>NC_082388.1:10428443-10745943 GCF_031168955.1 Gadus macrocephalus
GGTTCCCCTCCCGCGCTGGCACCGGCGGCGGAACACTGACGGACAGACAACAATACATTGTGCACTTAACATTTGTATGACCCCTGTAAACAAAACCCCACAAAAACAAAACACAAATGCACAATACCATCGGAAAAAGGTTGAATTCCTCTGTAGGATATCGCAGTGTGTCGTGGAGTCGTGATTGCATATACACGGTGTGTGGTAGATTGTCATTGTGGATGCAGGTGATCGTGGAGGAGGAGGAGTATAAAGCATATTTGTAATGTAAATACAATTACTTTCTCAACATCTCTGCAATTTTATAGCAATATGCTCCCTCTGTTGGGGGGCGATATAATTATAACTGAGATCCACTAGCCTAACATATCTTGAGACTTGAACGAGTCATATTTACTGTGTGAGTCTCTGCATGTCACATACACATACAGTAAGGGTGGGGGGTGGAGTAATGGGCGGGGGGGGGGGGGGGAGAGAAAAAAATGTGTGTACAGTTGATCATGTCTGAGTTTTACATCCATGAGCTTTTGAGTATGATCATGATATGATGTGGTTGTGTCAAAGAACAAATGTAATCCCTGAGGGTATCATGGAAAAAAGATTAAAAAAGATTATGAAATGTTGTCCGTTGACAGACGGCACATACAGTGCAGCACGTCCGGCCCAACCGAGAAACGTTTGGTTACGGCGACGCTCAACCACTGTTGCACATTCGTGATTGTTCCACCGACCTATAAAGAGAAAACTAACGGCGACGACAACAAGCACTGACCATCCATCCACACAGACTGTAGATCACGGTGCCACTGGTAGGACTGTGAACATGTGTCACCTCAAACAGAATGCTGGAGCAGTCTGCACAATAAACACGGTACGCGGCGTGGGGGTCGTCGCGCTACAACTGTAATGTACTGTAAATAGAGATGTACAGCTGTATTGAAAATGTAGCAAGTATCTAATTATTTCCATTTTCATACTTGTAACGAGTAAATATTATGTAGCATATACTGTATAGACTTTTTGTTTTCTAAAAGATGATGATAATTATACGTACGATTTTATCTGCTGCTGCTGCTGCCAGTCCATGCATATAGTTATAATAAATAGCGAGAGAGAGAGAGAGCGCCCATTGAATGAGGCGAGCGAGTCCAACAGTGTAATAATCAAATTTATGCAAGACTCCCTTTAAGCAGTAAAAAGGTTATCTCTTGACTTTTTCTACATTAATTTTTTTATTTTTGTGTACAGATTTCAGAATGCCCATCGTCTCAACCTTTTGGAATACTTTGCTGCTACCTTGAACTAGTATTGTTCACTGGACTTCATGCCGTTACCACCCAGTAACATTGTTTGTATTGTGGTTATCCTTCAATTATTTTTTTTTTCTTTGTTTAGTTCAATCTTGAAACGCCAAGTTTAAGTTCACCCAGTGAAGAAAATACGTATCTAAATGTTTGGGGGTGAATTTAATTGAACTGCTCTGCCTTTTTTTTTTTGTATACAGCTGTTGATGAATAGGTGTGCATTTCCAAGCAAGAAATGTGCAAGGTGAAGAAAGTGGTCCAGTGCAATGCATGCAGAGTTTCCTTACAAAGAGAATATTCCAATGATCATTATCCAATGGGCCTATTTTTTATTTCTGATACCAAGTACTCACCTTGTGTCCCCCCCCCCCCCCCCCCCACCCCCGTCAAATGATCAATATTGAAGTCTAGACATAATTCCCATAATAGTTTACAAAAGCTGTTGGTTTTGTGTGTCTACTAAAACAGTGGCCATATATGAGTGCCATATAATATATTGATATGGTAAGATACGGTGTACCTTGGAAATCACTGTAGTGCTATATTTGCATTGATATTGTCATTAAATAAATTTTATATAATGAACTTTATATAATTAACATATACAACAAATTCTTACACGTAGTGATGTTTTCCTTTCGACTGATGGTTGACGCAATTTGTAGTAACTCACAAGTAGGTTATTTATGCATTTGGTTATCTATAAGTATGTTATCCATCTAAGTAGGTTATCTATCTATTAGGGATGCGTCGGTCGCGACTGATTCGTTACAACGAACGAATCCCGAACGTGAACGACAAGAACTGGTTCCCCAAAACAAGAAGAACTGGTTCTTTGATTCTTTTTTTTTAACATTAACCAAACATATGGTCACGTAAATAAAATATACAAACGAACAGAGCTCCGTCTCCCCGCGACTTCCATTGATTGAGTCTACAACTTTCTCAAAGATTCAGCCAATGAGAGGTAGCAATGGTGTTGGAATGGCACCTGGGTAAACCAATGACAAGGCGGTACCGTCGAATATGCGCGCTTTCTCTGTCTGACGTATCTTGGGTCATACCATTCGACTCATATATCCCCCTACATTTTTTCGAAAATAGACTGGACCTCCATCTGTTTATTGGATAAACGCATTTCCCAATCCCAGGAGTCTTTGCTCCATTCTACGTCAATTTAAGAACAAACAAAGAAATTAAACTGCAGTTCGTATTTTTTATTTATGACCATGCAAGTTCTGTAATGCCTGAACAATGAAGAATTAAATGTAAAATAAAATTATAAATGTAAAACCATGAATGAAATATAGAGAGTAAGCAAGTGGTATAAATATTGTTGGGACGTCTAACATATTAAGTAGCAGGCATCTCCAAACGGCGGACTGCGGTCTTGACGGTCCTATCCGGATCAACGACCAATTTAAAGAAAAAAAAAAGTTTTTTTATTTTTAATTTTTTTTAAGATGTAATCTGACGTAACGAACGAATCAAAAAGAACGAATCAAATAAACGAATCGTTATAGTGAACTGAACTGAAAGAACTAGTTCCCGGAAAAGAATCATTTTGCCCATCCCTACTATCTATTAAACCCCCCCCCCCCCCCCCCCCCGAGACCTCAGGACATTGTGTGCCCATTGAAACAGCAGCAGCATAAACACGTGTTGCAATCCCCTGGTGCGCCAACGGGGGGCGCTGCTTCGCCGTTGTACCGCGATACCCATCGGTCCATTACCATGGGAACAGCGGTCTATCACTCAAAACCAGACTGCACTCCCACGTAGAGCAGGACCAAACCACTATTGCAATCTATAACACTCAGATAGGTATTGGGTTACGGTTGAACAGAACGACTCGCTGTATTCCCGAGTTCTCTCGAAGCTGTACAATGTCTGACAGGATAATTTGCCTATTAGTCCAACCAATGAGCCATGCACCAGTTGTAGCGCTACCTCCCCACCAAACACGTCGATAGGCATGCGAACGAACTTAATGGGCTAACGCATGCAAATTGCCAATAATAACAGTAGGCCTACTAACTAACTTCAAATGTAAGATAAAGAAACAAAAATAATTGTACGGGCTGTTATAAATAGCCATATCGATAGGCCTGTGAACGAACTTGGAAACCAATGCAAACTGCCAATAATAACAGTAGGCCAACTAATACCAACTACCAACTTCAAATGTGGAATGAGGAAACAAAAATGAAATCAAAAGAACAAATGAATGCTAAAAAGCGAATTAAAGCAAGATTTGTAATTGTGCAGGCTGTTATAAATAGCGCAGCGTAAGACGTTAAGGCGGAGGCACAAGACAGCGGTGAGGCCGGCGGTGGTGATTCGCCAGCGCTGCCGCCCCTCCGCTCCCTTCTCCTGTGAGGAGAGAGCGTGCATTGCAGTGGATTGGTCGCTGCACAATTTGGTTGGCTGCTCACCTCTCGTGCGCAGAGGATGAGAGAGCAGCTTTGCGGGGGAGGTGGGCGGGGTCCGGTGATGAGGCGGAGGAGGAGGAGTGGGTAAGCGCTCGGGAGGGAGGGAGGGGTTGGGTTAAGGATCTGATAGAGGAGAGAGAGGCGCATTGAGTCCTTTACCGCAGTATCACTACATTTCTGCACCACTCATCAAAACTCTGCGGCATGCAGACAAGAGCAGGGGGGAGGGCAGATACTAGATATATCCTGAGTGTAGTAGTAACACCACCTCTCACCATTTGCATCCATTTTATGTTTTTAGATAGGCTATTGTAGAAGAAGCTGAGGCAGAATTAGATTTTGTTGAACTTCCTTTCGCATTCATTTGTAACTCCAGATTCCTTTTGCGTTTCTGTTGTCCAACATTTGAAACGCTCTCTGTTATCTAGCCGATCGTTATTTGTATTACAAGAACACAGCTTTCCTCGTTGAGAATAAACCAGAACCCCATCAGGCAAGATGGCAAAGGATGCAGAGAAGGGCACATGGAAGGAGTTTATATGGAACCCGCGGACCCGGGAGTTGCTGGGCAGGACTGCGAGTAGCTGGGGTAAGTCTTCTCAGCCATACCGGTAACTATACAGCAATGCAGCAAACATGTTGCCCTGCAACCCTTTTCTCCCACTAACTAATGGAAACCCCTAAAAACACTTCAAATGTAATGGGGTAGGTATATATCCCTGCATTCAAGAATTGCGACATCTCTGGATGTTTGTCGTTTAGAAATGATAGCCACAGCGCCTATGTGGGTTTTTGATTGGTCGGTGTGTCTTAAAATGCAAATGCTGCATCACTTTTGAGCAAGAGGCCTGACGTTCTCTTGTCTGGATGTGTTTTTTATTAATTAAATTATTTCACCCGGGTTTCGGCGCAATGCGCCTAAGGGTGGGAGCTTTGCTGCTACATTATAAATTAGCGCCCTTATTTTGAGATTCCAAAGAAAAAACACTATTTTAAGGAACAGAAATAATCCTTATTTCCTTAGAGCCATTGATTTGAATCGTTGAACTGAGACCCATGTCCTAATGGACTGCCTCAAACTTGATTAAATTAAATGTTTACCTGTAGGCCCGTCATGTGACTGAATGAGTTGACACATTTTCAGGTTTAGTTCTTATGAAAATGCTCGGTCTTTTGCCTTTCCTATGGTGTGATGGTGTGCATGTTGCCCTGTTTGAATGACATTGGAGCATTACCGGGGGAAACGAGAGCCAAACGGTTGTTGCATCACCCCTCCAGCCCAAACCCCACCCATCCCAAGTGCGTAAATCAGTGAGGGATCTAATCCTAATCTAATGACTTCATTGGCTGTCATTCAGGTACAGTATCAAGCCTGGATGTCAGATTCAGCACTCCAAAAGTCTGGTCCGTTTCTGTGGTCCTCTCCTCTAGAGCAGGGCCACTCACACCGAGCACTTCCATTTTGTGTAATTGACAGTTAGATGCTTAGAACGGGATATTTGGATTTCATAAATCGCTCTTTGAGAGCTGATGAATTATGAATGAACACTATCCTCCTCTTCTCCACCCACAGCAGATGGGGCAGTGACTGTGCCTACCTTAGTAAGAATCTCCCCACAATGCACCACCTAATCCAGCTCAATGCATCCCAGGTGCTTCGAGGACTAGTGGCCTCTTTAAGCCGTCTTCTAAGGCTTGTTAATTAGGCTATTTTGGTCCTAAGCCACCACATGTAGCTCTGCTATACATGGTTTCCTCGGACTTATAGCCTGAAGTGGGTACACTATTACTTGGTGTCCACTTGCCAAATAGCTTCTCTCTCCATGTCCGTGGCTAATTGCTGCCTTTGCATTATGAATTAGGCAGTGTACTTTATGATATAGAGTGCGATCAAGGGTTCTTCGGATATGGAAACATTTGCTGTATGGAAATTATTATTATATTATTATTATGAGGACACTGCATTAATAGCCCCGCAGTGGTCGTCCATTTTGCAACATCAGTTAGCTAAAGGCAATTATTAACATGTGTATGTGTTCTACAAGTAGTAGATCAAAACAATGAACTCATACGTTTTTTAAATCAGAACAGATTCCTTATTACAGTTATGAGAACACATAATGAGGTCCAGCTGATCAGCTAGTGGTTAGCTCTCTTCTGGCTTTTATTCTCCTCTCTCTCCCTGCACTGCTCCTCTACAGAGTTCAAACCTCTCTTTGATCAGCCTGTGTTCTACAAAGTAAATTGGAACCCTGTCATCCTAATTAATTGTGAAAGGGAACAGACACCTTCCGCCGTTGTACAGAACTGACGAACAGGCCTGGCTCTGGCCCTGCCCCTGGCTCGTTTGTTCCTCCACTTCACCCATTGAAGGGAGGGCGTAACAGAGACGCTTCCACGTCCGTCAGCAGTCCAACCCCAGGCGGACAGACCCCCATCTCTCTCAGGAGGGGAAGCCATCCTACCTGCATTCTCAACCCCCCCCCCCCCCCCCCCCATTCTCGATACACCCTTCCCTCCCTCCCTCCACCCATCGCCCTGGACGGTGTCTTGCCCAGGTGGCGCTTGTAGGGCGCTACCCCTTGGATGATTCAAAGTGTTATTTCTGCTAAAAGGTTTGAGCTGCGTCCACCGCAGGGTGGGGGGCGCATGGGCGTGGATGGGGAGGAGGGTGCAGTGAAACAGCTCGCTCGACAATGCAGCAGCTGTAGTAGACGTTTGGACTGCCAGCACCGTTGCAAGACATCCACCGTCAAAGGCGGTGCCCTCTATACTAATAAAGACACATTACAGTAGTCAAAGCCAACAGGTTTTATTGGTCAAATGCACAGTGTAACCCAGGGTCGTTCCGAAATAGGAAATTCCTTGTGTCATGTCAAGCAACTAATTCATAGAGGAAAGACTTTTTCTCTCGCGCACACACAAGGCACACTTCCTCGCACGCACATACTCGTTCACACTCTGTCGTCGAGCGTTTCTGTTGTGTAATGGAATCCGGCAGAGGGCCTTCCCGTGACATTGGTGTAATGGATTCCTGTAAACCCGGGCTAAGCTGGGAGGCCTTGCCAGTGCTCTAGAGGCCCCGCCGGTGGTGTCAGGTGGAGGGAGGGTGTGAGCTCGACACGGGGGGGGTCACCCGACATAGCACCCAGCCCCTGGGACACCGCACTGCACCCCCGGCACTGCCGTCGGACGATGAACGCGGAGGGTGTGGGCGAACCGCTGCAGCTCTCTGCAGTTTCATATTCACGCGAGAGACAAAACAGGACGGTGCTTGTATGCAAATCCTTAATTGGTATTACATGATCTACATTCATATAATTATTCTCAAAGTGAGCGGTGGACGGTTTTTGCAGACCATCCAGCCTCCATGATTAAACAGGAAGAGGAAGTCTGTTACTTGGATCACGGCAACAGTTGTACGCCTGCCAGTAATCCTGTGACCCCCCCCGGCCTAATCTCCGGGCGGTCCTGCTGCTCCTGCCCCTTCTCTGGCTCCGTCTGTCGCCCTCTTTACCACGGCTCGGTCCCGCCGCCATTGTGGCTGAAACCTGATCATTAAATCGGACTGCCACCTATCCAATGCTGGCCTAGGTCCACCGTGATGGCTGGCCGGATGGGCATTGTCCTCGCTTCTCTCCAATTTAGTATGGTATGAAAATGCAACACAAAGTGTAGGTGAACGAGAGGGGTGTGATCGAATGGCGAAAGGCTTAGCTCGCGTGCTCGCGGTCCATGAGGGAGACAAACTGGCGCCCGGCCACCCTGTTGGATCGGGGGAGAGGCGGCCAAAGCACTCAGACCATAAATCCAAACCCCACTTCCGTTACTTTATTTCCAAATAGCTTTTCTTTTGGCTTGGTCCCATAATTGAAGTACTATTTCCCCATTGCATTAATCTAATATTGATTTGAAAGGATTTCCCCATTTTGAAATTCCAATCATGTCTTTTATATGTAGTTCATATATTATTTCAGACATTCTTTTAGAATAATTATTTCACAATGTATTATTTACATCATGAGTAATGTCTTTTAATACATGTTAATGTATAAAATTTAATTGTATAATTTTATAATGAAATAATGGGGAAGTTTGCGAACAATGATCAAGAACCATACAAATATATACATATATTTGTATTTGTGTCATATATATATATATATATATATATATATATATATATATATATATATATATATACTGCAACCTTCTAGCTTTTAATAGCAACCAAATTCAGAATAACCCGAATATGAAATATAAGATAAACAACTATTTTGTATATCATATCTCAGATAAATGCGCTAATTTCCGGCTCAATATATTTGTTTCTCAACAATCGACAGTAGACCTTGCAGGACACTATGATCTCCCTATCTCAGTAAAGCTCCTTATTCTTGAAACTTTGCTTGCTTTACCCCAAGTTTAACGGACATCCCTGTGTCTCCTGTTCTTCTCCTTCACCTCGCAGGTCTCATCCTCCTCTTCTACCTTGTGTTCTACATCTTCCTGGCCGGTATGTTTGCGCTCACCATGTACGTGATGCTGCAGACCTTGGACGACCACAAACCCACCTGGCAGGATCGACTCGCCACACCAGGTAGACCTGTCCCTCCACTCGTCAGGTGGACTCGTCTCCACTCGTCTGACCAACGACTTACCGAGTAGATTCTCCACTCTGACCCAGGATGGTTTAGTGTTGGTGTGGTCGGAGTGTTGGATTCCTAGTCGAAAGGTTCCGGGTTCGATCCCGACTGTCTACCTGCAGGCAGCCTTGGGCTAAGGTGCCCTATTCCTTACCTGCTGGTCAATGACTGCAGGGAGTATGTACACAATGAACACAGATACAGATGCATGTCTAAAAAGAAAGAAGATGATGCAGTGTTTCTGACAACCTACCACCACCACCACCACCACCACCACCACCACCACCACCTCCTCCTCCTCCTCCTCTGCTCTCTTTTCGATGTCTGCGTTTGGTTTGTTATCCCCAGGCATGATGATCCGGCCAAAAGGGGTGGAGGCTTTGGAGATCATCTACAACACCCAGAAGACAGAGAGCTGGGACCTGTACGCACAGGCCCTCGACAAGTTCCTTGGACGTGAGTCTGGCTTACATCTCATTGGTCAAATGCACAGTCTAACACATTCTGGACGTCATTCTTGACACTGAAACTCTTGCGGTAATGCAGGGTTCGGGACAATATAATATACAATATTTTTATCAAATAAAATAGACAGAAATGAATAGGATGAAACAAAATAGAAACCAAGAATCTAAAGCTAACAAAATGGCCCCCGGTGTTTCTGTGCAGCCTACAACAACTCTGTCCAGTCCCAGAAGAACGACGTGTGCGACCCGGACCAGTACAACTTCCAAAACGACATGGACGAGGTGAAGAACAACCCCAAGCGCTCCTGTCAGTTCAACCGCACCCTGCTGGAAGAGTGTTCTGGAATCCAGGACCGTTACTATGGATACCAGGAAGGAGCGCCATGCATCATCATCAAGCTCAATCGGGTGAGAGGGAAAGAGGAGTGGGAAAAGAAAAAAAAAGAAAGAAAGAGAGGGGGGGGGGGTCTTAGGAAGAGGATGCTGTTGCTAGGAGATGTGGAGTAACCCTCACACTGAACCAATTGCATGTGGTTCATGTGTAAAAAAAGAAAGAAAAAAAAGGGTCATGCTAAAAATAAAAGGATGTCAACGACAAGAGATTAATCAGTGCAGTCTTGTGTTTTGAAGTCCATGGATTCATGGAGCTGTGATCAGTTCATTAGAACATCGTTACCCAGGGGTCGGCCTAACGCCTGCTGGTGATTCCTCCTCTGCAGGTAATCGGGCTCCTACCAGGCAAGGACGGCATGGCGCCGTCCGTCAAATGTGGAGCTAAGGTAAACCTTTTGAAAACGAATACTTGCGTAAAGTAGGCGCTAGGGTTCATAAGCCCCGTGCATTTAACCCCACCACCGTGATCATTCATCCTCGTCAACACCGTGTTCCTCCTCAGCGTCTGTCGAGATTTATTCATTTCAAGATTTTATTTTCATGCAACCGTTTTTTTTACATGCGTCATAACCTCGCCACTGTATGTGTCCGCCTCTTCTCTCTTCTTCTGTGGTGTTGTTAATGTATCAGCGGTACAAAATTGGGAAAGATGAATGGGTAAGAGGGATAAAAAACGTACTTGTTCTAGTCGTGATGCAATACTAGTACGTGTCTTAGCCTTCGTAGAGTATGTCTGGTAGGTACGCTGCTCTCACTCACTCACCCCTCACTCACTCATTCTCACACCTGCACATATTATCTTTAGAATATTTATCTGTGTAATATAACAATAACCTTTCTTTTCGGTCATCAATCGTCACACTTTGAGTAACTTTCGGTTGTGGGCACAACAGAGAGAAGACAACGATAAGATCGGAGAGGTGCAGTACTTCCCCCCCAACGGCACTTTCAACCTCATGTACTACCCGTACTACGGCAAGAAAGCTCAGGTGAGACCACCCTAATTCCACCAAATATGCCTCTTCTTCTATTTTAATTCTACAATTCAAACGATAGAAAATGTATTTTCTTTCGTTATCTTGACCCTCCTCAAATCAAGATCATGTATCTCAAGGCGTTATCCTTGAGCTAATGGTCATTTCTCTAACGAAACCAATACCGCCTTGAATGTGAGGAGGTGGATTTGCTCAACTTATTGCTGTTCTTGCGCTGTTCCAGGTGAACTACTCTCAGCCACTGGTGGCCATCAAGTTCCTCAACATCACCACCAACGAAGACGTTAACATTGAGTGCAAGATCATCTCAAACAACATCCCTGTAGGGAGTGACAGAGACAAGTTCGCTGGAAGGGTGTCCTTCAAGTTGAGGATCAACACTGTCTAGGTCCACCGTTTCCGCTCTCTCTTTATCCCTCTCTCGCTCTTACCTCTCTATCCTTCGCTCTCTCTTTTTCCTGAGAATGCCCCTCTAATTCCACCCTCCTCTGCAACAACATGCACGTACTGAAACACATCACGATATTTCCACCCTCGGTTTGGTAGAAACCAGTTTACAACCCTCTTCTTCCCCCACAATCACTCTCCCCCCCCCCCCCCCCATGCACACACATACCAACACACATACACATACACACGCACACACACACACACACACACACACACACACACACACACACACACACACACACACACACACACACACACACACACACACACACACACACACACACACACACACACACACACACACACACACACACACACACACACCTACCTACCGACCTGGGGTTGTGGTGGGAATGAGTGACACCCCAGCTACAAAGGGGGTCCTGTCATTTCTTTCTGTCTTTGAGCTTTGGGACCATTTTTTTTTTCTTTCTTTAAATCAGTTTGAGGTGACATATTTATACTGCATGAAAATGATAGGGGATACAGAGGACGGGAAGGGAAACAAGTGTGTGTGTTGGTGTGTGCGTGTGTAACTTTTCTGAGTGTCCGCATAACAAGGACGAGAACTATCACCACCAACACCTCCATCACCACGCTACTTTGACTCCCTTCTCCGTCACCTCCGTATAGAGTATCCCTCTATATACAGTATGAGTGCACACACAACAATACAGCGTGTCTATTTATATGATATCATAATCTTCTATCGGTACGTCTGTTTTTTGTTTGCACTCAAAATTAAGGAAAATACCAAAACCCACCAAAAAAAAGACTACAAAACGACCCAACAGAAACCGTCTCGATGAGATATCGTCTGAACGGGTGGATGCAGAGACGAAGCGATTTTGCATGCGTGCATCGTCATATGGGTTCTCTTGAAGGCACAACCGAATCACCCCACCCCACCCCCCTCCCCCTCCCGATGCCACCGCCTCCCTGCTGAGCGTGCACTGACCGCTGCCCACCAGGAGCCCCCCCCCCCCCCCCCCCCACACACTGCCTTAACGCAGTGTATCTGGAGAAAACACACTCACCACACCGACCGACCGACTCGCAGCCACACAGCCACTGAGCGCTTGAATAATGAATAAGCACTTCCGACAGCCAGAGCTAGATCTCCAAACCTTTAAAAACAAACCTGTGTGTGTGTGTGTGTGTGTGTGTGCGTGTGTGTGCGTGCGTGTGTGTGCGTGTTTGTGTGTGTGTGTGTGTGTGTGTTTGGGCGCATGTATTTGCGCATTAAGTGTGTCGCCATGTGTTTCTTTCCATTCCCGGAGACCCATTTCACATTGTAGGCCGGGATGTTGCATGCGATGTGCAATACTCGAATAATCAACCAAGATTTACCATGAATACATCATCACAGTCAATGGGTATAGAAGTAAGGTATCTTTTGTTATGTGTTTAATTTTTGGCTTGAGAATAGCTTTATAAAATACGTGAGGCATGTGGTTTAGTTTGCTGGCAATCACTGCAACACCAACCCATTATAAATGAATCAAAGTCATAGGGGCATGACATTTACACCACCAGAGATTTTTAAATAACTCTTAAACTTTATTCGTGTTTGCAACCGAACAGCGAACCGGAACCGCTTGAATCACTTCAGCGATGCCCCCTAAAACTTGTATTCATTTAGTGCCTAAAGCCAGAAAGCCATGCTTGCTAGTTTATAACTTATCTTTAAGAGACGCTACCGTATTTGAACCGCTCGGTTCCATATGATCGCAGGCTCACATCAAAATAACAGTATTTTATTTATAGAAGAGCTTACCTCTTGGATACTGAGGGTTAATTTGTGTTATCATATATAGTGCTAGGTTTGGTTTGTTTTTCCAAGTATTGCATCATTTCACATCTGTACATATCAGAAATGGATGGCATGTGGTTTTTTTTATTGATTTGCACTGCAAACGTTTTCTTTTCGTTGTGAGGAGGCGTTGCAAAATAATCATTGTACAGTTGTGTGAGGGAGGGACAGCAATGTGTGTCTGTTTGCTTGACGTTTGTCATATCTTCCAGAATCATTGTCTAGCTCTAGCATATCATATTTATGGATATGCATTTCCCTCAAAAGTCACACTAGTGTTTAAATTCGTAGGGCAGTGTTTCAAAGTGTTGTATAGATAGCTAGCTAGCTTAATCAAAATTTGACCATAATTGAAACTGACAGAAGAATCATCATCTTTGGTTGATTAAATTAAATTCGGTTGGTGGTAGGCTGGCTGTCGCTATACTGCTCCGTGACTCAAGAGTTGCCGGAGAGCGACCAATATCGACGTCTTGATCATTGTCCAGGCATTGCATGACGAGCAGAGCACCTGTTGACCTTGGTTGGGGACGCTTAGCGTTCTGGGCTAATGTCGGACCAGGCGCTTTATCTTGGGCATGGCTGTGACCTTGTGCTGGTGCTACCGTGATCCGACCATGACACGGTAACTGACCGTAGGAACACACACATCTGTTCACTCTTGGCTCGATTTCCATTTTTTTAGACTTAATAGGAGTTTTTTGTCATTATGCTCTTGTGTGAATGGCAACCCAATGATCAAGAGTTCATGTGTTGGAAGACAACACAGCTACCGGAAACAATTTAACAGTTGCGTTTGTCAAAAAACTTTCCATGACGTTAATTGGATGTGTAAAATGTTTAGTTTTTTTTTCTCTTGGTAGATTTGTTACAAACCGTCCACTCCCTTTCATTTGGCTTTCCTACAACATTTACCTAATTTCGCGGTAATCTCTTAATCTGGTCAGATAATCCAGAACAGGCACACTGAGGTCCTTTATCCCTGTCTTTGCCGCTTCTCCTTGTTTCAAGGCCCCATGTTCCAGCCCTGTCCTTTTTCCTCAATGTTTTTAATTCGATTAAAGTTGCTATGTATAATTTATTACAGATTAACAGTTTTCAGTGAGCCATTGAAAATATTCTAAATCAAACGCATTTTATTTATTTAATTGGACATTCTCCTTTTAATCATGCAAAGATTGTCCAAAACCACCCATTGCCATCGACCAAAGACACTAGCGACGTGACCATACAATATCCAGTTACTGTTGAATTGATCCATTAAAAATCCTTTTATGCATTGATACATTAAAAACAGATCCTATCCAAGCGAAGGTCTCCGGGTTCAAGACTAGGTTACAGTTGGATGCTAGTGATTCCTTTACCACCAGGCATCCTCTAATGTAATGTATCGCACAAAAGGAATAGGTTTCACTAAAAGACAACAGTGCCTCCTGGTGGACAGATTGCATTGTTCCCAGTGTCACAGAATGGTATCTCCTGTTATCTCCGTTTATCCGTACACATTTTCGACGATATTCTGGAGACGTCCTCAAAAAGCAATATATCTATTTCTTGTGTGGCTGTATAATGTATTTATTAAAAAGGATGTTACAAATTTAGCATAACTTGAAACATAAAACGCAAGAAAGAGAAAGTCAAGAGCTCTGAATATTGCATAGACATATAAATCATGTTTGCCAATGCGCATTTCAAGATAACATTTCAGAAAATATCGTTTTATTTAAAAATATATATTTTTATTGCTATTTTGTTGTAAAGAGATGGGAATGTATACGATTGGTCTGTATTATTACATGGGGGTATGTTATTACCTATTCAGAATGTTTAATTCAACAAAGTAAAGAGTTAATACCTGCTATTTGAAAGTCGAAGAGTATTTTGTAAATCCACCGCCCCCTCCCCCCCTCCCCCTCATCATTTCAATTCTCAATCTCACTTTGTATAATTTGCAAACTTTACATATAGGCTTTGACTATTTGCAGTGAAAGGTCAGTGCATACTCCTACGGGTAGACATGGCACCGGTGTTTCTCTGGTTTTATCGGACCAGAAGAATACATTTAACCCTTCTGGTTTCTCAGAAACAACAAAATGTTTACATTTCTAAACACACAAAACTATGAAAATCATTTTAAGTACAGCACATACAGTAACCACTATAAAGGTGCAGATAATTACAGAGTTGTTTTGTTTTAAACGAATAAACCCCTGAATTGTTCCCCAACCCGCCTTCGCCCTTCTTAAGAACTGAATCCATACCTTCATTTGCCCCTTTGGATGTGGTGCAAAGATCTTAAGTGAACAACAAAGATTACATTTAAAGGGATTGGTTTGGCTGATTTGACCCAAGCCTCCAGTAATTATATTCTCTTTGTGTCTTTATTTTGCTGTTACTGTATGTATATTTTTGCTTATGTTTACTGAAAAAAGATAGAGAAAACAATAAATGTCATTTAAGGGAACTCATCAACAAGTGTGTTTATTTACCAGTGACCCTTTGCTTAATATCATTGAAATTTTGTGTGTGCAAGAATGTGTCCAACATTCCGAGAAAGCTCTTACATTTCTGCCAAATATGTGCACATTCCAATAAATGTATTTAAAATGCCTACTTTGAATCTTGTGGGAGGATGCCACGTTCAGTGGGAATGCTGTGTAGTAAACTGATGTCACCCACCCACCTACATGTTATCATCTGACACAGATCAGGGCTGGCAGGGTAAGAGTCCAATCTATCTCTTGATTGCAGCTTATCTCGGACAGCACAAATGAAAATCCAATCTATGGAGTAGTTGGAATAACTGTAAGGTTTGAACGTGGTTACCTCCGTGTAAGTCCCTTTCACTATAGCCTTCTAATGGCTCGCTGACTTGATTAGGACCTAACTGTAGGCCTTCCTAACCTTCCCCTCACTCTTCTGTACCCCATGGTTGTGGCCTCTCGCTCTGTCTCTGACCCCATTGCCCTGTCTCTAACTCTATCCCTAGCTCTGTCTCCATCCCCATCCCTAGCTCTGTCTCCATCTCTACCCCTAGCTCTATCCCTAGCTCTGTCTCCATCTCTACCCCTAGCTCTGTCCCTAGCTCTGTCTCCATCTCTACCCCTAGCTCTGTCCCTAGCTCTGTCTCCATCTCTACCCCTAGCTCTATCCCTAGCTCTGTCTCTAGCTCTACCCCTAGCTCTGTCTCTAGCTCTGTCTCCATCTCTATCCCTAGCTCTACCCCTAGCTCTGTCTCTAGCTCTGTCTCCATCTCTATCCCTAGCTCTGTCTCTAGCTCTATCCCTAGCTCTGTCTCCATCTCTATCCCTAGCTCTGTCTCTAGCTCTGTCTCTAGCTCTATCCCTAGCTCTGTCTCCATCTCTATCCCTAGCTCTGTCTCTAGCTCTACCCCTAGCTCTGTCTCTAGCTCTGTCTCCATCTCTATCCCTAGCTCTATCCCTAGCTCTGTCTCCAGCTCTACCCCTAGCTCTGTCTCTAGCTCTGTCTCTAGCTCTACCCCTAGCTCTACCCCTAGCTCTACCCCTAGCTCTATCCCTAGCTCTGTCCCTAGCTCTGTCTCTAGCTCTGTCTCTAGCTCTGTCTCTAGCTCTACCCCTAGCTCTATCCCAAGCTCTGTCTCTAGCTCTACCCCTAGCTCTATCCCTAGCTCTGTCCCTAGCTCTGTCTCTAGCTCTGTCTCTAGCTCTGTCTCTGGCTCTATCCCTAGCTCTGTCTCTAGCTCTATCCCTAGCTCTGTCCCGCCCAATGCTCTGTCTCTATCTCTATCTACAGCTCTGTCTCTAGATCTATCTACAGCTCTTTCCCTGACCACAGTTCTGTCTCTAGCTCTATCTCTAGCTCTATCTATAGCTCTGTCTCAAGCTCTGTCCCTGACCACAGAGCTCTAGTATGACTCTATCTATAGCTCTATCTATAGCTCTGTATCTAGCTCTATCTATAGCTCGGTATCTAGCTCTATCTCTGTAGAGGTAGACCAGCACTTTTTTGCTCTATCTCCATATCTAGCTCTGTCCCTGACCAGTGCTCTATCTCTGTCTCTATCTCTATCTCTGTCCCTGCCCCCGCAGCCTTCAGAGTGCCTTGGAAAGCTGGGGCAGGGAAGGAGTCCTGGAGGAGAGGAGATAATCTAGCATTAGAGGTATTTGTGGGTTGAAAATAGTCTGAAAGCACCGGTGGCCGACGGCAGCGGGACACGCCATGCCCGCCCGGTTGAACTCGACGCAGGCCTGCTGTGGTACACGGGCCACCTGACGAGGTTGTCCCAAAAGGACTGATCTGCATTGGCAGTTGTCTCATGTCGTTTATTTTGATGAGAGCAGGTTGATCGTTAAATCTGATTCGATTTTAATATTTCTCATGGACAAATGTTTGCTGACTGAATATAGTGATATGTTTCCATTACACGGTTGGTCTGGCACAGAAACGTAGGGGATATTAATCGCATGTCATAGATCTGATTATCTCTCAAACGTTGCGTAAGTAAAGATTGTGCGTTGTGAAAGCTGATTATACCTGCTGAAGGATAAAGGCTATCACGTGAGATGCATGCTAGCAGTTCAGAGACAATCAATGAGACCAAACTTTACATTGATGATTGTGATTTGTTTTATCTGACAGATCATTTTTTTATTCAAACGTCATAAAAATCTTTTCACAATGTAAAATCTATTATAGAAATATTCTAAGATGGTAACCTTCATAATTTTCACCCAAAAATTAAATAAAATCAGTCTTTTATAAAATATATTTCAATAAATCCATATGTTCCTATTTATAGATAATTTAAGGTAAAAATGCTTAGGTATACTCCAAGTTGGACTGTTTTCAATGATTAATTCATATAAATAAATTATAGTTTTCTTTCAGCAAACTTTCTTTTCAATATATATAAAATATTAAGACAGTGTGTCCACCTCACATAAGGAGGTAATGTCGAGTGCAGAGGAATGTTACAATTGAAACGTAAATACGTCTAGGGTATTAGTTGATTGTTCCCGCTACAGTTTGGTTGGGAAGAAAACAAGTCTGGGGTGGTAAACCCTGTATTTGGCAGAAGGTCCTCAAATGAAGTAGTCAGCAGGCGGTAGAACCTGGCGTGGGGGGGTCGCCTACCACGGAAGCTGCGGTTAGTCTCTTACTCTCTCTGCTGCCTGGCCCCGGGGCACTAGGGCAGGTCCAGCATCAGGTTGTCCTCCAGGATCCCCTGAGTCCTGTCGTACACCTGCGCGATGGCCGCCACGACGCGGAGCAGCAGTCTGCTCAGCTCCTCCTGGTTCTGGACGCAGACCAGCCGGTAGAAGAAGCCGCGCTCCGGCAGCGCGATGAAGGCCAGCTCGGCGGCGCGCCGGACGAACCAGGTGTGGTGGTGCGCCAGCGTGCTCTGGTAGGCCTCGCGGCACAGCTCCGACGGGCTCCGCAGGCGGCCGCTGGTGCCGCTGGCCGGCGTCTCGGCCAGCTTCTCCAGGAAGAGCCGGAGCCAGTCCAGGGCGCGGTGCAGGCGGAGCAGGGTGCGGCAGCCCGAGTCGCTGGTCTGATGGAAGTCCACCAGGCCGCTCTGCAGCTCCACGTGGATCATGGAGCGCACCGAGCGGTAGGCGCGGCGGTCGTCGGCCCCCGAGGTGCCGGCGAACCGGGCCGGCGGGTTGTCCGGACGGAGCTCGGCCTCCGGACCCTCCTCTGCCGCCAGGGCCAGCTGGCGGATCAGGGTGGTCTTGGTCTCGATCTCGTTGGATATTAACCCGACCATAGGGCCGAGAGCCTCCATGAACCTACAAGACAGAACCAACCGGGTCAGACACTCTACAACCTCCTCGAACCGACAACACAGAACCAACCGGGTCAGACACTCTACAACCTCCTCGAACCGACAACACAGAACCAACCAACAGGTAAGACACTTACCTTCCTGTTCAAGGTTTAAATCCAGTTTACCAGGTAAAAAGGTTCTCTCGGTTTTCTAAGAGTGAACCAATTTCAGAAGCAGAATTGATACTTTATTAACCCCCGTGCGGAAAGGATTTCTCTGCATTTGAGCCATCCTAGCCTGCTAGGAGCAGTGGGCTTCCCGCCGGTTACACAGTGTAGTGCCCGGGGTCAAACTCCTAGCTTTTGTGCCTTGCCTTTGTTACAGGCAGTTTTGGCCCTGCTCTCTGGCCGTGTTCTCTTAACACGCTTAACACGTCTTAACACGTTTTTCATGCTGTGCTTTTGTGTGCGTGTTCCCACCTGACCAGCTCATCCCAGCTGGAGAGATACGGCTGCAGCATGATGTCCGAGCGCGAGGCCGAGGCATCCTGCAGGTGAGAGAGCAGGGCGGACACCTGGAAGGTCTGGCCCGGACACCCCTCCTGTCGCAACGGGCCCTCTGCCTCCCCAGCCCCACTTCTGTTGGTCAACTGGTTGAGCTGGAAACGAGAGGCCGAGAGAGGGGAGACACAGAGAAAGGGGAGGGAGAAAGAGCATTAGCAAGTGAAGGGGGGAGGCCGAGAGACACTGGAGTCAAACCAACAGCTTTGAGTCAGGAAAGAAACGCCAAGAGAAATCTGCTCTTCAATGAAGGGAGCATACTTTGAGAAGTCTCTTACATTGTTTACCTGGTTGTAACTCTTCAAGCAGGAGTCCCAGTGGTAGTCCAGGCCTCCCTCTGTAGGAAACAAGTCAACAAGGGAAGCGGGGGGTCAGAAGAGATAGCAGGAATCCAATATGCTTCCAAAAGAAGCAGATGTAAATATAGTATATCCCCTAAGTGTTTGCAGTGCAGGATGCTACAACCTGTGGACTTGCGAGCACAGTCTTCCAGCATTGACAATGTATTATTATATATAGATCTCTTTTAATACCGATTTTAAAATGAAAAGTTTATCCAAATAATACAATATTGCAGTTACTACTTTATCTGTTGAATTATAAAGAGGAAATCTAAATGCACCCATATGGTTTTAAGAATAATAAATTGATTTAGACATAAGATACGTGATTATGTGTTGCATAAACATGTTAAACATTAAAAAAAAAAGCAACCACCCTATAAAGGTAAAGACCTCCATTTTGAGTGTTTAAAGCAAGCAATATATGCAGAATCTACATTTTCGATAATCCATTCATTTGAAACTCCTCATAGGACCTCTCGGGTAATCCATTGCTATTTTCCAATAATTATACCGCAAACACAAACCTCTCACCTCTTTATCTTTGGGATTGTGTGGACAAAGCAACGCAGCCAAGATGTTAAACGGCAGGCTGTCAAACAGCAAAGACTCTGGAGCGTGTGAACTACAGACCTCTGACTCATTGTTATTTATTTTGCTGGGTTGCTGGGAAAATTAGTACTTTAGAATTTGGTACAATAACCAAATGAGCTGTGGGCCCTCAACCGATATGGAAACTATCTCTATTGTCAAAGAAGTTTAGAATGAAACAAGAGTCATCCGTTTGTATAGATGGATTGGATTGGAAGAAACACACACACAAATTGCATCCACAAATGCAGTAGGCTTGATGGCATCAACTATAACCGTTCAAGCTATGTGCCAGATAATCCTGTATTGTTTTAAGATATCTTGAGAGAGAGAAACTAAGGCACAAATAACCAGATTTTTGAGGACAGAACCTGCATTTTAGTTCCGGTCGTTCTCGGCAGCGAGCACAGATCCTTCTCGATTCTGCAGGAGATGACTAGATACAGGTGGACTTTAGCATCATATCTACAATCGATTGGTTACGTTTGTTCCCAGTCTTGTTGCTATCAACTGCCGGCTGACATTGCATGCCCTTGTCAGTCCCAATCTTGTCACTGCTATCTGTAACCCTGTTAGTATCTAGTTCTGAAAGGTTCTACAGAAATCATTACTGGCCGTAAGACATGCCTGCAGCTTTGTTCTCATTCTTTGAAGTGTGTTGGTCTTCTGTTCTGCTGTTCATTGCAGTCACAAATTCTCATTGATTTGATCCATTGGACTACATGAACAGTATGATTTGTTGTACCGTGTGGATGCGGTCATATGTTGTACCATGTGAATGATTCTGTATTTCATTGTGCCTGTAGGGATTATGAGACTTAATGAGGCGATAGAGCTGTTGTTTGTTAAATACCTGTAGCCATTCAGCATTTTAGGTGCTAAACCTGAGTTTCCAGACTAGGGCCTGCCTTCATACCATACCCATGACTCAAACCATCACAGTTTCTGTTTAAGCCTCTGAGATTGCAATGATAATCAATCCCTTTGACAGTATCTTCATCTTATATGAAGGGTATCCACAATGGATTCCATCCCTATCAGTTATCAGTGCATTTCAAATAATATCCTCATTCTTCATGAATGACTAAATGTTTATTGGACATTCAACTCTTCAAATTAGTCAGTCAGTATGCAAAGGTCCTCTCCAAATCTGGTATGACTTAAACCTGTCATTGTCTGAATAACACCGGGATTCCGGCTCAATCCCAGCTCAGTGTGCAGACGTACACTGCTCTTTAAGGACAATTATTTCACCACAATGCTCCTCACACATGACACAAATTAAATGATAGCATCAGGGTTTAAAATATGAATTCCTCTGCCAATGAATGATAGACATTGTCAGTAAGAAAAACACCTCACAAACAAACAGCACACAGTGATGCTGGCTATCATGGATCTGTGAGCCGCTCAGCCCACCACGCGCTAAAACCCCACTAGTTCCTGGAGCCGAACATGTGACACATTCCCAACCTACACTCAATACACTCCAGGCAGAGAAGCCTTGAGCAGATGCACAGCGCTGACACACTCAATCACTCACTCCCTCGCACACACGGACGTGAACACGGACACGGACACACAAAAGACAAGGATGCACAAAACAAACGAGACCCCCCCGTACACACAGGAACACGTGCCGGTTACCCCTGTATGGGGGGTTATAGGGGTGGGGGGCTGTGTGTGGGGGGGGGGGGAGGGGGGTGGTGGGGTTGGGGGGTCGGTGGTCGGGGGAGTACTCACGTAGCCACAAGCAGCCGAGGAACATCAGCAGAATGACGATCGCGGCGGCAGCCTTGCTCTTCACACCCATGTCCTCGCTCTCCTCTCCCTGCCGCGGCTGCATTCAGTCCCCCTCCGATCCCTTCTCCTTCTCTCTCTCTCTCTCTCTCTCTCTCCGTCTCCTTATCTGGCTCTGTTCTGTGTGTGTATGTGTGTGTGTCTCTCTCTCTCTCTCTCTCTCTCTCTCTCTCTCTCTCTCTCTCTCTCTCTCTCTCTCTCTCTCTCTCTCTCTCTCTCTCTCTCTCTCTCTCTCCCTCCCTCTCTCTCTGGTTTCACATCAGATTTCCTGGAGTTCCTTGCACTGGCTGTCACACCACAATTACTCCGGATTGGTCCCCGGCTTCAAACCCACCCCACTCTACCGTCCCCCCGCCACCCAGACTCCACCAGCCCTCCTCTACCCCCCCCACCCCCCCCCCCTTTTCCTCTCACGTCTCTCGCTGTTACTCCTCCCCGATTCTCAGCGACATACGCACATGTGGTCCCACACGGTCACTCACCACACTCACACGCAGACAGACGCAAAAAGGAAGAAGAAGGGAATAGTTGTTTCCTTCTCCTTCTGAATGAAGAAGCCCAGGAGACCCAACCCTCCCCCCGCTGGGTCTGCACTTGCAGCTTCTCCTTTTTATTCCTACTTTTTGGTTGATGATTGTCGTTGTCATTCATTGATTGATTGTCTTCTATCTATAAACACACACACACACACACACACACACACTCACTCACTCACTCACTCACTCACTCACTCACTCACTCACTCACTCACTCACTCACTCACTCACTCACTCACTCTTGCTTGTTTGTCCTGGATTTTGCTGAGTTGCTCAACGCGAGGGTTCAGAGATTACCGCCGCTGGCTGATACTGGGGAACACCAGCCCTTGTCCTGAAAACTGGTAACCCCCTTTGCCTTGAAACATCTCCAATATATACCAGTTATATGGCTGGCCAGAGTAAACACTTGGTCTTGCTTCTCCTCCCACTCTCACCCCTGGCTTTCCCCCTCCCTCTCCCCTCTCTCTCTATCTCTCTCAGGGTTTCTCTTTCCCATAAACACACACACACACACACGGACACGCACACGCACACGCACACAGACACACACACAAACTCACACAGACCCCAAAATGGACTGCCACAGTAAACGCTCACGTCCCAAATGCACATCTGCCCGGATCTGGGGCTGAGGGGACAAAGGGGCTGCCGAGTTGAGTTGTGTAAGAACAAGCATGGTCGAAGGCGAGGGTAGGGGCGCACCCGTCTCCCTGAGAACCCCAGCTATTGATCTGTTTGTCCTCTCCAGTAACCCGTGTGTTATCTGCCTGCAGGGTCGTGTCAGGGCAACACGGGTCGGACACACTCTGGGACCCACCGGGCGGTCCGAGGAACCAGAGACAACATCAACAAGTCATGGCTGTTAATGAACGATGGAGTCTACGCTGCTGTGCTGCTCTTCTCTCCCACGGCGGCGGTCGGCGGTCGCCGTAGCACGTCCGCTAACCCCCCCCCCCCCCCCCCCCCCCTTCCGCTCTGTCCAACAGAGTCTGCATCTCTGTATCTCTGAGTATCTCTCCTTCCCTCCCTCCTTATCTCTCTCTTTCTCGCGAATCCTCTCTCCATGACTTCTCTATTTCAAGTTCACAAAGAATCTGTATATCTCCATCTCTATCTCTCTATCTCTCTATCTATCTATCTATCTATCTATCTATCTATCTATCTATCTATCTATCTATCTATCTCGTGCTGATGTGAAACAAGAGAAACCCAGAGGACTCCTATTGAGCGACGTTGTTGTGAGTGCAATGTTTTTTTATGATGCCACCGTCACGGCTTCGATAGACACAGCGGTGCACGGGGGACCTTTGCACTGCCAAAATCTCCATATGCAGGTCTAAAGTCTGCCTCGTCGTTGGCTGAATGAAGGCTGGACTCCAAAGGGTGGTCCCTCCCCCCTCCCAACCACTCTGTGTGTGCGTGTCTGTGTGTGTGTGTGTGTGTGTGTGTGTGTGTGTGTGTGTGTGTGTGTGTGTGATCAGCGCAGAGGAGACCCCGGTTGATGTGCTGTTTTGTTTTTTTGCTGTGGGAGCCGTTGGGGGAGGGGGCCGCCGACGCTGATCCGAACGGAACAATCCCGAGCACATGTGTGCTCATGAGGCGCGAGGCTCCCTACAATGGTGGTGAGGAGGGGCGAGGCCAGGGGAGAGGGAAAGCAGGGCCATTCATCAGGGGAGGGGGGGAGGGGGCGGAGGAGGGGCCTCTGGTCATGGGGTCTTCCTTACGCCTTTTTTCCCCCACATTTTTTTATTTCCACGCCGCAGACCAAAGGTGACGTCTGAATCGAGCGGGGAGACGGTAGAGAAGGAACACAACCAAACCATGTGAGGGACATGTGACCCTGTTTGGAATATTTGTCTGCACAAAGCTCGCCACACACACTCTCAGTAATCTGGAGAATCAGCGGGAGCACTGTGGGGCGAAGTAGGCTTATTAAACTGTTGCCATTTGAAACAGTTGGCCCGGGGTGACCTGTCGTACACGACTGCCCTTCAGATGCTGACTAGCACTAGCTGAATGGCACTTTGTGTAGGCTGCTGAATATTACATTTGTGTTGTTGTACGTGTGTTTCTATAGCAGAACATTGTTTATCCTACAAGTTCAGTAATTCCAAGTTTGCTCTCAGGGCTTTGCGACAGACATGAACAGCGTTGCTGGTGTCTGTCCAGTGGTCACATGGGCAGTGATTCAGTGCTACTTCCTGTGGCGGACACATCCCTTCCTTCCCCATTTCCTTCATTAATTGCCAGAAAGATTGTACCAAATTTTCCGCATGGCTCTTCGTTGCCAGGTGCAGAGTGCCTGAGGTCAGGTGTTTTGATGTCCGTCTTACATTTACATTCAGGGGATTTTGCTGACGCTGTCATTCACACATTTACACACCGACGGTGGAGTTAACCACGCAGGGCGACAGGCAGCTCATCAGGAGCAGTCAGGGTGTGGCGTCTTGCTCAGGGACTGCTTGACACTCAGCTTGGAGGAGCCGGGTATCGAACTAGCAGCCTTCTGGTTACCAGTCAACCCTCTCTTCCTCCTGAGCTACTGTCGCCACCAGGAGTTTGAGATGAAGGTCTTGAACTCCGGGAGGATTACTCAGGGAGATGGGGTTGGCCATGAGCATCCCTTCACCACCAGCTCATATACGTTAGATGGGATAGGATCTCTTTAATCTCTCTCTGTGTTTGGGCGTTGGTGACCTTAAGTGGACGGGGAAAGGGGAGTAGCGTGGAACCAGTCGGCCGGATCAGTCGAGCCCTCAGCAGGGTGTGGCAAGAGGCAGGGCAGAGAGTCTATTTGTGTTCCTATGTTGTGTCGTCCCTTTCAACTCTAGGGTGTGGGCGTGTGCACCAAGGAACACAGCCCGTCGTTGTAAGCTGCAAGCGGCCATCGCCGGAACACACTTTTGAAGTTACAAATGGCCGAGGGGTTGGTGATCAGTAACTGATGTTACGTGCTTTCCGTAGAACTGATTCCACTGCTTCACCCACCATGATACATGATACATACTCAGTCCTTTATTTGGGCTTAGTTGCACTGGGCGGAGTTCAGAGATCAGAGCCAGGGAAGGGGTGCAGGCAAGAAGCAGTCTTGCCTAGTTGCGTCCACACAGTAGCTCAGGAGGCAGAGCGGGTTGGCTGGTAACCGGAAAGTTGAGTGTCGAGGTGCCCCAGAGCAAGACGCCTCGACCTAACTGCTCTGGGCAGAGATGTGTGGCATCCCCTTTCTGTATAAGCTATAGAAAGGAATCATGGCGGTAACCATTACTCCCGAGGAGACTCGACTTCCTTTCCTTTTCTTCCCTGAAGGCAAGATTGAGACTGGGATCAATGTGAGTTGACACATCATGCGATGTGTTCAACTGTTTAGCGGTCTTAAACACTTCTGAGTTTTTTGACGATTCTCATTTGGCGGTCAGTTGCAGCAACGGTTCAAAAGGTGCAACACAGTCTGCTGTTTCAGGTGAAACTTGTGGTAGTTATTATTGAGGCCCATAAATGCCCTTTAGAGATGTGTGCAGGACGAGATGCTCCATGGTGTGAAAGAGGACAGAACCTTGCTGGCTCAGTCCGAACTCCTCCTGGGGAACCAGGATCAGAGTTTCCGTTGTCCGGTAACTACTGGTCATTGACTGGAAAAAACAGAATGACCGAAAATTCTAAATGATTCCAGTCAAAATTAACAATGGAAATAATTCTCTGCACAATTTGAATTGTGTTTAAATATGCTATAGTGGTCATTTGTTTAGCCAATTCATGTAAAACAATGCGGGTTTTGATTGACCCGACCCGCAGGCCGGGTCGGGCCGATATTTCCCACAGAAATATTATAGGCCTTTATTACACGGGTCTTCTCAATGCCGTGGAACTCTACGTTCACTTGCATGGGTATTAAGTAGTCCGGTAACTTGTCAACCCCAGCGTCTTCGGTTGCTAAGCGACGTCAACGTCTTTGGCGGACTATTTCTCTACTGATAAATAGATAAATAAATAAATAAATTGTAAAAATACACACCATGTGAAGTTATTTTTTGTTTTGGCAAGTAGCCGTGTAATAAGCGGGATAATGTATAGAACGTCGCCAGTCATTATCAAAAATAAGCCCCTTCAGGGCGAAGCAAGACACCTCCGCTGCGCGTCGGTAGGCCTAAGTAATAAATGTGTACAAAGTTACACATGTATAAAAAATTAATTCGAGTTGAAATCGGGGTCGGGCTCATAATTACAGTTAATGTGTCCGGCCGGGATGGGCTCGGACAGAACGTGAACAGGCTCGGGTCAGGCCGGGCTTGATTTTCTGGGACCGATCTAAATACGTTAAAATGAAACCTTCAAGGTCACATGACCGGCACCAATTTTTTCTAACGGAAACACTGACCAGGATGTAACCTAGCATTTTGGCTAACTCCGGCATGCTAGCTTCTTGTACTTTCACACTGATGTTTATTATGCTCTATCCCAATCAATAACTAAACCTTGACGGCACCGCTCATAGTTTTGCCAGGTGTGTCTTCATCAGCTCCAGTTAAAATACTATCATCCTAATAACATCTGGTTCCCGATGTCACTGGTAGTACTGCTTCCATGGCGCGATGCCATGGAAGCAGTGAGCACTTCACATGCCAAGCACCAATCTGGTGCACTGATACAGGTCTTTTGTGGAGTTATAGAAATTTCCAGTATGCGTCTTCCATCTACATTTGCCGGTACGCCTGAGCAAGATCAATCTTTGAACATTGCTCTTCACATGGCAGTTATGCAAAGATGCATGGGAATTGCTTAGGACTGATCTCAACAAAACAGTTTGCCATCAGTCTTCTCTACTTGAGCCTGGTGAAACTTAGGCTTGGCAGCATGAAAAATGGTAAATGGACTGCATTTATGTAGCACACAAACCAGTGGCCACTAAAAGCGCTGTACAATATCTCCTAATACTTACCTACTCACATATTCACATATCGACAGAGTTGTCAACCATGCAAGGCGACAACCAGCTCGTCGGGAGCAGTTAGGGTTAGCTGCTTTGCTTAGGGACACCTCGACACTCTACGAGGAGGTGAGGTGACTAGGAGGAGCCGGGGATCAAACTAGCAATCTTCCGGTTACCAACCTGCTCTACCTTCTGCAACAAATGCCGCCCCATCCTTGAGTATGATCTGTGCTTTCACTTGTTTTATGTGTCTATTCCGTCTTGGGACACAGGTCTAGCCAGTATCTGCGTTAGCCCCTAGATGC
Source organism: Gadus macrocephalus (assembly GCF_031168955.1). NCBI lineage: Eukaryota > Metazoa > Chordata > Actinopteri > Gadiformes > Gadidae > Gadus > Gadus macrocephalus. Next base: position 10,455,756 of record NC_082388.1, read on the forward strand.
TCTGTAGAGGGGCTTGCCTTTATTGACTGCCAGTTAGGGTCAACGCTCCACAGCCATCCCGGTCCAAATATGGGCACACCTCCATTTGTCAACACACATATTTTTCAAAGACTTTTGCTTTAGCCATAGGAGATATTTTCTCCTCTTTCTTCATTTCCTCCATCAGTGGGATATGAGTCATTTTCACATTTAGGATGGTTTTCACAACGTCTTTGTGAGTATTTACAAAGAGTGGGGTAGATCTGGTATCTAAATCCATTCGTAGTGTTACTCCCTCTACCTCTTCCTTCTAGGTTTAACCAATATGATTTAACGGTCCGTCTTTATAGAATGGAGTTTAAAACATGACAACTCTTCTCACATTCTCCATCACTTATGTCTCTTTCAGTGAAATTATGTACATTTATATCACATCTTCCTATTTTCTTTGTTTATAATTTATCATTATTATGCTTAGATTAGAACATTTTCAGAATGTGTCCTTTGATATTACAGCGTCCACTGTCTTTATCTTTGAACCGCCAATCAGCGGAGTCACGTGTCTCTTTCCCACACCGAAAGCATGGCTGCCTGTGATATGTCAAGTCGTCTGGTGAAAAACGTTTTCCCCGAGCAACTCCTCTCATTTTACCTTTCCTTTGTACCTCATTTGCATATGACGCTGATGATTTCCATTTACTGAGCAGTCTCGTTTCAGATCCTTCTTTGTCATAATCCGCGTCTGCGGGTTCTCGCTGTTCAGCCTGCAGATGAGACTGTCACGCAGCGGCATCTGACGACTCCGCGTATTACGGCCCCGCCCACACAGAATGCCCTGCCAACTCTGTTCAGCGATTCTGCAGTCTGCACCTCGATGGGCTTCATTCTCTTGCTCATCTCTTTGTCTTTCACTTCGTTGGCCGAGTATTGAAGCTAGTCTCGCTGCTTGTCTAATCTCTGTCTCGCACAGGCTTTTAAAACGGTCCTATCGTCCTAGACATCCAGGTATTGTTACCAAGACCTACTTTGTATTCACTTTATCACCGCAGGCAAATTAACTAAAATCTTCCTCATTCTTCTGCAACAATAAAGAGCGGGTGATATCCACAATACTCGTATCTTACTATTATGTGTATTTGCCTCGGTAACAACAGCATGCATTATGACAGACGCCGAGATAAAGTAGCTTATCTTTACTATTCTGCGCCAAGTTCAATCACACGGGGGAACGCATCAGTGTCGGTAGCAAATATCACTCCATTAATACCCGATATAAAGTAGTATCGATTTTATTCATTTGTATCCCACGTACATAATACTGACACATTTACATTATATAATAGACCATCTTCCTTGGAATCAGCATATATGTCTATATATCACATAGGCCTATATAGCCTAGTAGAAAATACACTATTTACGAAAATAATATATAGGCCTATATAGCCTACCTGTTCAGTCAACGTCGGAAGGGCAATTTTCATATTGTATTAATTATCGGCTATTATATTATTATTATATTCGATTCGTTCAACGTCTCTCTCTCTCTCTCTCTCTCTCTCTCTCTCTCTCTCTCTCTCTCTCTCTCTCTCTCTCTCTCTCTCTCTCTCTCTCTCTCTCTCTCTCTCTCTCTCTCTCTCTCTCTCTCTCTCTCTCTATTTAGGCTTATTTATTTAAAATGTAATTTGTCATTGGTTATGTCGGCTATATGATATTTGGCTGACTTACATGTTTAGTACACCGATATATTTGAATAAAAAAGAAAAGAGGGAGAGACAAGCGCCGCTTGGATGATATCCTCGGCGTCACGTGGCGACAAGGATGCCAGTACGGAACATAAACAAACGAAACGACTACAAGAATGCTGTCTACGCTGAGGCATGAATAAAGAAATGAACCTAAACCACTCCAAGACATAACGGAGCATACTATGTACAGCTGCATTCTCCCTACTCGACAAATATCTGTAGAGACGATTATTGGAAACAAATTTATTGCCACGTTGATGTTTTCATTCTACAAATCCTTGATAAATAGCAGGTAAATTAGCGTGTTAGAATTTACGTATCCAAACACAACACAACAAAGAATACGTTTTTTCAGAAGTTTAAATTGAGTTATAAATAAACTCAGCGCTCCTCTGCCAACCGCCAAACACATAACCAGCATTCTTGAGTTTCAATTTACTTCCAAGGAGATCATCTCCATTTCACTAACATAGGCTACTATAATTAGAGGTACATCAAACCTTACGAAACCCAAATGTCACTAGGGGCGAACAGGCTAAATTACAGGTTAAAGGTAGGACTGGTCGATATATGCAAACTGTTTCCGAAAAAATGAATGAGCTGTTTAAATGGTCACACACACACACACACACACACACACACACACACACACACACACACACACACACACACACACACACACACACACACACACACACACACACACACACACACACACACACACAGAAATTCTGTCTTGGTGCAAGACTCATCCATGGTGCCCTGCAAGACGCTGTATATGTTATTACCCAGGATGCATTTCAGCGGAATGGAACCAAGAAGTCCCAGTCAGCTGTTCACCTTGGACAGTTGCACAGTTACACACACTCTCTCGTTCTCTCTCTCTCTCTTGTCTCACACACACACACACACACACACACACACACACACACACACACACACACACACACACACACACACACACATACACACACACACACACACACACACACACACACACATTCTCTCGCTCTCTCACCTGTCACACACACACATGCACACACACACACACACATTCTCTCTCTGTCTCCCAGCATTCTTACGCACTTCATTTAGGATTGAGATATATACCGTACATACACACACACACACACACACACACACACACACACACACACACACACACACACACATACATACATACATACATACATACACACACACACACACACACACACACACACACACACACACACACACACACAAAAACAGAGCAATCTGAAAATTCATCATCACTTTCAACCTGTGCCGCCCGGGGTTATAGTGGGCTCTGTTGAAAGATTAGGGCTGTAAAACGACCCTTATAGCTCCGGTGCAGACCCTCCAAGCGGGCCCACTGTAGACCATTGTAGATCTGGACGTTGTTGTCCTGTTGACAGGTGTCTCTATCACAACACGCGTCGTCTCACACTCTCTGCCCGCCACTCCTCGACCGCAATCGTGCGTAATCGTGATCATGATGATTATCGAGCAGGGCCCGCGGTGCGACGTATTAAAAGCTAAGTGCTTCCCGGCTGCTGTGTAACCGGAGCTGGGCCGAGCGACAGCTGGGAGAGACAGACGAAGGCCCCGCAGGATCGGGGGGCTGGAGGGGCCTCGGGGTGGGGGGGGGGGCGGCGGGGGGGGATGGGGGGGTGCTGGAGAGGCCTTGGGGAGGGTTGGGGGGGGGGGGCTCTGCGACGGCCGGAGAGAGCGGGGGGCAAGGCTTGTCGGAAATAACCTCTGCTTTACTCGGGGTCTCGCTACAACTACACGACACGATGGCCGGGCGGCTCTCTGGGATACTCTCTGTGCTGGTCGTGCTCGGGGTGTCGCTTTTACACAGTAAGTTCATTCAAACCCCCCTTTACTTTGTTCTAGTCTTTGCATTTTAGTTCTCCGCTAGCTGTGTGGTGTGTCGGGTAAGGGTTAGTGTGTGTCTGGTGGCTAACCACGGGGGATTTGCTGCTTAATGATACCGACCAGATACAAAAAGACACCACACACTTCAACGTATCTAGCAGCAGGGTAACTGCATAAGAAGTTCAGATTGGGCCTTTTTCCAACACCTAAAGACTGGGCAAGTTCCCACTGGCGACAGGAGCACATTTATTTGATTGGATTGAATCAAAACACGCATGCAGGCGATATACACACACACGCACATGCTGTACACTCAGCCAGACACTCTCTGGTACACACATCCAAACGCACACACCTCCTGAAGGTGGTCTTGTGTGTCTCCCAGCAGGGGTGGATGGTAACGAGGAGGTGGAGTTGATCCGAGACCTGTTCAAAAGCTACGTCAAGCATATCCGACCCGTGGAGAAACCAGAGGATAAAGTGCAGGTCCAGATTAAACTCACCCTCACCAACCTCATCTCCCTGGTAAGAGCCCCGCTCATGGGCAGAACCTTATCTAAACAAGCCTTCGGGTAAATCGTAACTTTGTTTGTTCATCCAAAATCGATCAAAATCCAAGGGTTGAAAAAGCTGTGCAGGTGGTGTATTTACTTCAGGTCAAATAACTCTGGTATTTTATTAAGCAGACGTCATAAGCAAAGCAACTAGAATGAATTTGACTTCAGTTTGATGATGTCAAGTTGATGATTGTCCTGATTGCACACAAGCATAGGACAGATGGAACCATCAACCCACTGCTCCCTTTTTAAGTATTTGTCATCATCCACATTATTTTCAGTAGATGTTTTCTTCCTCAAAGACCCCAAACTGTGGTTTCGAGTCCACAGAGTGTGTTGTGTGACTTTGTTTCTTTGCTTTATTTATTTTTTCAGAATGAAAAGGAGGAGACTCTGACGACCAACGTGTGGATTGAGATTGTGCGTCTTCACAAGTGTTCTATTTGCATGGTTGATTGACATGTGTATTTCAGCATTGTTGCGCAGCTGTAAAATAGTGACACTGGGGCGCTCTGTCCCAACGGTGGGATTCTGATTCATGCTTTCTATAAGCGCTTGTTTTGTTTGTTATATTTACCTCAGAGGTGACAAACTCCCTCTCTCTCTCTCTCCCTCTCCAATGTCACCTACACAGCAATGGACTGATTATCGCCTCTCCTGGGACCCGACTAAATATTATGGGATAGAAATTATCCGTGTACCCTACCACACAGTGTGGCTCCCCGACATTGTCCTTGAGAACAAGTAAGCCTGCATGCATGTGGGTGTGGAGGCGTGAATGTGTGAATGTGTACATGGCAGCATGAACGTATGTGTGTGTGTGTGTGTGTGTGTGTGTGTGTGTGTGTGTGTGTGTGTGTGTGTGTGTGTGTGTGTGTGTGTGTGTCTGTGTGTGTGTGTGTGTGTGTGTGTCCGTATGCATGTTTGTGTGTGGATGCATAGGCGTGTGTGTTTCTTCATTCCTGTTTGTGCGTGTATGTGAGTGCATAGGTGTGTGGGAGTGCGTGCACTCACATCAGTCTGTGAGTTGAGGTCCTTTCATGTCTGCCCTCAATCTCTCCTTCATGAAACTTTCTCTAATAATAATATAATTTCATTTTAATACATTTTATGTTCACATTCAGGGCTCGTTCCATCGGTTTTGTGCCAAAACAGAGAAGAGTTGTGACTTTAATCTTAATACTTTGTCTCTCCTATCATTTGCAGCATCGACGGCAAGTTTGACGTGGCGTACTACGCCAATGTGTTGATCTCCTCCAGCGGCTGGATGTACTGGCTGCCCCCGGCCATCTACCGCAGCACCTGCGCAATAGAGATCACCTTCTTCCCCTTTGACTATCAGAACTGCACCCTGGTGTTCAGGTAGGATAGAGGGACAGACTGGATACAAACTCTGTAATTTCACTAGTAAAGCTGCAGCCTGGTGTTCAGGTACGACAGAGGGACAGATTTGATACGAGCTCTGTCATTCCACTATCAGAACTGCAGCCTGGTATGTAGGAACGGTAGAGGGACAGACTTGATAGTGCACTTGACTGTATCGAGTGTAGCAATCACTCACTCAATCAATCGCTGAAATCAATAACTGTAGTGACTGAATGGAGTGATCGAATCCAGTGATTTAGAGAATCTTGTAATCGATTGTAACTACTGATTGATTGATTCCAGCGATTGAGGGATTTCAGTGATTAAGTGAAGTCATTGGTTCAAGGAATCCAGTGATCGGGTGAATTCATTGATTGAGTGGATACAATGATGGGGTGGATTCAGTGGTTGTGTGAATTCAGTGAGTGAATTCAGTGACTGGGTGAATCTAGTGGTTGAGTGAATCCAGTGATTAAGCGAATGAGGCCCTGTTTACACGACGAAGCTTATGGGTGAAAACGACACAATATTTTATCAGATGTGCCTTTCGTTTAGACGGCAACGGCGTTTTCAGGGCTTAAAAGCGCAAAAAAGTGAAACCACCCTCCAGAGTGATAATCTTAAAAACGCTCCACCGTTGCGTTTCTGTCTCAAGGGTTAACAACGCTAAAGGGTGCTCTGATTTGCTCACGCTGGTTCCCGTCGCGGACGCGTATATGTCACATCCATGTGCAGTATAGGCAAACAAGCCACCTGGTGTGCATACTCCATTGAATTTCAGACACGTTTGCGTCTACGTACGCAGACAGATTTCCCCCCAAAGACGTCTAAATGCGTGATAAAAAGGGAGAACGCAACACCACTTTTGTGTTTTCTGTCAAGATCGTCTCCGTCTAAATTGAGCCAGAGTGCATCCTATGATTGAGTGAATCCAATGATTGAGTGAATCCAGATTGTTATTTGTTACTCTGTTAGAAATAAACATTTGTTCCCCTGCAGGTCCCAAACGTACACGGCCAATGAGCTAGATATTATCCTGGCCGTCGCGGAAACCGGGGAGACTATTGAATGGGTGGACATCGACCCTGAGGCCTTCACAGGTGCACCAATCAAAACCAACACAAATACCCTCTCATGCACGCAAGCAGGACCTCTCGCTCACAAACACTCACTCAGACCATGTCTGTGTCTGTATGCGTCTGGCAGTCTGCCACGTTAGCTATTAGTTTCACCTAGGGAGCTGGCATCTTTTGTTGGCACTGCCCTCTTGTGTCCTGCCTTTGTGCGATGCCCTCATGAAGGATGAGCCTGTAAGGGATACCAATGAAAGGCTTTGAGATTTACGCCTTTTTTACGACTTCAACATTAGAACAGTGAGCGGGCTGAGAGCTCTTAACGCTGAAGGGATCCAACAGTGCGCCTTAACAGCTGTGCCCGTGTCAGTTCACATGTTTGTGGACGGCTCAAAACACGGAGACCTTTCCATTACTAATGGGACTGAGGTATGATGATGTAATGCATCATTTACACTGCTGACACTACTTCCATGGTACTAATACTACTACTAATAATACTAATAAATACTAATGATACTAATAATACTATTAATAATTCTAATAGCTAATAATAAATAGGTAAAAGTAGAAGAAGGGCGGGGGGGAGGATGGCTGCTTAGCAAAGGAAGGTTCCCAAGAAGTTGGTCCCGGAGTTACAAACTATGGTCATTAACATGGCACTGAAAGGATCATAGGAACGCTGTTGATATTATGAAAAGGAATAACATGAAGAAGGTATTACAATATTTTTCCTACAAATGAAGGGCAGGGCTACGCCCAAAGACCATATTATCACTTTTCTTTTGCTTTTTTTCCCAATCTGGGATCAATAAAGTATTATCCTATTCTTTATTCGAAGCAATATAGAGTGCATTTTAGATACATTTCATTACTATTTGACACATCCTAATCCTTAAACACTACCACAATTCTGGCCTCATCGCGCTGACGCTTTTATCCAAAGCGACCTATAACCATTCACACACACACATTCACACCCCGACGGCGAAGTCAACCAGGGAGGGCTAGGCTAGGAGGAGACGGGGATTGAACTAGCAACCTTCCGGTTAACAGTCAACCCTCCCTCCCTCCTGAGCTACTGCTGCCCACTGCCGTCCTCCTCACTAACCTCCACCATTTTGTCCCCGCTCCGCCTTTAGAGAATGGCGAGTGGGCCATCGTGCATCGGCCGGCCAGGAAGCGCATCGACAAGCGCTACAGCCCCGAGGACCTGGAGTACCAGGAGATCTACTACAACCTGATCATCAAGAGGAAGCCCCTCTTCTACATCATCAACGTCATCCTGCCCTGCTCGCTCATCTCCTCGCTGGTCGTCCTGGCCTACTTCCTGCCCGCTCAGGGTCAGTCCTACCAGCAGCAGCAGCCGCAAGTGGTGCAGTCGTTACAGGACAACACCCGTCTGGGAGATCAAACTGTCGTAATTGGTCTCTCATGGCTTCCCTCAAACATCCGTTCTCAATATAATTGATCAATCAATTCTGCCTAAGAGCATTTAGCATGGGCGCGCCTTCCACGATTTTAACAATAACACAACAACAACAGCACCATGGCCCTTTGATGTTTATGTGTCAACATGGTCCAACCTTTCACAGATTCTCACGCGGAAACACAGTTGTTAAACACATGGGTAAATGAGAACTCTCTTATATTAGAAAGTCTGTGTGACATTTCCCTTGAAGGTGGCTCCTCTACCATATATATTATAGAAGCTTTAAGAGCTTTATGTTTTTTCAGGAACACTGGTCATGGCACAAGCCGTTGCCGAGCTGTCTAATTTAGTTTTATGCCAGAACGCTGTGATTGTGACGGTAGGACAGTCCCAGAACCCTACACTCATGCAGCAGTCAGTGCTGTTTTTACCTTTCATCCCGTTCTTGGCCTATACTGTCTGTGCCACTATCACAACGCAGGTGGTTTTGTTGAATAGAGCCACGATGATAGACAAAGCTGTCTGACAACATGTAGGCCACTAACATTGATCCCCTCCTTGACTCTCTGTCCTGGGCTCTCTACAGCCGGTGGACAGAAGCTGACGGTTTCCATCTCTGTGCTGCTCGCCCAGACTGTCTTCCTCTTCCTCATCCAGCAGAAGGTCCCAGAGACATCGCTGTCCGTTCCTCTCATTGGCAAGTGAGTCAGCGTGTGTGTGTGTGTCTTTGAGCTGGTGGTAGGGTTAGACATGTATAATGTTGCAGATTCAAACTCCTGGGCTATTTAAAACAATTTAATATACTGTAATATAAGGACCTTTAATCCAAATCTTTCTGACTAATCGTCATGAATAAACCAAGCAGGGATACAATTTTTATTCTGGTTTTCCCCGGACCAGGGTTTATTCATGCTTGTTCATGGATTAATAGATTTTTATTCTCATTTTTATATGTTTTGAGCTGAGCCAATAGCTGAAAGCTCAACTAGCTAATGCTCTAACCAAGTAGGCACCACGCCTTAAAGCGACCAGCAGGGTCCATTCTGACCTGCGGCCCACCATGTTTTATCTTCCCTCTTTCCACCCCCTTTCTTAATTGTCTTCCTGGTCCCAATAACCCATGAAGTGTGTGTTGGTGCGAGCGTGTGCCTATAATGTAGCAGTGGAACAGTGATAAACTGTGAGGGAGACAATGGTGCATGTATCAATCCAATCTGCCATCGTTTGGCTTCACACTACACATCCTCCACACGCTATGGCTGTTATCTCCTCAAACACCCCCTTCTTAATGTTCTCCCCCTTCAGGTATATTATCTTCGTCATGTGCGTCACCACACTTATCGCGACCAACCAAATCGTGGTGCTCAACTTTTCCCTGCGGAGTCCCAGCACTCACACCATGTCCCAAACCATCAAGCACGTATGTATATCAAACACCACACTACGCCCAAACCATCAAGCACGTATGTATATCAAACACCACACTACGCCCAAACCATCAAGCACGTATGTATATCAAACACCACACTACGCCCAAACCATCAAGCACGTATGTATATCAAACACCACACTACGCCCAAACCATCAAGCACGTATGTATATCAAACACCACACTACGCCCAAACCATCAAGCACTTATGTGTATCAAACATTCACACCATGTCCCAAACCATCAAGCACGTATGTATATCAAACACCACACTACGCCCAAACCATCAAGCACGTACGTATATCAAACACCTCACTACGCCCAAACCATCAAGCACGTATGTATATCAAACACCACACTACGCCCAAACCATCAAGCACGTATGTATATCAAACACCACACTACGCCCAAACCATCAAGCACGTATGTATATCAAACACCTCACTACGCCCAAACCATCAAGCACGTACGTATATCAAACACCTCACTATGCCCAAACCATCAAGCACTTATGTGTATCAAACATTCACACCATGTCCCAAACCATCAAGCACTTATGTATATCAAATGTATATCAAAACCAACCACACACACACACACGCACGCACACGCGCACGCACACACACACGCCATAAAACACGAATATAGACCAAACACACTCAACGTGAATCAAAACACATTGCTCTAAAGGAGAACGATTGTGCTCTGCCAATCAACTGCTCTCTGTGTGTGCGCTGCGGTTTGTCTTGTTTTGTTCAGGTTTTCCTAGAGCTTGTCCCCCGGTTCCTGGGCATGGCTCCGCTGGTGGACGACACGGAGGTGCAGGGGGAGGTGAACGGCGTGAGGGAGCGCAGAAGGAGCTCCTTCGGCCTGATGCAGCGGGCAGAGGAGTACGTGCTGAAGCAGCCGCGCAGCGAGATGCTGTTCGACAAGCAGAAGGAGAGGCACGGCCTCACGCGCTCCTTCGGTACGAGACTCCTGCTCTGAGGAGCACTGCTGACGCTGGACCCGATGCGTCACAATTTTCAATCTAAATGTAGCTTTGTAAATGTAGTTTTATTTAATAATTGTATTAAGTATGATACCATGTAGGAAAATCCTTTATTTTTTAAGATTTCACTGCTAATATCAACAAATTGCATCAAACCAGTAGCTTGGGCCTCTGTGCTGCTATTAGTACAGACTGATACTACTGTACTAGGCTTCTGTTGGTCACTGTGGTTGATCGGTCCCTCCCCCGTCCAGAGGAACCTATAGATGTCAGCAGCACGGCTAACCTGTACAAAAGCTTGGCCAAAGCTGCGCCGGAGATCAAACAATGCGTGGACGCCTGCAACTTTATCGCTGAGAGCAAAAGACAGCAGAACGACATTGGATCGGTGAGTGACCCTGTGCCCCCCTACCGTCCAACCCGAATCCAGACAAGAAATGTCCGGCTTCCTCAAGCCTTTCTTCTCCTTCTCTGATTCTCCAAACAGGAAATGGAGAGCTGGGTGCTGATCGGCAAGATGGTGGACAAGGTGTGCTTCTGGGTGGCCATACTCCTCTTCAGTCTGGGCACGGTGGCCATCTTCTTCACCGGCCACTTCAACAGTGTGCCAGAGTTTCCGTTTCCTGGACAAACCAAAAAATTTGTACCGGGGGAATCTTAAACAAACAACCAGGGCAGAACATTCAGCACACTTTAAACCATGCAAATGGTGACCTCACCGGTGCCCTCTGTAGAGGCAGCTAGTCTCGATACCTGGTCGCTCGGCCGTCCATCCAGAGCCCAGCTGAGTCCGTGTACCAAGGTTTGTTTTGATTCATTTTTGTATTCTCTTGTAACCAGTTCTGAGGGTTCAAATGTCAGGGGGGCTATGTGTGTTAGCACCTGGCGTGTCATTGCCAGAGGTGCTCCTTTTGGAAACGAGGTCGCCTGATAAGAGTCATGAGCCTTACAGCAACCTATTGGTACAGCCCATCTCGACAGGGACTGTGGAGTCTGGTAAAAAGAAGTGCTATTTTTCTAAAATTTGTATTCCATTGTATAGTATTACACATTATACACACTATATCTGATGGAGATGTTTGGATGTGTATTAGTTGCCCCATGATCTTCTAGGTCTTCTATGATAACCAGTCAAAAAGAACACCAAGTGGGTGTATAGGGAATAAAGTAGTACACAATACTTGATGAAGTAAAAAAGCTTTTTTTTATTGAAAATGTGCAATATGAGATCATCATTTCCTAAAACCGACTAATGTTTCATTGGTCAGTTTTGTGGTTTATTTTGTGTGATGTTATGTTTTAGCAGCATAGAGTTGACTGAGCGAGTACTTGAAATTGAAACAACTTTAAGCAACACATTTATAAAAAACATAATTTATTCTAAGTGAACCTGATGCTTTTGCATGTATACCTTTTGAATAAAACATAATTTAATGTTATGGCTTTGTATTTTGTGTTTAAATTTATATCAGCATGTTCAATTCCTTTAAAAAATACATTGTTGGCTAAAATGTAATTATATGTAGCAGTGCATGCATTCATTTGCAGAAAGTAAAACAGATATAGATATATATCTAATAATATAGGACTACGTATTCATTAATACTATTCAATCTATAGCGGGCACCTTGCAAACAAACAAACAAACAAACACACTATTCAAATAGTGTGATTTGGGTATTGGTAGGTATGTGACATTCTATTTTCACTGTTTACTTTTGGCTGTAACATTTTGCACATGAACAAGCACGAAGCAGTACCAGGCACAGATCTCAGCTACAGCTTGAATTAGTGAACGAGAGAGGCAGTAAAACATCTTGCCGACAGGAATAGGCCTAACTAAAGCCCCAAGAACAGAAGGCCGAGGCAACTGGGTTGGTATGCTGTGTGTTGACCGTTAAAAATAAAATGCACGGGCAAAAGTTTTGAAGTTTTCTTTAAGGACCCTGACCTGCGGATGACCTATGCCATCGTATATACTGTGTATGTATTTATACACATATGCTCGTAAAAATCTCCTCTTGCAGTGGTCCTGCAATGGATGCTTCAGAAATACTAACATCATGTTTGACAATTTTTCAAGTAAACATATTAGTAATAATAATTATAATTGTATAATACTTTGTTTGTTTGCTTCTTATGTTGAATCATGAAGTAAAAAACTTATTTTTTATTACTATATTAATGTCACGGATGTATCGATTATTGTACACGTTTAATTTTTGTTGAAAAGGGCAATCTCTTATTTGTAATTGATAGGCTCATCCATCTATGTGTCCGGTAGAGGGCCCCATTGACCTTAGAGCAAACTTCCATTTCATATCTGTTTTTTTTTAAGTGGTCTTAAATGGAAGGCTTAGCACCATATTTATTTAAGTTTCTCAAAAATATAAAATCTATTTCATATACATATATTGTAATACTATTTAACCTTAACCAAGTCTCATCCTGGTCTGTCATAAGCAAAAACAAATTGGTACAGCTAATTAACAAACGCGATACTTATAATCAATCTGTACAATGGATTTATTTCTCAATTAAACGTCAAACGTGCAACGTCCAACCTTTTACATACAATGTCCAACGTCCAGGATTGACCATGGGGAGTTATAGAAACTTCCCATGTTTTCCCATTGAATTGAAGGAATGCTGCCAATCCCATTGGTATTCCTTGCCCGGATGCAGTCCAGTTTGGACTTGTCCTTGTCTGCTCCACCTATCGTGGGAGCTGCTGCAAGTGTTGGCTTTCTCACGTACACGACGTGACGTGCATGGTAGCCTACTGGCACTGGCAAAGCTGCACACACTGCATTCCTCTATTTTGATGACAAATGATTTGTCCAATGGTTTCTTTAGTTTATGATGCATATACAGGCTGTTAAATTAGCAAAGTATTACAGATGCGTTTCCCCAATCCCTTTGCGCTATGATCTGTCGTGGTTCATTCCTCACTGGGAGGGACCTGAAGTGCATCACCACCAGTCGTCGTTCATGAAACATGTTGTTGTGAACAGCTTCGGCTCGGGTTGATCCATCATATAGTTCTCAGTCAGTCAAGTCGACTGTCTCCTTGGGTTTCCCTTTAATCGTGGATGTGCGCTTCCATTTGTTAAGTAAGTATGATTATAGAGGCTCAACCCCTTTTGTGTATTGTTGTTCAGCTCGATTGTCTGCCAGGTTTACTGAACTGAATGCGGGTTAAATTTGCAAGGTAACCCGACCTATCCACCATTAGATCAGGGTCTTCCTTTTGGAAAAGCAGAAACCTTAAATCACAATACGTGCTAGATTAAGATCATCTTAATGTCTTGGTGGCATGTGGCGCTGCAGGGAAATGAAAAAAGGGTGGAGGCGAGGAAGCAGCCCAGAGCAGCAGGCTACTAAAAAAGTAAAAGTTAAGCCATCTGATTTTATTTTAAGAGGAAATCCCTCGGGCTTCACAAAGCAGCTTCAAGCGGTTTATAAAGTCTCCTTTTACATCCATATGTGTTTTGACAGCTCCATATGTTGTGTTGTAATGTTCACAAAAAGGAGACGAGTACACAACTCAATGAAATCCATTAAAGAGGCACACTGATAGATAACAATTCATTGTAACGCAGTACAATGGGACAGGTTTTAATAAAACAAGGTAGGCCTACTAAAGGTTTAAGTAAGGAAAGGTTTTAGTGAAAGCAAAGAGTGGATTCAGCGTCTTGTTGCTTGTTTTGTGATCATGGTCTACATTAATTTGTTTCAGTATTTGCGTGTTTACCTTACATTTTGACTTGGAATGGTGTTTTCTGACAATTTAATCTTATTTTGCAGTATGTAGAATATATTAAAGTATCATGGCAGTAGCCAGCCACAGTATTCTACTTGATACTGTAAGGCATTGGCGATCCTCCAGCTTTAACATCAGTCCTAACATCAGTAGATGGTTGTCGATTAAAAATGACGTGGTGCCTTTACCTCGCTTCTGGCGGCAGGCATGTGGCTAAGGATGTAGAGCGGTTTGACTGGTAACCGTAAAAGCTAGTTGGATGCAGGCCCCTCCTAGCTGAGTGTGTCGCCTCACCCTGACAGCTCCTGACGAGCTGGCTGTCGCCCTGCGTGGTTAACCCCGTCGTCGGTGTCTGAACGGGCGAATGGATGATGTAAATCATGTGTGCAGAACTTAAGCTATTATACATTGTATGTATATAGGACGTCTCGAGCATGACTCGGCTGACCTGTACCTTGGTGTCGAAAGACTAGACACTCAGGTAGATCGTTTATAGCCTACTAGTTATGCCAACCTCATCAGCCTCCCAAGACACTTCACAATAAGCGTAGACGTGGTTGTGTAATGGTGTAGAGACGGAAATCCAAAATGATATTGATCGTTATTTATCTTCCTAATGTCTTGTAACATTTGACCTACAACCTGTAATATGAATGGATATGAAACCTAAGTAAACATCACTAATGAATGGGTCAATGGAACATGCAAGACAAGACCATAGGCACTGCAGCCTATGGGATGTAATTTCAAACGGCGGCCAATCGACACGTTAATTCAGACATCAATAATGGGATCAGGGATACAAAGGATTGGAAGATAAGGTGAACCACACTGTAACGAGATTAATATGACTTGTTAGCTCAAATTCAACCAACTGTAACATACCCAGAAACGAATCATATGTAATGCAATCCTGTATGAAAAAGACTATATCAATCAAAGACGATGAAGAGGGAAGATGCCCTGATTTGGCTATTGAAAACCACTCCATTCTATCCATGAACACACACACACACACACACACACACACACACACACACACACACACACACACACACCTATAGTATCCCTCATTGTTTCGTTTTGACAGCAGACCAGCGAGTGACTGGAGCAATGGCGAGCGCTGATGGGAACGAGATTGAGCCCCTGGCGGTCTGCTCCGTGGCCCCCACGCTGGACATGAGGCGCTTCTCCAAGGACCAACACAACCTGAGTCCAGAGGAGGTGGACGGCCTCATGAATAACGGTGGTGAGCAGAGCAATTATGAAATGCTCCTGAACTGACACAGAGCTGGGAACACTCAAGAAGGCTTTTACAAACCTCACCAGCTAACATGTTTCACAGATTTAATGGCTGCTATTCACTGATTGGGCAGGCGCACTTGTAACGGATGCTGTTGTTAACCAGCCCAATTTACAGGATCGCGTTCAAATTGGTCGACAAGTTTATTGTTATATTTAATATTAATGACTGGAATCGGGTCTGCTTGGACAGACAGCAGGCTGTGATCGGAAGGCTACAGATTCAGAATCCTAAACCCCTGCACTAGTTGAAAATGTGTTCCTGTGTATCTGTGGAAAATCATGTTTAAAATTGTACCATAAATATTGTTCTGTATTCCCACCTTAAAGTGAATCAAATAAACCGGATTCATGATGAAGTATTCTTAACTGAGAAATGACCCGTTTTAAACCCCAACTCCCAGAGGGCCGGCCTTTCCTCGTGGTGCACGCCCTGTTGGATGTGAAGAAGATCGGGGTGCCTATACTCATGACGGGAGCCCCCATCACCTGCAGAGTGGAGAGCACAGAGAGACATACGACACGATCCAAGGTAGACGCTTTATCTTTTACATCTGGGAGGAGCACGACAGTAGCTCAGGAGGTACAACAGGTCATCAGGCAACTGAAGGTTGCTGGTTCCATCATCTCCGGTTCGCCCACGCTGAAGTGTCAAGGTGTCCCTGAGCAAGACGCCTAACCGCAGCCGCTCGCGACTAGCTGGCCCCTGCCATGCAGGGTTTTCAGGGCATTCAGTGTTTGGATTTGCGTTTGGAAAATGGGTTAAGGAGGCCCCTATTGTTAAGTGTTTTGAGTATCCACAGTTTAGAGGGTGATATAAAGGCCACTACCGGCACAGCCTTCATGTACCTTACATTCTTTAAGGTATATGTCTTCGTGATGGAGAGATAAGTGAGGTGTGTTGTTAAGTAAGTTGATCTACGAGTTGAGTGATTGGATGGAGTGTTTGAAGCATCATCATCGCTGAGGGGCCATCCTCCTTCTCCTTCATTTTAATGAACTTCCAAGACATCAAACCACGGATCTACCTCTGATAACGAAGTGCTGGAAATGTTGCGGAGATTAAGTTATTGGTGTTTCACCTGTTTAAAAAGTAAACTATCCCAGCAAACTACTGAATGGATAAGTTCGACAAAACAGATAGTTTCCATACAGTATGCATGGAGTATGTAATGCTTTCATTGTTTTGCATACCCTCCTTTGACATTGAAGTCTGACTTTGTCTTTCTCTGCGCTGGTTGGCCTGTCGTCGTACGAGCATGCTAACAAGCTAAACGCTAACGTGAACGCGTGGTTCTCTGGCCAGGTGAGTGTGTGCACCCTGTACACGGTGCGGCTGACCCATGGGCCCTTTACCTGGACGGTCAAGAGGAAGTATCGGCGCTTCCAGGAGCTCCATCGAGACCTCTACAAGCACAAGATGCTGATGCACTTCATGCCCCTGGGCAGGTGGGCGGCGCACCTCTCTGCTTACACGGAAATATGAGAGAAAGATCCAGATAAGCCGCCGACTGACCTGTACAGTGATGTGGTATTTGTTTAAAAGTGATGGGCGCGGCCGCTGCACACTGGCTGGCTTTGATTTCTCTCGATGTTTATCCATGGCTGCATTGAATATTCAAAACGTTTCTCTAGATTTGCAAAGGCGAGGCAACAGCTGCGGACAATGTCGGCGGAGATGCCCAACCTCAACAGCTCCGACAGGGGTCGGAGAACCTCCAGCAAGCCGGTATGACACAACATCCAATCACCGCGCACCAGGAGAGCAGTCACCGGGACATTACAGGGAGACCTGGGACCTGAGGCATACAATCAACAGATCTCAGACCTGAGATCTGAGGCATGCACACAACAGATCTCAGACCTGAGACCTGAGGCATACACACAACAGATCTCAGACCTGAGACCTGAGGCATACACACAACAGATCTCAGACCTGAGACCTGAGGCATACACACAACAGATCTCAGACCTGAGACCTGAGGCATACACACAACAGATCTCAGACCTGAGACCTGAGGCATACACACAACAGATCTCAGACCTGAGACCTGAGGCATACACACAACAGATCTGAGACCTGAGGCATACACACAACAGATCTCAAGCACCAAAAGGATCCAGAGAAGTGGTCCGAGCTGATCCAGGCTTTGATTAGTTGTAGTCCTATTGGATGAGCTACGGAGTCATCTTTGTTCCTGGAAATAAGATGTAGTTTGAACATTCAGTGTCTAACTTCCTCATTATAACTGCAGAAATATCTGGAGGAATACTTGAACGGACTCCTGGAAAATGAGTTCTGCAAGAATGATCACGGCATGGTGAGGACACACACACACACACACACACACGTGCGCAAACACACACACGCACACGCACACACACGCGCAAACACACACACGCGCAAACACACACACACGCAAACACATACACACACACAAGCTGTAAATTTATGTTTTGTTCTTTATTTGTTTCAGCTGGAATTCCTCGATGTCAGTGCTCTTTCTTTCATCAATGACCTTGGGGCCAAAGGCCTGTAAGAACAGTCGCGCTGACAAAAACAAGACCATGTTTATAACCAAAGCAAACGAGAATACTGGAGAGTGAGTTTGTATGTGGAGTCTCAGAGTACTTATCTTTTGTTCCAGGGAGGGGCCCATCTTCAAGAGATCCGGCGGTCATCGCATCCAGGGCCTGAACTGCATCGGGCACCACCAGTTCTGCTACCGCTGGTCCCGGCGGTGGCTGGTGGTCAAGGACTCTTTCATGCTGTACATGAACCGCGACCACGGGGTCATCTCCTTCGTCCTGCTCTTTGACCCCGAGCTCAAGGTCAAAGTGGGCAACTCTTACACCGACACAAAGCACGGCGTGTGCATCGAAAACTTTACACGGTAATTATTCGTCATTTGGTTTTGCTTTCACTTTCTACGGGGAATGCAATGGAGGACTTTGTATGTTTTGTGTGTTAGGAGTTCAGATTCTTAGTTATTATTATTCAATGTTAGCTGTTAGATGAACACATTTTTCCATGGATCGTATCTACATTTGATGGAAACAAACATATCTGTACTGTGCTTTCCTCCTGAATAATCCTTCCATGTTTTGTTACGTGTAAAAAGAATAAATCTAGATCGACTAATTCCATTGATCATGTTCCATTTTCTGACTTCAGGCTATGGAAATAACTAGCCTGAAATAGCTTCACTGTCCTCTCATTAATTCAAAATCTCAATTGAATATTGTTTCTAAAGTCTTTCCTCTTGACTCCTCCTTGTAGAAACCTGATCATCAAGTGCAGTAATTACCGACAGGCCCACTGGTGGAGCCATGAAATTGACAATATCACGGTGGCCTGTGACTTCGTCAGATGGCAGCGCTACGAAGGCTTCGCCATGCCGCGGGAGAACACCCTCACTAAATGGTGACACATGTGCAGTGTGACGGAGCGTGTCGTCATGGTCCAAGATTGGTGTATTGTTTAACGATTACATTTTACTGCCTTCTAAAATGTATCCTTTACATTGTTTTTAAGGTACGTGAACGGCAGCGGTTACTTCTCAGACCTGGCCGATGCCCTCGAACAAGCCAAAGAAGAGATCTTCATCACTGACTGGTGGTGAGTGGCCAACCAAACGCATGAACCAAAATCTACATTTTCATCATTCAGTTTTTGTGAGCTTTTTGGTATAAAAGTGGATTTCTCTCTCTCTCTCTCAGGCTAAGCCCTGAAGTGTTTCTGAAGAGGCCTGCCACAGACACTCGCTGGCGTCTAGATGAGATTCTCAAACGCAAAGCAGTACGGTGGCTCTTTTAATCATCTTCTACTCCAGCCTTCCTTCTTCAATTTCAACATTAAGCACATTTTTCTTCTGCTTCTGGTTATCTCTGTGCAGGAGCAAGGCGTCAAGGTGTGTGTGCTCCTTTATAAAGAGGTGGAGTTGGCGCTGGGCATCAACAGTGGGCACAGCAAGAGGACTCTGATGGATATGCACCCCAACATCAAGGTCTGTCCAATGTCATCGCTAAACGGTTTCCTTCCTGCTTAGACTTCCAGGGAATAAACCAATCCCGGAGGCTGACTCTTATGGTTGTAACTTGAGATTATTTGAACCGGTTTAACTACATTTCAACGCCCTCATTCAACCAGTTTTTACCCGCCACTAAGAAACGGGCGACACAAATGACTTGAGCTGAATTTAAAATGAATTCGGCCTCAACAGTTGTTCTCTGGGGTATTGATTTCGACCTATCAACTTGTCGAGCCCAAAGTCATTCATTTGCTTGCTGAACCTTTCTGAACCTATAAACGGCTGACATTTTGTATTTACTTGAATAAGTAGGGAAGTGAATAAACAATAAAGGACACATTTTCTGTCGACCCTCCCATCTATGCAATGGCCTCATTGTTTCCGCAATGCA
This sequence comes from Gadus macrocephalus, assembly GCF_031168955.1. Classification (NCBI taxonomy): domain Eukaryota; kingdom Metazoa; phylum Chordata; class Actinopteri; order Gadiformes; family Gadidae; genus Gadus; species Gadus macrocephalus. The sequence goes on from NC_082388.1 coordinate 10,475,698, forward strand.
ATCTATTGTCTCACATGTCTTCATCCTCCCCCTCAGGTGATGCGCCACCCGGATGTGTCTTCGGTGGTCATCCTGTGGGCCCACCACGAGAAGATGGTGGCCATCGACCAGTCTGTGGCCTTCGTGGGGGGTCTGGACCTAGCGTTCGGTCGTTGGGACGACAGCCAGTACCGCCTGACAGACCTGGGCTCCACGGATCAGAGCAACCATGTGACCCAGGTAGGGGGAAAGCAAGACTTTTTAGTCAACTTTAATCCAAAACATCAGTGAATTCAAAGAGATGTCAATAGGAAGTAGGCGGGGTGTTAGGCCTTTAGGGTCTCGGGGAGACCGTGGACATGGTGGGATCAAACCCTGTAGCTTTCGACTGGGAGTTGATCACCATGGCTACAACATTATCCAGCCTTCATCTCGACACAAGTGAGAGCTTCAAACCCATCAAGGGGTGGAAACACATTGGTTTAAGTGTCCTCTAATTACGCACAAGTGTGTTTGCTGGGTGATCTTCAACGACGATGATAAGTGTTTGCTCTTACCTTGTCTATATATCTCTAAGACAACCTTTTCCTTTTGGAGAGGTGAATTTTGATAATTGAGTTGCATGGCAAGATATACAAATGAGCTCCAAACGAGCTTTTTCCACACGCAGAGGTATTTGATACCATCATTTCGGTGCATACTGCCAGGCCACTGGGCCCAACGCTACATTAGCCTATCCACCCGTTATCATTCATCATAACTAAGAGCTGTTATACTTCATTCTCAGCAAGCAGATTTATCCCAAGCACCTCAAATGGAACCTCTCCGACTTCCATACTTTTTTGACGACTGCAAACCTTTAATAATAGTAGGCACCTAATATAAGTCTTAGCGGGAGGGAGAGTCAGAGAGGTCCCAGAAGTGTGGATTGCAGAAAGTACTGCAGGTGTCCCCTCCGTAGATTGGTCTTCTTCACCATAGATGACCGAGGGTGGTACTGACATTTCGGCAGTGTGGAAGAGCATCATCAACCATGACACCGCCAGGGAGATTGTTCTTCCCAGAAACCGGTTCACCAAAAGTCAAATCTAGTCTAGGATCTACTGGACAAGCCACTCCTTGATCCAAACAATGAGTTGACTGTGTCATGATGCTTCTTGTTCCTAGGGGAATGATGTCCCCGATGGCCCGGCCACAGCCACGGCGTCCGAGCCCCCAGAAGCCCTTGATCCAAAGGACTTGGCTGAGAACACTAAGCTCTGGCTCGGCAAAGACTACAGCAACTTCATCCGCAAGGACTGGGTTCAGCTGGACCGTCCCTTTGAAGGTACGCCCCCCCCCCCCAGAACCCCCAACCTCAAGCTCCCATCTCTATTACGGTCACAGAACAGCCAACAGTGTAGCCTCTGTCCCTTCCTTCCCTCCACAAGATAACATCGATCGGACTCAAGTGCCCCGCATGCCGTGGCGGGACTTTTCCGCAGCCATCCACGGCAAAGCAGCCAGGGACGTGGCCCGCCACTTCATCCAGAGGTGGAACTTCACCAAGGTCCAGCTTCTCTTCTGAAAAATGCTCTTTTGTACCCCGTGGACGGGAGAATGACAAAACGCTTAGAGATGAACTACCTTTTTGTTTTTTACGTCTGCATCAGACCTTCAAGAACAAGTACAAAGACGACTTCTACCCTTGCCTTCTGCCCAAGTCCCACAGCACTGCAGAAAAGTTGCCCTTCACGGTGCCCGGCTCCGGCAGGGCGACAGTACAGGTACTTAACGTGCTGCTGTGTGAACTCGAGCAGAAACTGCACTTGATTCCTATCCGGCTTGATTGATTCCCACTTAATTACTGCATCTATTGAATAGGATTTCAACCGAACAAGAAAAAAATATCGGAATAATCAATCAATACGTGAGTGGACTTTATTGTGCGGTCTCTGATCGATACTAATACACTGAAACATGCATCGGGAAGCCGCCACAATGCAGACACTGTCGGTTCCCAGTCCATCGACTCCCCCCTAGCAACTGCTCCGACCCGAGCCTTATGGAGCCGCAACGCACCACATTATCAACCTGGAGACCACAGCTGCTGCCACAAGGCCAGCCTGTCTGCAGAGAGGTCAAACAACAACACCACCATAAACCCAAACCAGCAGTCAGGAAGTGTAGCGGTGTGTTGCACAGCAACACACAAGCTGTTCTCTAATGAGTTCTCCTTGTTGGAGATGTCCCGGGTCACTCCCCAAAGGCGGATTAACAGAGGGCCATTAGGCTGTAAGCAGCTGCAGCACGGAGGAAGACCTCTGGCTCTTCTGATCAGGAAGTGAAGACCATTGTTGGAAGGCATGGCTAGCCATCTGAGAAAGCAGGAAGGTTACTCTTTTGGGGGTTTGGGGATGAAATAGTTTTGTTCTCGGTGGGATTCTCAGGAATTGGTTTTAAGGCTTGGTTTTGAGATGAGGAACATGAATTAACAACACAATTAAATGTTGTGTTGTTTTTTTGCAACCAAGTAAAAAACTGTTTCAAATACTTAATGAAGATATCAATGAAGAGGAGTACTCACAACAGCACAGATAAACGTGGACGTGAAACATGATTAACTAGCTTGTCAATATTAATACAAATGAATCCGCTGATTATAACCCCCTTTAATGTAAGCCAAAAAACTGCTTTAGAGGGGGAAGTGAGAAAAAGGGCATTCCTTCACTAACCCAATGGTCAGCAGAGTGGACGATGACTAAGAAAGTGCTGTTCACTTGAAGAGACGCCAATAAAACAGTGCTGTTAGCCAAGAGTTCAAATCAGGACAAACTACACTCTTGCTCACTTTTCTTGTCTTGCTTTTGTACGATACCTTACTCTCTTTTTCAAAATGATTCCTAGCTCTACACTTTATCAATCCTCACTATCAAGTGCTCTATGTTATGGTTAAATCAAACTCAATAAGAACAAAGTTCATAAAGAAAAAAATGTCTGTTTCCTCTCCTCTGATTGGTGCAGGTGTTGCGTTCTGTGGACCGCTGGTCCGCAGGAACCTGTGAGCAGTCCATCCTGAACGCCTACGTGGACGTCATCGAGAAGAGCGAGCACTACGTTTACATCGAGGTAGTCTGGGAGCCTGGAGTTGCACTCTGTTGTAGCAGAGCCTCTGCGGGGAGAGACGGCACAGAGCGGGGGGGGGGCAGTTCCCTGCTTGGTTACAGAGATATCCCGTCAAAGTGAAACTCAATCTTTCCGCCGTGTGGTTGAGGCTTTCAGAAACACATTTTAATAATAAGGGTATTTCTACAGTGGCAAGTCTAATCAGTATCGATTGGAAACATTTACAGGCACTTTTATACAGTTTGCTACTGCTGGACGAGTATGTGTTCGCTGTTACTAGCCAATTACACGTTGCGGATCCCGGCTCTATCCACATCATTTGTGAAACAAAAAAGACAGTGAACAAAAGGTTACGTGATACTTGATTTCCAAATTGATAGACTATCATATTAGAAAAGATTGCTCTTTTTCCTTGATCGCATAGTGTGTGCATCTGATCCCTCATACTATTGATAATACTATCATCCATCTTCATCCCTGTGGTCCCCCAGAACCAGTTCTTCATCAGCTGTGCGGACGACAAGAGCGTCTACAATGGGATCGGGGACGCCATCGTGAACAGAATCCTCAGGGCTCACAGGTAACCGCCTGCCTCACCCTGCTGCCTCTACTGCTGCCTCTACTGCTGTGTGAGGCTCCTAGACTCTAGTGCTGCTGTATGAAGCTCCTAGACTCTAGTGCTGCTGTATGAAGCTCCTAGACTCTAATGCTGCTGTGTGAGGCTCCTAGACTCTAGTGCTGCTGTATGAAGCTCCTAGACTCTAGTGCTGCTGTATGAAGCTCCTAGACTCTAATGCTGCTGTGTGAGGCTCCTAGACTCTAATGCTGCTGTATGAAACTCCTAGACTCTAGTGCTGCTGTATGAAGCTCCTAGACTCTAATGCTGCTGTGTGAGGCTCCTAGACTCTAGTGCTGCTGTATGAAGCTCCTAGACTCTAATGCTGCTGTGTGAGGCTCCTAGACTCTAGTGCTGCTGTATGAAGCTCCTAGACTCTAATGCTGCTGTGTGAGGCTCCTAGACTCTAATGCTGCTGTGTGAGGCTCCTAGACTCTAGTGCTGCTGTATGAAGCTCCTAGACTCTAATGCTGCTGTGTGAGGCTCACTTATCAGTCTATAAGTTTAGTACTGCTGTGTAATACTCGACTGATAATTATATAATAGACTCTAGTTCTACCCTTTGCTTAGTAATACTCTTAGACTGTAGCACTGCTGTATGATTCAGACTGTAGTACTTCAATCACAAAGCTACAGAGCAAGATAGGCAGCTGTAGATACTGTTTACAAAAAGGCTCTTTGAAAAGCCTGAATAATCAATTATGTATCAGTCGAAAGAGGACGAATACATATTAATGAATGAGTGACAGGAGGCAAAACGCCTCAGTTTGGTATAAAGTAAATTGACCCTGGTGTAAGATGTTTGCTGGGGGTGTGTGCTGACCATTGATGACTCTTATTAGTGAGCAGAAGACCTACCGAGTGTTTGTGGTGGTGCCACTGCTGCCCGGGTTCGAGGGAGACATCAACGAGGGCGGAGGAAACGCCATCCAGGCCATCCTGCACTTCACCTTCAGGTGGGTGGAGTCCCCTTTCCTTCTCCTCAAGACCGAGACAGAAGTGTGTCAGTCGGGCCAGAAACAATTCCTGTTGAATAGAGAGCAGCTCAGGGTCGTGTTCAGTTGGTTCGACCCAAAGCCAAAGGCAGTGGGTTCGATCCCTTATGTACACACTGTACCTGATGGGTATCCTACACACTGTACCTGTAGGAAATTAAATCATCTAAGAATTCTGCTTTGCTGTAAGGCATTATTTAAAAACAGAACATAGGGCGAATCCTACACACTTTATTGAGCAACTGACAGTCGAACTCCTTGTATGTCTCACGCTGCAGGACCATGTGCAGGGGAGAACACTCCATCCTGACCCGACTGAGAGAAGGTCAGTCTCCTTTTCCTTTTCAACTGAAAGAAACACCAAATCATAAGGCTTCCCGAGCAGCCTCCCCACGTCACCGTTAAACCCTTGTGTTTTTCTGTGTCTTTCTCTTTCCACTCTTGTTTTGCGTCGTTAAACAGAAGGTACTGGCACTAGTTGTCTGGCTCCCAGGTCTCCGTCTTCATCTTTCACCACTCTTCATGACTTTTCAAATTCAAATCCTGCATGCACACAACCTCCAATAAAATTTAAATATTGCTGATTGCGCTTGTTGTCGTCGCAGTGACTAATATAGTTATTTTACCCTGCTGAACCCCCTCCCCAGTGGAGGGCAAGTGGACGGAGTACATCACCCTATGTGGCCTCAGGACGCACGGCAGGCTGGCCGACGCCCCCGTAACAGAGCTCATTTACGTCCACAGCAAGACCCTCATCGCAGACGACCGCCGTTACATCATCGGTGAGTCACTGCCGCTCCAGCCTCATTCATTAGCCGTCATCAAAGGCACAAAGAGAGAATGAGGATCTTTATGAAACCAATGCAGCATGTCCGTCAGGGCTGGCTTCAAATCCAGCTGACATTTAGTTGAATGGCTCATGATTTCGGTATTAAATATTATTCACATATTTGGTATAGTATAGTACATCTACTATAATGCTGTTTTGTCAAAATAACAACTGTCTGGCAAAGGGCAGAAAGGCTTCAACTAGTCCCTTTTTATCAAGGACATTTTCAGGGTGTGATAGGTGATGGCTTTTGAAGCATGAGCACTCGTTCCTCAGGTTAAACTGTTCCTCCGTGTTGAAAGCATCTGTTCTCAAATCCAGTTTGAGTTCTTGTTTCAGTGTAAAGATAGCCGTGCTACATGCTACCTGAAGCGGGCCCCTAGGTGTGTGACCACAGAGCCCTTGCTGTGTGTTTTTAACCGCAGGCTCTGCCAACATCAACGACCGCAGCATGCTGGGCCAACGGGACAGTGAACTGGCGGTGCTGGTGGAGGACGAGGACAGGGTTCCCTCCCTCATGGACGGGAAGGAGTACCAGGCCGGGCCCCTCGCCCTGGCCCTGCGCAAGGAGTGCTTCAGGTGAGGGCCGCCACACGGTCTAGTACTGTCACGGTGTCCGCACATCATCGGTTCAATGGACATTCTTTGGGTTACGCCCTCAACATACCTACGAGCAGTTTCAACTCAAACTACCAGCGTTTTAAAATCTCGTTTAAGTGTGGATGGAAGGTCAAGTCGGGAAAATAAATATTACTTCTCATATATATACATCCACACGTGCCATATCCACAGAGTGTTGTATAATGAAGGCTCCTGAGGCCCTTAGGGAGTGTGATTGTGATCGAGGGCTACACAATTTTTCTTGACCTGGCCTGACTTGACTTGACTTGTTGGCTGACCACCAACACTGCTATCATGTGTCGTTCATCAATGAAACTGTCACCCGGTGACCTCTTATCGGGTGGAACGAGGTTATTCCACAGCTAATGCCGGGGAGCTGTGTGTTTTCTCTTGCAGGGTTCTAGTGGGAGCAGCCTCAGAGCCCAGCATCAACATCGACGATCCCATCTGCGACGAATTCTTCTTTTTGGGCTGGAATGCGGCGGCTAAATTGAACGCCGCCATTTATGAGAAGGTACTGGAACGGCTACTGCATGTTCACATTGAAAGGTTAACACTTTTGGCACTTTTCAGTGCATTTAAATAATGGGCAGTACAGGGGCATCGTCTAACCTAGCCATTTACATTTATAATAAAGGCATTTAGCAGACGGTTTTATCTTTATCTGTATTTATTTGTCAAAAGAAGGTGCAAAAACAATATATGGCTGTCTACAGTAAGGATGTTCATAGAACCAAGGCCGAGCATTGACGATCCCTCGGGTAACCCTTAATAAGTCACCCCAAAGTCGAATTTACAGTCGCCATGAACCGCCGCTTCTGAAGCCGCGAGGACCGTCCCCCCGGAAGACCGTTACCACGGCGACCGTACAGGAGTTCCGACTGCCCAAACGCCGCGTCCTGTCCCGCCCCAGGCAGCAGAACACCCGGGGGGCGGGATGAGGGCAGAGGTGTTTGGGCTGTTAGACGTTGTGTCGCCGTGGTAACGGTGCACGACCGTACCCATGACCACACGACGTCTAACAGCCCAAACCCGGCCCCCCTGTCCCCGCCCCCCCAGGTGTTCTGCTGCCTGCCCTCTAACTCGGTGCACAACATGCGGGAGCTGAGGGAGAACGCCGGCAAGGAGCGCCTGTGCGACGCGGACCCCCAGCAGGCGCGCGAGGAGCTGAGGGCCGTGCGGGGCCTCCTGGTCCATTTCCCGCTGCAGTTCCTGTGTGAGGAGAACCTGCTGCCCCCGCTCAACAGCAGAGAGGGCATTGTGCCGGTGGGGCTGTGGACCTGAGGGCCAGCATGAAGGTGAGGCCCGCCGGAGTACTGCCAGAGTACTGCCAGAGTACTATACTGTAGAAATGCTCGAGTACTACTAGAGAACTGCCAGAGTACTACTAGAGAACCATACCGTAGGACTGCTTGAATACTACTGTAGAAATGCTAGAGTACTACTAGAGAACTGCTTGAGTACTACTAGAGAACTGTTTGAGTACTACTAGAGAACTGTTTGAGTACTACTAGAGAACTGTTTGAGTACTACTAGAGAACTGTTTGAGTACTACTAGAGAACTGCTTGAGTACTACTAGAGAACGGCTTGAGTACTACTAGAGAACTGCTTGAGTACTACTAGAGAACTGCTTGAGTACTACTAGAGAACTGCTTGAGTACTACTAGAGAACGGCTTGAGTACTACTAGAGAACGGCTTGAGTACTACTAGAGAACTGCTTGAGTACTACTAGAGAACTGCTTGAGTACTACTAGAGAACTGCTTGAGTACTACTAGAGAACGGCTTGAGTACTACTAGAGAACGGCTTGAGTACTACTAGAGAACTGTTTGAGTACTACTAGAGAACGGCTTGAGTACTACTAGAGAACGGCTTGAGTACTACTAGAGAACTGCTTGAGTACTACTAGAGAACGGTTTGAGTACTACTAGAGAACGGCTTGAGTACTACTAGAGAACGGCTTGAGTACTACTAGAGAACGGCTTGAGTACTACTAGAGAACGGCTTGAGTACTACTAGAGAACGGCTTGAGTACTACTAGAGAACGGCTTGAGTACTACTAGAGAACGGCTTGAGTACTACTAGAGAACGGCTTGAGTACTACTAGAGAACGGCTTGAGTACCATTAACTCACCAACACCTGTTGTTCTAGACTATAACTATAACTGCCCCCTCCCCAGAGACCTGTTGGAGTATTACTTGAGGAGACTAGCACTAACTCGCCCACTGTTCCTGAGCTGAACTCTTAATCATCCCCCTTGAGTGTTACTAAAGAGAGCAGAGTTAGCGTAATAATACCACACTTATAGAGTCCTACTATAGTTCTACCAGTACTCACTCGCCCACTGCTCCTGTACTGGACTATTACATTAACCGTACGCCCCCGAGGATACTAAAGACCCCCGCTGGAGTGCTGCTATATATCTACTAACTCACCCAATGCTGCTGTACTGGATGATTTGTATATTGATTACAAAACAATAACTGTAATGTAGTCGCTACACTGGGAGTGCTGATGCATTGTATAAAGTGTACATGTCAAACATTTAAATGTAATTTTATAATCAAATTATATCAACACGCTGGCAAACTATTAGCTATTAAATCTTGGCTTTCCTAATCTTAGTGTGATTATGACAACGTCAATTTAAAATAACATGTATTTCCCCCTAACAATGTCTCTTACGTCTCTGTGAACATCCTCTTATCCCCCTCCTACCCTCTAGACTGCCCCAGCGCCTCCACCCTGCAGAAGAACCAACCCTGTTATATGAAGCGTCCATAACAGGAAATTAGCTCTTCTCACCCTCCACCACTTGATGACAATATTGCTCGTTTTCAAAATCGTTTTTAATCCCCCCCCCCCCCCCACTCCCTGTAATCTGCGGCCTGGAAACCGTATGACTAACAATGACCTCATGTTTTGTCTTTGCGGCCTGTGCTAATCTCTGTACATTGGCATGCGCTGTGTGACAATAGGGCTTTTGTTGAGGGCGAGGAGTTGGCTTTGGGTTTTCCTTGGAATGCATTCAAATACAATAACCTCCGGTCCAAATTAAGTCATTCATCTGAGGAATTTTTTGATACTATGTGATATATATTTTTATATATGGTCTGAAATGATCAGTTTTGCGTGGCTTTTTTTTGGTTAAGAAGCCTTATTAAAAGTTAGGTAAGCGTGAACTGGAAGAATTTAAAGGCCAAGTCTCTAATAATACTCACAAAACAAATATTTTATATAGTTCTTTTCTATGTTTTGAAAAAAAGTTAATACCAATGAAAACCTAAACTAAAAACTTTTTTCTTTTTTTTTTTCCTGAAATCAATTCATTTAATAAACCGTGTATGCACGGTTTATTTCATGAATATTTTTTGTAAGAGATTGATTATTCTTTGGCTAGAGGTCATCTGAACCACCGTGATGATAATGATGTAAATGAACATCTGAACCTTAATTTCCATGTTGTAACAAGATTCGCACATCTCAGTGGATTTGGGTACATGGTGTACATTTATTCTAGCAAGCATCTCGGGAGGGTGGGAGGAAATATTCTCTCTCTCTCTCTCTCTCTCTCTCTCTCTCTCTCTCTCTCTCTCTCTCTCTCTCTCTCTCTCTCTCTCTCTCTCTCTCTCTCTCTCTCTCTCACTGCAGTGCCAGCAAATCTGTCAGAACATTTGTGGTTGTTATGGCGACTGACACAAAGAGGGAAGAGCTGAGTGGATGGTAGCTAAAATAAAGATTGGACACCAGCGTATGAGACATGAATGATTGACGGGGGATGGGGGGGTCCCGTTTAACCATGTTCAACAGGACTTGCTGGCTAGCTCAAAACCTATCGCATAAAAGACTGAAATAGAATTTGTCAGAACCAACACCCCAACGATTTTCCGTATCCAACTGAAAGGGCAAATACTGGTGGAAGGATTATTAAGGATATTTGAATGCAGCTTGCATTGATAATATACATTTTAAGATGTCACCATGACAACCAGGTGAATAATACTGCAGTCCAGTTTGATTTCTTTGGCTGTAGAACATTTCGGTCACTCCCAATTGTTCAGTTGGATAAAGATATCTGCTTCTGTAATCCTGTAATAATGCAGTTCCCATGGGCCATCTACCTTGAATGTCTACATATATGTTTATGTGTGCATAGACATGTTTACACTCAAAGTAGAAACTTTAAAGATTAGTTTGTAAGGATCAGTACCACTATAATTAAGGACCCAGTTGTTGCACATCAGTTAGACACTCCCGAAAACACTAGATTACAGATAAAGTGTATATATTTTTCTACTGCATTGTTAAACTCATATGATATCGATTTGGGCCATTCTGATTTCTTGCCTTTCTTTATTTTCCTATTATTCTTATGACTTATTTGTCACCGTAGCGGGTAACTATTGTAATGTCATTCCACAGAAAAAAGTGGTATCACTGGTAACTACTTACAAAGGCAGCACTTTTGTTAGAAATCGTTTTTTCTTTTATATGGTATTACTGTGATGACTTATAGTAATGAGCAGAAACATAGAAATCGTCTGCATTTTTTTTTCATCCAAGGGGGACAAACGTTTCCATGTTTTCGAGCATTGACCTTTGAATCAAGTCATGTTTGTTGGTATAGAACTTTATTGATAATTTTATACTCCACCTAACATTCAGCATGCCTACATAATGCTTTTGTAATCTTTTGGCCATCATGGGCCTTAAAGTCACCCAGTGCAACTTTCGAGGCTTAAAAATAAACATTCAATTTCTAGTCTTTTTTACACGTAGTAAGTTTCAATAACTCCATACCATTACATACCGACATTTAAGCAGCAAAGATGAGACGTCGTTGTGTGGTGAGAACTGATACAAAATCGATAACAACAACAATGCCGCCATTTTCTTTATTTTTTGTAACCTACATTAAATAAAGCAGGCTTCCAGTCAATGGAAAAATGGCTTCTCCCCACCGGCGATTGTTGTTGTTTACGATTTTCTATCAGTTCTCACCACACAACGACGTCTCATCTTTGCTCCTTGAATGTCGATATGTAATGGTATGGAGTTATTGAAACTTACTACGTGTAAAAAAGACTAGAAATTGAATGTTTATTTTTCATTGAATGTTTACATAAAGTTGCACTGGGTGCCTTTTAATTATTAAGCATTTTAACATTGTAATACAACATTCCTAACTTTGTTTTAATCCTGCCAACTTCTATCAGTAAATACGTTAAGTCCCATAATTCCGTCAGACCAGCAGGGGGGAGTTATACAGCACTATAAAAATGTTTTTTCTATCACATAATTATCCTGAGAATTTCAGCTGTTTTGTTAAATTAACAATTTGCATATATACAATATCATGCTATAATCGGTATATCTCTAGATTTTAAGATTTCAAACCGGGAATGGATTGTGCTTTTATATTAAATACATTTATATGACTGTTAAACACACTGTACTTTATATTTACTGATCTAATATTTCATATTGCCACAATCATATTGTTTCTATTATTTATTAATACAAAACTAATAAAAAACCTTTCTAACCTATTGATACCTTCGTTCTTTTGTTATATTTGGTCTGTCTGTATTATATTTTTATGAGGACGCATCCACTGGGTGGGTTCCCTGTTTTATTTCAGGCCCCCACAAAATGTGGCATATCTAGGCTACTATCCAATTAGAAATTCTTGAAAGAGAATGCCTTCTTACTCAGAATCTTTCGAGAAGAAACTTCAGTGTTTTATTTATTAGATTCTTATATTCAATATAATTATATATAATATAGTATAATAAACATCCGAACCAGATTGAATATTGCTGTTCTTTAAATAACACTTACCAAATGATGATAGTGCTGCATTTATTTATTTTAATTGTACTTCTTCCCAATCGATTTTAAGTATGAGAATGTTTACACATGATGATTTGCGGACCATTGTTCGTACCATGGACCTATCGTACGGGCTATCTTCCAGCGTTCAGTTCGCATTGAAAAGTCATCGCACAAGTTTGCCATTGGGTTGACGTTATTTATCCCTGAGTAAGCGCCGTAGTGGTGAGGAAGCGAGCACTTGAGGAGTGTCGATCAGGGCAGCCAATCGTATCTGCAGCCTGACCGGAGCACGCCCACTGCGCTGGGGCGTAAAGGAGACAAGGACCAGTATTGCCAGATTTGGCCATATTTCCCGCACATTCTAGCGAAACTGGCTGCAGCGCTAAATCGGGCCCAATCTGGCAACACTGAAATAGACATCAAAACACGTCGTGATATGAAGTGGACCGCCGCTGGTTGAAGTTACGGCGACGCAATGACGCGCAACCTTGGATTATACACTAGAAGTTGGTGAAACTTGGGATATTTTTTTGTTTTTGGGCCAATTGTTTTGAAGGAGAAACGTTGAAGGGGCAGAAGTAGAAGCTGCTGACCAAAAAACAACAACATGGGACGAGAGGGAAAGTTGACGGTTGGGAGGTTTAGCTCGGTAGCTCCTCGGCTAGCTCGGTCATAACGTCACACATTCGCACCTGACTCCAGATCCAAATTTTCTCCTTTGTCCGATTCCGAATCGAATCGATATTAAAGTGCTTACAAGTTGTACAACATCCTTATCAAATATCAAACCCACCAACGCGTACAAATTCCAATCCTGGTTGTTTTTACTTCGTAAATCTTTGGCGTAGAGACGAGAATCGGGACGTTTCATCGGCGCCATCACTCCAGACGTCTTCACATGATAGACATTGTTTTGCACAGAGGTAACTAACTCCACTCGATCGATATTACATCTCAGGTGCATCGGGTGTACTAGCGGGCGACTCGGACGTCTCCGTACACCTCCTCTGCGGGGCTGTCATGAAGCAGCAGCAGCGGCGGTGCGTCATGTGCGTAAAATGAACGCAGTAGCAGCAAGGTGTTTATCAACGCTGGATGTGCGTTACAACACTGAAGCCCTTCGTTTTTCAGTTTCCATCGCATTCAACAGCTAACCCTCCAACGCTGCCGGGCTACACCACTGGTGTCTATCATTCGTGTTTTCGTAGGTGGAATTGCCGTAAGGGAAGGGTGGACGTTTTCGTATTTGTCAGGTAAGACACACGACACATAATAACGCGTATAGCGGTGATTAGGAGAGTTAGGAGCCCTGGGTGCGTCTGCCTGCACAGTCTGCGGATCTGCGGCGGCGATGTGGTCGCGGGTCTAAAGCTGTTTTTTCAGCCGCATCACACCCATTTGGACCATCGATTGTGTTCAATGTCTTTCTGAGAGGCGGTGGTTTGGACGAGCACAGGCGACTACCTAGAATAGGCTTCTTCGTTTTTATTTTTCCGGCTAACTTGTGAGCTGACCGTCCAAGTTTTGCAGCCATGTCTGAAAACGCCCCCACACGAAGCCTGGACGACATAGACCTTGCAGCTCTGAGGGTAAGTCATGTCACAGTAATAATAACACCCGTCTGGGGGACTTCCCTTGATCGTTTCTCCGTTTAATGTTTATCCTATTTTTGGTTGCCTTGTGTTTGACATGAATCAGGGTTTTTCTGTGAAGCCAGGCAGCTTAGCAGAAACTAAATTACAACATGGGGTGTTTCGTGGCCTATCTTCTGCTCTTAAGAGAAGCTTGGAAGTTGTATCTTACCCAAGAGGCATGCCAATGAATAAAATGTATGTAGTGGATGAGAAGATCAATAAACCAAGAAGAAGCAGCTACAATAGTGTTGTTAATAAGAGATTCATAAGTGATGCATCTTGCCACATATTGGATTTGAAACAATACACTAGTGGCCTACTGATCCAACTTGGATATTCAAGGATATATGCTTTATGTGTTAGAACTGAGGCTGAACCATTCTGCACATGTGTTTCTTTAATTAAGTGTCATAGAAAGTGTGACAGTGGCTTGCTGAACAACAATAATATCATAATCAGCCATTTGTATGTGAAAATATTGTATGGATGTCTGTATGCAAGGCATAACGCTATTTTTGGTCAACTGGTCTTTGGAAATGGTTCATCTGAAAAAGTAAGGGCTATCATTCGCTCAAAAACGGCATAGCTACATTAAACAATGTTTCACATAAATGTGTGTGCATGTACACTTGCAGTACATACAAAGTAGCTTTAAAGTTCAACCTCTCTGTAAGGGTCCAATCGATATCAAAATCAGCGAACTGTGTTCATTTTGAAATTATGAGTAGCCTTATATACTTATAATTATAGACCACCATCACCTTTTTTACATTCTCACCCTGTCCATCAGCTGAACATATAGGATTAGCATTTCTGAGGACATTCAGCAGTCTACCTGACAAAAGTATGTAGATTATTATGATAATGTTAAAAGTAGACAAATACTTCAGCTATATTAGAGAATTACTGCTAGTCTTCGGGTAAATTACTCTCCACATTAGTTAAACATCAATGGCCTGCTCTTGAATCCCCTGGAAATGATAGTCAATTCAAACCAATCGTGATTAAATCTCGGGGCAGTTTACAGCACGTAGAACAGTAAAAAAGTACAGTAAATAGCCTCTACTGGGCTGCCTTACACTCTCGAGGTGTCCTATCACCCAGCAGCTGTTTGGTCAACTGTTTCTAGCCTACATGTGTGTGTTCAAGGCCAAGTTGTACTTTCTACAACAGCAATATCCACTCTGTATTTAGGTTTTGTGCAGGTTTGTATTCATAATGTTTTCACAAGTTTAAACAGACAAAGTGTGGAGAAAAACGTATGGGAATGTGGTTTGATAATTCCCAAAATGATAAAAGTTGGTAGCCAACTGTGTGCGAATTAGCTGCAGGCTTTGGAGATGTCAGAAGTATCTCTCATATGTTTCAATGTTATGGGCTTATCTGAGATTTGCAAAGTTGGCATCATCACACATCATTTAACTGTAGTGGAAGTTGCGTGGTTATGATTTAGATGCAGCAGTTTTTGACACACTTGGTGAATAGATGACTCTTGGATAACAATTAAGGGCTAGATGACTTAGGGAATTTGCTTACTTTTGGCAAAGTAGATGGCATGCAAATCCCTGTGTTCATACGATCCTGTATGGTTTCACCACAATGTTATGAATGTCCCCAGACGTGCTCATTGATCATGCTCTGCTGCAGGTTTCCTGTTGACAGTTGAATGCGTTCAGTTATTAGATTGCACTCCCTCTAGTTACCTCTCTGCTGGGTGGATGCAGATAGTCTAAGTTGGCTTGGTGCAAGGGGTGTGTTGTGTGTGTGTGTGTGTGTGTGTGTGTGTGTGTGTGTGTGTGTGTGTGTGTGTGTGTGTGTGTGTGTGTGTGTGTGTGTGTGTGTGTGTGTGTGTGTGTGTGTGTGTGTGTGTGTGTGTGTGTGGCGGTTTTCAATGGCTAATGTGTGTGGACATTGCAGCAGGGCCTTTTCCATGGTTGTTTTTGTGGCGATCATGCAGTTACTTGGACAATATCATCATTGGAGAAATGCATTCTAATCTCTAAAACGGAAATGCATGTTTTCTAATTATATAGTATAGTAAATTATAGGGTCATGCTTTATCAATAACTGAACTGAAAAAATCATATTTGACAGGAAAGTTATGTAGTTGACTTGACACTAAGCCTTTCAGGCAGAGTATTACTGTACTCGGGGCCGGTTTCATATTTTTCGAGCCGTTAGCCGTGTTCTGTGAGTTCTCCTGAGCGCTGCCAGTGGCAGTCACCTTGACGCTTTCGGACGGGCTGCGGCCGCCTGCCAATATTTCGCCTGAGTTAATTTTGAGCTCAAAAAGGCTGAAGCGTTACATTCCTTAAGCAAAGATATAAGAAAGTCTGTGAACTTCGACGCAGCTCCTTCCCAACGTATGTTGATGTAGCCTGACTACCAGCAGCACATTGGCTAAATTTCAGCACCACAGACGTCACTGAACAGTCCACTTTGATCCCATGACCACATAACTCCAAATGTTTTTAATTGGTGGGCCACTTATTGTTATTGTTGTCCGCCCTCTCCGATGGCTGTCGGCCGCACTAGTGTAACGACTCTCTGTAAATGTATTGCCACCCTTCCCCCCTCTCTCATCACTTCCGTCCCTCTCATATTATTGTGCGTTATACGTGGGCGATGCTGCCGTTTCTATCCTTCCACCCTCTGGATAATTGCATTACCCTCCGTACAGTCGCTCTACCCCCCCCCTCCCCGCCCCCCCCCCCCCCCCCCCCCCCCCCCCTCTCTCTCTCTCTCTCTCTCTCTCTCTCTCTCTCTCTCTCTCTCTCTCTCTCTCTCTCTCTCTCTCTCTCTCTCTCTCTCTCTCTCTCTCTCTCTCTCTCTCTCTCTCTCTCCATGGCCCCATTTAGTTTAAACCCTGAAGATGCTCAATCAAGCAGCTCACCATTGCTTCCTCCTCACACAAAAGCCATTTTCAAAACATTAAGAAAAAAAGCCCACAGGCAGCTAAGCTCTAGCAAATTATTTTTGCTATATACTCCAACCCTGTGTATACAACAACACCCTTAAAGCAGAACTCCACCAGCCAGCTGGAGCAATTGTTTCGGCCTCACCATAAAGCCTTTTATTTATTTATTTATTTTTGCTGGTCAAACAAAAAGCACGGGCATCTACTCCCTAGAAGCTGATGTTTGTTGCTAGATACTTCTGTAGTGTACACACACAGTAATAGTATCCAGATGAAAGTGGGAAGATGCACGTTGTGAGCCGAGGTAGCATCCGGCCCACACATCATGCACAGAGAGCCTTCCTGTGCCGCCGTGCTCAAGAAGTAGAGCTAGGTCTGTTGTTCTTCCCCCACCTGTCTCAGGGGAGGAAAGCAACGCCATCTAATTTTTGAGTTGAATAGACCTGGTGTTGAGAGTGTTATGGACGTAATGTGGAGTGCTACATGTTTATGGGACATTTGTATCAGATTGTAAGTGCTATGCCGCCAAATGTTAATGTTTGTTATTCTGTCAAATTGATATGAAAATTACATATAATTTTTGTGTTTGTGCCATCAGAGCATTTCTTTTTAAAATGGCTTCAGATTCCCTGTCCTGATTCCCTTGTTCTTTTTCCTCCCTTGTATGGCCACCAGGATCCAGCTGGGATCTTCGAGCTTGTCGAGGTCGTAGGAAATGGCACCTATGGGCAGGTGTACAAGGTGAGCAGCATGATGGCCTTCCCCTTGTGTATAAACGTTGTGGCCGTGCAGGTGGACCTAGAGCAGATGCCTATACTGGGTTCCCATTAAGGACACTTGAATGCCTAGTTGTATGGGCCTTACTCCCCTAGTGGCCTTCTTGGCTGTGGGTGGGGGAACTGAATGCCACATTCAGTTCCCGCACCCAGCTAGCAGTTAGAACCAAGATGGTCCATTTGCCAAGGTTTTGGACCGTAGGTTGCAATATGTCCGATAATTAGGTGAGTGCTGCAGGCAGCGCTCAACTATTGTTCTTAAGTTTCTTTCTTTCTTTCTTTCTTTCTTTCTTTCTTTCTTTCTTTCTTTCTTTCTTTCTTTCTTTCTTTCTTTCTTATTCTCTGCAAACTTTGGGACCTATCTTCTTCCTCAAATGTTCACCTAGAGACTCCATTCCAATTTTAAAATGTTCATATTAGCTAGGAATCGTCCGCTTCTTTTCAGATTTTTAAATATTTTATCCGCCCATTTTCTGACACTTAATACTTCAGACTTCGTAACTTGGTCAATATTTTATCGTTAACCTTCGTTCAAAGGTTTAACAAATCAACACACTTGTATCTACAATAATCATTCTGAAAACAGAATTTCGATGACCTTTCATACTTTTTCAAAATCACAGTTTAAATTGCATGTCGGCTTGTTTTCAGTTGGTCATTGATTTAATCTGAGGTTAGCGCACGAGGACGTGCAGGCAGTTGCCAGATTGGGTCGTTTTTCTCGCTCAATTGGACTACTTTTTAAGACGTTCAGGCAGCGTTGCCAGATTGGGTGATTTTCCCGCCCAATTGGACAACATTTAATAGCTTTAGGCTGGTAAAATGAGCATAAGGCGAGTACATACAATTTCGGCCATTTCAGATTCTTCAGTTCAATTCCTTTTACATATCTGCATTTTAGCAATGCTTTGCGCTTTCATTCAGCTGTCAATTTATTTGTTTCCAACCATTTACATTTCTTAAATGGTGTGCTTGTTTACATTGTTTACTCCATTTAGAATTTTGAGCTCTGTTCAAATCCCTTCACAAGATTTAAGCCATTTAACGTTTTCTTTATGTCTTAATCTATGTGGCTTTATTAAAAAAAAATGCACTACAGCACTCAGCGCATTTGCTGCAGGAAATGCATTTTCTAGTATATTGTATCGTTAGTTGTTGGTTTATTTCAAATGACAACGTTTGCAAATGGCATATTAAACAGTGTATGACAGCTGCACTTGAACCTAAGTATCCCAAAATAGATCAGAACAATTTATATGAGCAGCAATAGTTTTTGATTAAACGCTTACTAGACTCAAAGGGCAAAAAAAAAAAGGGTCGTGGGAGGACATGGGTTTTATTTAACTATATTCTGCTTTGTGTTGAGGTGCGACGCTAAAGATGATTGACTTGTGTTCCAACCAGGGCCGTCATGTCAAGACGGGCCAGCTGGCCGCCATCAAGGTGATGGATGTGACGGAGGAGGAGGAGGAGGAGATCAAGGCAGAGATCAACATGCTAAAGAAATACAGCCACCATCGCAACATCGCCACCTACTACGGCGCCTTCGTTAAGAAGAGCCCACCAGGACATGACGATCAACTCTGGGTTGGTCTCTCTCTGCGCTCTATGCGGGTTTTGTCCTAAAGATGAACGACACAGTCTAGGCAATCACTGAGGAACACGCAGCTCATGGAATCAAATGTTTTAAAATTGAGTTTGGGCCACTTGGGTTTGTGGTGAATATGTTTGTTTGGGGATTTATTTAACACCTCGTCTATACCTGTGCAGTCATGCGACTGTTATATTAACAAGGAGAGATTTTGTTGTTGTTGATTGGAGCGCGAAGAATCGTGGACTGAAACAAATTATTTTATCACAGCATTGAAATATTAATATTATAGTCTTGGATATAGTGCAACCCTCAAAAGTGACGTGGTGGTTAGATTACTGTCTATGGATGGCAGTAAAAAGGCAAATTTGTTCTTGTGTGCATTCAATCTTACAACTATTTTAGACAAGCTCTTCATTCAATCAGTTGAGTCACCGTTGTCTGAAGCCGGCGGTGGTTTACAGTCTTTTCCTTTGCGTTGGCTGTAGCTGGTGATGGAGTTCTGTGGCGCCGGTTCTGTGACCGACCTGGTGAAGAACACCAAAGGCAGCTCTCTGAAGGAGGACTGGATCGCCTACATCTGCAGAGAGATCCTCAGGGTGAGACGCTCACCCAGACTGTCTGGAGCAGGGAGCTGGGAGATTGAAGTAGACAATAAGACTGTACGGCAGAGGATCTGACCTGTCTGTGTCCGTCTTAACGCAGGGTCTGGCACACCTCCACGCCCATAAAGTCATCCACAGAGACATCAAGGGTCAGAATGTCCTGCTCACAGAGAACGCTGAGGTCAAACTGGGTGAGTTGATGAGCCATTCATTGGAACGGTCCAGCAAAAACCTTTTACCACTTCACTTTTAATTTCAAATGATTTGCAGGAGAATTATGAGAATACAGCACACCGCTCAATCCTGCTAGGGATGATTTTGCTCTCTGCTTGAAGTTGTTCTGTTACGGGGAAACCAAGACGCGGAAAGTGTGACGCATCAAAGGATGTGGCTTGAAGTACCTTGGTTGTTCTATGTAACCGTTAAAAGGTTGGGGCTAAACTTGGCAAACAACATTGTGCACTTTTGAAACCCCTGTACAACATGTATTTATATCATTGCACTGTCCATTCCACACTAGTACTGCTTAGTCATTTACTAGATGCTTTTAACCAAATCGACTTACAGGTAATTCAGATGCATGTCAAGTCGATTTTATTAGTATAGCCCTTAATCACAGTAGCAGCCTCAAAGGCCTCACGGGCCAGACTATATGACACCCTCCAAACCCTTCTAAAGGGCCAAGAATAACTCTTCATTATCAATGGAGAAACCTATTATAAGGTACACAGAAAAATGTATCCCACCTGAGCAGTGCATCGGGTGCCCTAATGGCCAGACATAATAGCATAGGTAGCATAGCAGGCAAAAGGGCTAGAAGCAGAGGCAAAAAGGAACTGATCATTATGAAGCAGGTAGAGGCTAGGTGTCGCACGTGATGCATATAGCTAGGCTGTTGCCAGCCTAGCTATATGCATGGTATAATATACCATGCATATAGCTAGGCTGTTGCCAGCCTAGCTATATGCATGGTATATATGCTTGGTGATCGAACCCGGTACCTTTTGGGCTGCGGGTCAACCACTCTAACCGCCACATCTACCTGTCACACACAGTGGACTTTGGCGTGAGTGCACAGCTGGACCGCACCGTGGGTCGGAGGAACACCTTCATCGGCACGCCATACTGGATGGCACCGGAGGTCATCGCCTGCGACGAGAACCCGGACTCCACATACGACTACAGGGTAACCTCTTCATGTCCAATTACCTGCCCCCCCCCCCCCCCCCCCCCCCTCGCTCGCTCCCCCGACATCCATTAGTCAGTAGAGCTAAAACCTTCAAAGTGAAATGGACGAGTTCCCTGTGTTTCTCTCTCGCAGAGTGATATCTGGTCGTTGGGAATCACAGCTATCGAGATGGCCGAGGGAGCTCCGCGTGAGTACAGTCTCTCTTTCTCTCTCGCTCTCGCTCTCTTTATCTTTCTCTTTCTCTCTCTCTCTCTCTCTCTCTCTCTCTGACATTGTCTTTTTTTTCACATCATACGTCTCCCTCTGATTTGAAGTATTAAGAAGGATTTTCTTTTGTTAATTATGTCTCACAAAGGAACCAAGTCAAAAGTATCAGTCAAAAGTACAAAGTGGTAGCAGAGTAGAAAAATAAAGGTTAGGATTTGAACTAAGTATAGCAAACCACTTCTCCATTTGACTTGGTCATGGCCAAGGAGTGTTAGAAGATCTATTTTAAGTTGACTCAAAAATGAGCTTGCAACAGTGGTATAAAAATAATATTCAGCATTTAGCTCTACATTTGGTTAGGAAAGGTATGCCATACAAGTCTTTGAAAGACATGGAGGGAAATGTGTAAAAACAAAGTTCACACAGTCCTAGTAATCATTAAGCCCATTCCTCCACCCAAATATTGATTTCCAGCCACAGATAACTAAATCACTATAAATCCAATGGTTTTCCTACATCTGTTGGTCTGTGATGGTCACTTGTTGCGATGTTGTTGTTAGATCGCTAGATCAACCACACATTGGCTTTGTATTCCAGTTGGTTTTGCTTCCATCATAAAACATGCAGCTTGTTCACATAAT
The DNA here is from genome assembly GCF_031168955.1 of Gadus macrocephalus. Taxonomy (NCBI): domain Eukaryota; kingdom Metazoa; phylum Chordata; class Actinopteri; order Gadiformes; family Gadidae; genus Gadus; species Gadus macrocephalus. The sequence goes on from NC_082388.1 coordinate 10,497,240, forward strand.
TACAAATGTCTCCTTCTCTCCATAGTCAAGTTTCCGATCTGGGTTGGACTATTATATCTACTATTTTACATTATTATCTAATCCTTTTCCATGCGTAGGATTTTATAAATGTTCTGGCCTTCTCTGTCTGTAGTAGTTTCTCAATATTAATTCCTATGTTTATCATATAGGGAAAGTATTGTCAATAACGTGGTTACAAATGTATGACCTGCCGTGGTCAGCCTCCCAAAACCTTTCCTCTTCAAGTCCAAACTTAATCGCTGGGACTCCTGTCCAGTATAAAGGGCCATATTTTCCCACCAAACCCTTCTCCTAGCTCCACACTCGCTGTGGTCCTGGTGGTTTCTCCCTCCACGTGCTTGGAGCCCTGAAATAGGAGAGTTCACCACAGCAGAGCATGGCAATACATCTAATTTAGGATTTGTTTACGTTTTCTGTTGATGTCATATCAGTACTAAGTAAAAAAACAAAGATGATACTGAATTTTTAATTATGTGATGCAAAGTGGCTCTTTTTAACGTCCGGTTAAGAAAGGCCCAGATTCCTGGGAGCAAGGACATGGTAGAACATGTATCCTACGGGTGTCGGTGTATCCCGAAAAGGGTTGAAAACACTTCCCCCCCCCCTGCCCCCCATTGCGTGCGTGCAGCAGCTCATTTCAATCAACAAGGTTTGCCTGACAAAAGGCACCGTGGGAATGGGAACGGCGAAGGCTAACCAGACAGGTTTAGCTAGCTCCCTACCTACGCTGAGGCCACAGTGAGTCACAGGCCTTGAAATGATACTTGATGTAACACTCAGCCCCAGGCAGGGGGCTGTGTTTGAATAACCGCAGCAACCAGAACACTTTATGGGGCTGTAAAGATTAGGCGTTGTTGTGGAGGTTATTGCACTACCATGGTGTGTGGGGGCACATACATTCACTTTTTGGTAAATCAGAGAAATAAATCTTGGTTCTTTCTGTGTTATTTTTGGTTGCTTATTTTGCGGGAAAGTCCCATGACTGAGGTTGCAGTGGATTGATTCCCCTGTGTTTGTCTGTTCTCTTCCAGCACTGTGTGACATGCACCCAATGAGAGCACTCTTTCTGATTCCCAGGAATCCTCCTCCCAAACTCAAATCCAAGAAGTGGTGAGTGTCTTTTGTGGCTGCTGGTATTTTTTGCAGGGTTAGCTTTTATAATAAGTAAATAAGTTGCACTGTGTTGTGCTGTGCTCATTGAATTCCTGTTGAATCTTTAATGGATTTCAGTCCGTGTCTTTTTTAAACTTTGAAAAGCCTTTTCAAGTCCTTATTCACACAAACCAAATCAGACGAGTGTTTTGACCAGGAACATTAATTACATAAATAATACCAAACATCCGAAACAACACACGGTCCCTTCTAGCTGATCCACTAAGGTCTCTCAATGCAGGTCAAAGAAGTTCATGGACTTCATCGAGGGCTGCCTGGTGAAGACCTACCCCAGCCGCCCGTCCACGGAGCAGCTCCTGAAGCACTCCTTCATCAGGGACCAGCCCACCGAGCGGCAGGTCCGCATCCAGCTCAAGGACCACATCGACCGCACGCGCAAGAAGAGGGGCGAGAAAGGTGGGCTCCCTCCGGATCAGCTGCTGATGAAGGGGGTTATGGGATGTTTAGTTCTTTTTTTTTTGCTGTATATATTTGTGTGTCTATAGTCCTGTTCCCCTATTTAATGGTTATTCCTGAGTGTTTTTTGTGTGCTTTCTGTAACATATAACTTTCTGTCTTGAGCCGAGCATTCGAGACACATGTCTGAGTTGTAGAACCTGGAGTGTTGGACAGGGATGATTGGTATAAGAGGTGGTAGCGTGGAGAGCGGGGCTCGTACTGAGCAGCACTGTGTTCTGGTCTCTGGTGCAGAGGAGACGGAGTACGAATACAGCGGCAGCGATGAGGAGGACGAGAACCGCGGCGATGAGCGGGAGTCGAGGTAATAACATGTCTACAGCCCCGCTGGTCTGAACCCAGTGCAGATGGATGGAGCCGATTTAATGAGATGGATACTTTATTCTTCCCTCGGGTGCCTTTTGTTCAGTACAGCAGCAGACCATGAAACTAAATGGCAATCTAAAAGACAATCTAAAAGTATGAATAAAGTCACAAAAGTAAAATAAATTACATCAAATTCAAATCACATTGTGATCCAAACCATACCCATAGCCCTGTCCATGAGAAAAAGGATTCTAAACCCGGTCTAGAATTCTGATCCTTAGCCCTGTCTTAATCCTTGATCTTTAACCCTATCTAGAAGAACCCTCATCTTAAACCCCGTTTAGAAGAACACTCGTACTAGAACACTAGAACACTCCTATAGAACCCTGATCCTAAACCCTGTCTAGAACCCTGATCCTACACCCTGTCTAGAACCCTGATCCTAAACCATGTCCAGAACCCTGATCCTAAACCCGGTCTAGAACCCTGATCCTACACCCTGTCACAAACCCTGTCACAAACCCTGTCTAGAACCCTGTCTAGAACCCTGATCCTAAACCCTGTCTAGAACCCTGATCCTACACCCTGTCTAGAACCCTGATCCTAAACCATGTCCAGAACCCTGATCATAAACCCGGTCTAGAACCCTGATCCTACACCCTGTCACAAACCCTGATCCTAAACCCTGTCTAGAACCCTGATCCTAAACCCTGTCCCAAACCCTGATCCTAAACCCTGATGCTAAGCCCTGTCTGGAACCACTTAGCAGTAATGTAAATGACTGACTGATAGATTGTCTCCGTCCGTGTTCTCCCTCCCGCCCCTCCCCCTGAAGCAGTTCGATCCTCAACGTGCCGGGCGAGTCCACGCTGAGGCGCGACTTCCTGCGGCTGCAGCAGGAGAACAAGGAGCGCTCCGAGGCGCTGAAGCGGCAGCAGGCCCAGCTGGCCGCCCAGCGCCGGGACCCCGAGGAGCACAAGAGGCAGCTCCTCCACGACCGGCAGAAACGCATCGAGGAGCAGAAGGAGCAGCGCCGGCGCCTGGAGGAGGTAGGAGGTGTTTCTTGTCACTAACTGCCGTGACCGTGCCGAAAGCCCGCTCGCCCCGTTCCCTTTTATCGTCGGGCTCTATTTCTGGGCGTGACCATTTTGTAGTGGGGTCCGCAAATGTACACCGTGTTCCAATTGGTAAATGGACTGGATTTCTAAAGCACTTTTGTAACCAGTGCCCACTCAAAGCGCTTTACAATACTGCCGAACGGTCACCCATTAATGCACACGTTCACACACCGACGGCGGTGTCAACCGTGCAAGGCGGAAGCGGGAGTAGTTAGGATGAGGTGTCTTGCTCAGGAACACCTCGACACTCCTGAGCCACATGCCGCCAAGATATGGGGTCCTATATAGTGAACTATTTGGGGCGTGACCATTTTGTAGTGTTGTCCGAAATGTGAGCATACATATCTGGTTCCCTCTATAGTGCACTACTTGGTACCCATAATGCTTTTCCACCCTATATCCCATGATGTAAAGCGGTTTTAATTTTCAGCGGATTCACCGAACACGTCTTGCCTGGCTGACATGTAACACATGTCGGCTTGTTTATGTGACCGAGACATGTCATAACAATACCGCCGCATAATTGGAGTCTCAACTCCCTGCCTAACTTGTTCCCTAAATAGTGTCAACCTCAGACACAGCCTTTGGCATTACTTTGGTAACATTTCAGTAGGCATTCCTCTGTTTCCTGCAAAGATGCCTGTTTCAGCTTAATTTCTTTTATTTTTTTTAGGTTAGAGTAGCGAACTACTAAAGCTGTATTTTGATTATCTAAATTAAACTCAGTTGTCTCTCTCCAGCTAAGCATCCAAGTATTCCAATTTGACCATCGTAGCTGGATTTCATTAAACAAATTAGGTATTTTTTGCTCTTATAAAGAGGCTTGTGGTTTTGGTGAAATCGTGAAAGAAAGGTCTAACTTACAAAATAATGTTATCGTTTTGGTAACCATGTGATCAGGCGGCCACCATATGAAGTTGTTCTGTCAAAACGGCTCCCGGAGTTAAAAGTGAATCAATTGAAATATTCATGGCTGCTTTAGGATTCTCTTTACATGTCGATATGTGGGCCTCAGTGGTTTGGTGTGCCTTCCTTTCCTCGTGGCGTCTATAAAGACGCCCGCTGTACGGTGTACACACAGTATTTATCTCATGGCGGGTGCCTAGTCCATGGCTGTGTGTAGAGGCTGTTCTTGGGGGGATGTTTGAAGCCAGGGGGAGGACATAGGCCCTTGCATGGGTCAGTGTGCTGCAAGACAGGGGACGTAAGGAGGGAGGGGAGGCCCTCGGCTTCAAATAACTTTTGAAAACCTCTTTGTTTTCCATATGTGCGGCTGAGGGAAAAGTGTGCGGCGATGACGTTTCAAGACGTCGGGTTTTCATTTGAAAAGCAATTCCCCTGAAAGAAAGCTTCCCAATGTGTGATGGTAAGAAAGAGTAGGAGGACGGAGCGACAGAGGGGTTAAGATAAACACACAGGAGAGGAAACGGTGCATGTTGAGAGATGTGTTCAGCTCACTAGGTCCGCATAACGTTGCTGACGCTGACCCTTGTGAAGGGGTACCATTTTTAAACCATATTTCAATTTTAGGATTAGGATTGCCATTTCATAATTATTTAGTTTTGACATTCTTGTTCTGGGTGTGTTGTTAAAGCCCAGCAGATCCTCCTCACTGATAGCTTTGTCACAATACTAATCTCCAGCCCTCTGACATTCCACTGCTGTTGTGATTTCTCCCCAGGACTCGCCTCGGTTACACTCTTACTTTGGAGCGCTGGCTTCATAAATAATTCACCAACCAGTATTGGCTGTTTTTCTGTTTCATTAGCTCAGAGGAGAACATAAGTGGAATTCTCAAAGTTAGTACTGTTTTTAAAACAAGATACAAGTGACTTAGTGAGCTTTACACACACACACACACACACACACACACACACACACACACACACACACACACACACACACACACACACACACACGCACACGCACACCATGAGACAAACTGTCTGACTCATGATTATTTATTATTTTAATTTCAGCTAATTATTTTCTGTGCGTCCGCACGGCAACAAGGAAGGTGTTCAATTAGCAAAAGGAAACAAAGCCCATCGGCCATCGGCTCATCTCTTTCTGGAACTCGCAGCGCGGCCCTGTGTCTCTGTACTCATCCCTCTTCGCCTTGACACTCTTTTCTCCCAGCAACAGCGAAAGGAGCGACGACATGGCGAGGCAGCAGGAAAAGGGTCCCCAACCGGAGACTCGACGACATGCGACGGGAGGAGGACAGGAGGATGGCCGAGAGGGAGCAGGTAACCAATGGCGTTGGCCGCCCGAGCCTGTGGTCGGCCAATCGGGAGGCGGTGGGGGCGTCTCCCCTCCCTCACCGCCCACCCTGTGGAAAAAAATTCCACGAATAGGTTGCCATAGCAGCTAGGATCTAAATTGGTGTATTTATTCAGAGACGGGTTTCTGTGGGTGTGCTCTCCTGCGCATCATAGTACCCCGGTCTCTAGCTGAGCCCCTGTTACACAGGTCTGGCCTCATACCAGCAGCTCTCAGCGCGGTGCTTCCTTTCTCTCGGTGCCGCGTAGCTCAGCCTCACGCTATTTCTGCAGTTTCTAAACAAAAACCCCTTGTTTTTCCCCCAGCAAAGTGCGAGATAATTGGCCGCCGTGGCTCTTGTGTACGCATCCTCACGTTCATAGTAGCCGTGGTTTACCATGGGGGTTATTTGTGTCACACGGTGTTGTTTATGTGAACGAGTGAGACTGTTCAGACGTCTTCAGTCCAAATCAACCCAACGCATAAGACCGACAACAGTGTTCCCACTGCAGTACTTATCAACTGTCAGAATTTTTGTCACATTCATACCGTTGGGTAAAAGACTTGAGAAAAGGTGTCCACCATAATTAGCATCAGATAGAAGTTGTTTTTTAGTAATTCTAAATCTTTTCCCTTCATCTGCTGGTTCCTGGCGGTCTGATCTAACTGTTAATATGTAAAACTGATGTATGGATATACCACACCCTCTGTCCTCAAATGGACCTGATACTGGCCGGGGGCTTTTATGCCCTCTGTTTGGTTATGGGGGTTTCATGTTCTCTCAGCCTGATGCAGCTTTGTTCTGGTAACAAAGGTCAGCATGTTCTCTACGCATGAGCCATTTCCATCTCCAGTTTTTGTTTGCAGCTCCACCGTAAAACCCTCCAAATGGACCGTTTTTCGATTTCTATGGTGGTTTATAGAAGTGGCGTTGCGTAACATCTTTGCTTTGTTCACTTTCCTTTGCCCCCCCCCCCCCCCCCCCCCCTCTCTCTCTCCTCCGTCGGCCTCCCTTCATTCCTCCCCACACCTGTTCCTCTTCTTCCCCCCCCCCCCCTCCCCCCCCCCCTCCCCGACCTGCTCCCCTCTGCCCCTGCAGGAGTTCATCAGACACAAGCTGGAGGAGGAACAGCGGCAGTTGGAGATCCTTCAGCAGCAGCTCCTGCAGGAGCAGGCTCTGCTCATGGTAACTCCTCTGATGACTCTCCTCTTCTGGCTGCCATGGTTACCTCGCCACCTACCCGGCTGAAAGGCGCTGGGTAGACTTTGTTGTGTGTGTGTGTGTGGCGTTATGTAGACCCCCCACGTTGCAACCGTAATGCATCTGAGGTCTGGTGGCTGTGTGTCGCAACGGTGATCCGATTGCTATCCCTGACATGTTGAGTATATAAGTGTCAATCGGATTCAAATATACTGCAGTGTATTATATAGATATTACAATACCATACATGCATACATCATACATACATACATACATACATACATACATACAGTACGAATGTACTGGATATTGTAATTTTCAATACTGAACTAACAAAGCACTCTCAGTTCACTGCAGCGCGGTGCATAATGTGTTCATAAAGAAAGCCGTGACGCTTGAAACCTGAACACTGAATGTGTGGTGTGTGGAAAATAACCAGCCACATTATTACCGATGAAGCAGTCTCATTATATCACTATTAACATCTCTGAGTAAGTGTGGGCTGGCCACTTTGGATATGAAGTAGCTGCACATGCTGTCATTCCAAAACACAGATTCTCTTATCTCTCTCTATGCGTGTTCTCATCCATCATCACGCTTTGTTCAATTCTTTGTAAAGCATTGCAATTTAGTCCTTATGCTGAAGAAGATAATGTAGTGCCACAGGAAACAGTACTCTTATGTTTGAAGAAGATTATGTATTTGCCAAAGGGAAATAATACTATTGGCAGATACCATGTGATTTAGGGAAACATAAATATACTTTCCCCACCGAGAGCACAGTCAATTAAAAATTACCACAATGTACTGAGGACAGTGTTCAACTCGGGGCGAAGTCCAGACATTACGCAATGTAACTGGATTATACGAGATGATAAGCATTAATTACACAATGAACATCTTAAGATGTTACACACACACACACACACACACACACACACACACACACACACACACACACACACACACACACACACACACACACACACACACACACACACACACACACACACACACACACAGCTGTTTTACTGCCTGGAATTATTATTATTTATTATTTTAAAGTGAACTGCTTTTGGCAGTGCAGCCCCCCGCACTGAGCTGCGATGCTCAGCTGCGCCTGGCTGTTTGAAGTGGACAGGATCGCACGGCTGTGGCATTGAGGCTCTATCTCTGTGACTCGTCTGAACCAGATAATGCAATTAAGATCCTAAGGAGCACACTGATTGGGAATTGTAACGTGGTTTGTATCTAAATCATAGGACTTAGGACTTTGGATGCATACTGCAATTAATCTCGAGGTACTGGGTAGGTAGGTGGTAGTAGATCCGGTAGTGTCATGAATTGATTAATTAATCATAGTCAACATGTCAACACAAATCTACAGCATGGCAAAGGCATGTAATTTCTTACCCACAGCCCATCTTTTTTCTCCCTTCCCCACATCCTTTTTTTACAAGACGTTTCCAAAAGCGTTATCTCGAAGGACGACATGTTAATAAAGTTATTGTTGTTGGCGGTATCGTTGGGGAACAGTAAAGTCCTTGTGGTCAATATCGGCATGTCCCCGTCGAGGTGGTCGATAAAGGCGTTGTTAAGTGAAGCCCGTGTCGATAAAGTTACCTTTGACGGGACCCTTGTCGGTGTGTGTGGCCCTGCAGGAGTACAAGCGCAAGCAGCTGGAGGAGCAGAGGCAGTCGGAGCGGCTGCAGAGGCAGCTGCAGCAGGAGCACGCCTACCTGGTGTCCCTGCAGCAGCAGCAGGACAAGAAGCCCCAGCTTTACCACTACAACAAGAACCTGGAGCCCAACAACAAGCCCGCCTGGGCCCGCGAGGTGCCCGCCCCCCCCACACACACACACACACACGCACACGCACACACGAGCATCACCCACACAGCGCACGCCCACGCGCTGAGAGCTCTCATGCTTCTCCACAAGCGCCTGTGTGCCCCTGCTGCCCCTGAACTCTGAGCAGATCTGACTGGAGTGTAGAGAGGCACCCATGAGGAAGAAACACTGTCTAACGATACTAAACGACCTCTTGCATGGCGCTTCGTCGTAGTGCTGTTAAGTTATTTAGCTTTTAAACAAACGAGTGACTTGCAGTGAGCTCAGCTACATGCATTAAGGTAGATATGGGTCATATTAGCAAATCATCGCTAATGATGTATACAGTGGAGAAAAAAGGAACAATGCAAATACAAATGACATGAAAGTAACCAGACTGAACACCTAACAGGCTGTCTCTCTCTCTCTGGTGTGTATCCCATGTCTGTGACCCTCTGTTGCCTCTGTTTTTAAATCCCCTGTCTCGCTCATCCTGGTGTTATATCTGCTGTATGTTTGTCCCTCTCGTTCTCCCTCTTTATGGTGTGTGTGTGTGTGTGTCTGTCTCTCTATGGTGTTATATCTCTCTCTCTCCCTCTCGATCTCGCTCTCCGCTCTCGCTCTCTCTCTCTCTCTCTGACAAAGGTGGAGGAGAGGAGCAAGCTCAACAGACAGGGTTCTCCCAAGATCTGCACCACCGTCTCCGACACGGCCATCCAGTCGCGCTCAGACTCCATCAGCCAATCAGGAGGGGGCCAGGCTGCCCAGACCCCGCCCATGCAGCGGCCCGTGGAACCTCAAGGAGGGCAGGGCAAGGTGTGTGTGTGTGTTGGTGACGGATGAGCAATGCAGACTCACACCCCACCGGTGCCTGTAGATCTCTACACGGAAGAGGGGGTCAAATGTAAACACCTGGGCCTGTCCCTGTGTGCATTAAACAGCTATTTTCATAACGCTGCCTAATCCAACTATCTTACTGTCTTCTTCTCTTCCTCTCTCTCCGCCGGGCGCCCCCTTCTAACGCTTCCGTCTGAAACATCCGACCTCTGCTCCTCTCCTCAATACCCAATGACGGACTTCCTCCGCTCTCTCTGTGCGTTTCCATCGGGCCACGGCGCTCTCTCTTCCTGCCCTTCCCCTAACCCCGCCTGGGCTTGTTGTCGCCCCCCCCGCGGTGCAGTTCCAGATGGCTCACCTGGTCCCTCTCAAGCCCTACGCCGCCCCGTGCCGCGCTCACAGTCCCTCTGCGACCAGCCCACTAAGACCATGTCCGCGTTCCCCACCCAGGACCCCTCCCTCGCCCCCTCCCCCCGCCCACGCACTCCCGCGAGCTGGTCCGCCAGAACTCGGACCCCACCTCGGAGAACCCCGCCCGCTGGCGCACCACCCCATCAGGGAGGACCGGGGACCCTGGATCCGCCTGCCCGACGTGGAGCTGCCCCCCAAGGTGACCCCCCCCCCCGGACCCCTCAAGTCGGCTGGTCTTATTGTTGTTTTTTTGGGGGGAAATGTTTTATTGCATCCGTCATAGGATTGTTTGAAATGTGAGTGGAGTAATACTCAGAGCCACCACTCTTCCCAGAACTGGATTTTTTTCTCTAAATCTAATTTGTTTTGTGGAGGAAATATAGCATGACGGTTTCAATGCAAGGAGAAGGGTGACGGTGGCGTAAAGCTCGTTCGCCTTTTAAAGTCTGTGGCTCCTCCTCAGATCCCACAGAGAACGGCGTCCATCGCTGCAGCGCTCAACGCAAACCTCTCCTCTGGCATCCGGCATCCAGTTAGAGCCAGGTACACAACAGCACTTGGACTTTAAGATACGACTCCTTTTGCAGCTTACTGTGTGTTAATTGGGTCGATTTGACATATGTAATGCAATCGACAATTCAAAATGCCACACAAGAGAGACGATTGGATGAGATAACCCCCCTCACCCCCGCTTCCCTGATAGCAACCCAGACCTGAGCCGCAACGATCGCTGGGAGAGAGGGGACAGCATGAACCTGGTGTCCAACCTGCCCCAGACCGGCTCGCTGGAGAGACACCGCATCCTCAGTGAGTACCTGCGGACCCATCTCTCAGGATCAACCCCTGCCATTGGTCCTAGAGGGTTGGGGAGTATGAAAGTGCTGTTGACGTGATAAAGTGTATTCATCCCTGGAAGGGGAACTAAATGTTTGTCATGCACCTATAAGATGGACAACAAGCATGAGAGTTGGGAGACAAACACGGCCGGTACAAAATATAGGGTGTGCAGTAACGGTAAACAACAGCACTGAGGTTGTTGACATGAAACTAGTGTTTACCGAGGGCTACCCTGTAATGTTTGAGACCCGGTGTAGGTGGCACCTTATCATCATGATTCATTCAGACGCACACGGCTGACTAGCGTTAAGCCGTAGACCGTATAACTGAAGTATGGAACCCTTCCCCCTCCAGGTTCTTCTAAGATGGACTCTCCCATTCTTTGTCACGACGGACGCCACAAAGCGGGGGAGTCTCGCACCTCCTCTCGCCCCAGTCGCCCCGCTGTAAGTGTGTGTGTGTGTGTGTGTGTGTGTGTGTGTGTGTGTGTGTGTGTGTGTGTGTGTGTGTGTGTGTGTGTGTGTGTGTGTGTGTGTGTGTGTGTGTGTGTGTGTGTGTGTGTGTGTGTGTGTGTGTGTGAAATGCCGTTTGCCACAAATGTCCTCTTGCAGAACCAGTTTTGCGATGACTTCCAACACTTTCCGACACGTTGTTTAATTGTGATCGTTATGTAACCTCGCTAAGGACAGCCAATTACGAACTAAGTCCCACATATGAACACCGTTAAGCTTTTAGTATTCCTGCCTCTAAATCTCCTTTAGTCTTCTTTCTCTCACTAACCGAAGCCTCTCTCTCTTTTCCACCTTGCGTTCTGCCACACCACCTCTCCATTTTCACCTCCCTTTCCACTCGTCTTCCTCCCCTTTTCCTTGCCCTAATCCCTCGCTTCCTTTGATGTTCAGAGTTACAAGCGAGCCATAGGAGAGGTCAGTGTCACCCTTCTCTCTCTCTTTCTCTCTATCTCTGTTGGCTGTTCCAGGCCCAGTTCACCCGTCTGATCTCTTTACTTAACGTCCCTACCAAGTCACTACCTTTCTCTTTAAATATATAGTACAATCTGGTAATACAATACAGGGTGCACACATGCTTATCGTCCAGGGCGGACAGCTGCCGTTTCTTCATTATCCTGTTTGATGGGGGCAAAAGGGGACTGTAGCAGTGAGCTGAAGATGGGTTTCAGTCCAAGGGGAAAAAAACAATACAAGTGAGAACCTGACCAGAGAACCTAAGGCGATAGGTTGCCATGATTCCATTTTATAAATCTATATTTTTAATATTTCACAGTCATCCAGGCATCTGTGCCCTACATGTGTTTTCTAAAGTTTGTAATGCATACAATTTCAACTGGCTCGTCGCTTAAATGACCTTGACGTATCTGTAGTCATGGTGATTGATAGGGATTTGAATGTTGGGATTTAAATTCTGGCCAGCTCGGCCCTCTCTTTCCTTCCAACAATCATACTGTCGTCACTCTTTAGACTTCTCCCGCCACCCAGCCAGCCGAGATACGCTGGTTCCAGTTGGAGTGGACAGAACACTTTTATCAAGCTCTTTTTAAATCGAAAGGTCTCTGAGCAACAAACTGGGAGGGGCTCAATCTTGCATATTGAGTCTTTAAAGACTTAAACTTTAAAGTTCGGGTTGCCGTTTTGATGTTGTGGTGGTTGGTTTTGTTTGAGTATTGCAACACTCGGACTTGATAACAGACGAGGGAGTCCAATGCAGTTTTATTGTTTTATCTGCGCAGCAACAGAGAGCTTAATGGTGGCCTTTGTGTCCCTGTAGGCCAGTCACAGGCTTGTGCAAGCGTTTCCACTGATACTCCCATATCTTCGGTGCACCAACCCTATCGTGTTCCATTTGAGTGAGCCCTGTCCCATTTCTAAACATACGCAGCCATGCCAGCCGGCGGGTTCTGTGTATGGTCCCCGCTCCCCAACAGCCCTCGCTGTGTGTGTGCTTTGGCTATACTTATAGTAAATAAATGGTAGCAAGGTGGTAGAAAAAATCGTGGATTTTCTATTTACCTCTGACCATCAAAAAAATATTTTTTTACACCTCCTCTACCAATCCACTGCTTCTTTTTTTTTTTTAACACAACACACCCTTCACACCAACGTGTGTGTGTGTGTGTGTGTGTGTGTGTGTGTGTGTGTGGTGTGTGTGTGTGTGTGTGTGTGTGTGTGTGTGTGTGTGTGTGTGTGTGTGTGTGTGTGTGTGGTGTGTGTGTGTGTGTGTGTGCAGGACCAGGGCCTGTATGCGAAGGAGCGCGGCCGAGGAGCAGCCGCGGCCCCCCGTCAAGGCCAACGACTACTCGTCGTCCTCGGACAGCAGCGAGAGCAGCGAGGAGAGCGAGAGCGGAGAGGGGGCCGAGGAGGGGGAGAGCCCACTGACCGGTGAGGGGGGGAGGAGGGGGAGAGGGGGAGAGCCCCACTGACCGGTGAGGGGGGAGGAGGGGGAGAGGGGGAGAGCCCCACTGACCGGTGAGGGGGGGAGGAGGGGAGGAGGGGGAGAGCCCCACTGACCGGTGAGGAGGGGAGGAGGGGAGGAGGGGAGGAGGGGGAGAGGGGGAGAGCCCCACTGACCCGGTGAGGAGGGGAGGAGGGGGAGAGCCCCACTGACCGGTGAGGGGGGAGGAGGGGGAGAGCCCCACTGACCCGGTGAGGGGGGAGGAGGGGGAGAGGGGGAGAGCCCCACTGACCGGTGAGGGGGGAGGAGGGGGAGAGGGGGAGAGCCCCACTGACCGGTGAGGGGGGAGGAGGGGAGGAGGGGAGGAGGGGGAGAGCCCCACTGACCGGTGAGGAGGGGGAGGAGGGGAGGAGGGGGAGAGCCCCACTGACCGGTGAGGGGGGAGGAGGGGGAGAGGGGGAGAGCCCCACTGACCGGTGAGAGGGGAGGAGGGGGAGAGCCCCACTGACCGGTGAGGGGGGAGGAGGGGGAGGAGGGGGAACTGTCGATGATTATTTGGGGAGTTTTGAGGGGACATGTGGTTGTACTTTGTCGTCGTTCTTGTGTCGACACTGTGCCAAACATAATCACTCGATCTGGGTCATCCGTAGAAGAGCCACGGTCTTCTCTTACTCTTTTTATTGGCAGGCTTTGGACTCTTTCTCTTTCATTTGCTGCCTCTTTATTCATCCGTCTTTCCTCTTTCCTCCTCCCTCACTTTCTAACACCATCCCTCTCTGCTATCCTTTCCAACCCCATCTCCTCTCTCTCTCTCTCTCTCTCTCTCTCTCTCTCCTCTCTCCTCTCTCTCTCCTCTCTCTCTCTCTCTCTCTCTCTCTCTCTCTCTCTCTCTCTCTCTCTCTCTCTCTCTCTCTCTCTCTCTCTCTCCTCTTCTAACCTCATCTCTCTCTCTCTCTCTCTCTCTCTCTCTCTCTCTCTCTCTCTCTCTCTCTCTCTCTCCCTCTTTCTAACCTCATCTCTCTCTCTCTCTCTCCTCTCTCTCTCTCTCTCTCTCTCTCTCTCTCTCTCCCTCTCCTCTTTCTAACCTCATCTCTCTCTCTCCTCTCTCTCTCTCTCTCCTCTCTCTCTCTCTCTCTCTCTCTCTCTCTCTCTCTCTCTCTCTCTCTCTCTCTCCCTCTCCCTCTTTCTAACCTCATCTCTCTCTCTCTCTCTCTCTCTCTCTCTCTCTCTCTCTCTCTCTCTCTCTCTCTCTCTCTCCCTCTTTCTAACCCCATCTCTCTCTCTCCCCCCCTCTAACCCCATCTCTCTCTCTAACCCCATCTCTCCCTCCAACCCCATCTCTCTCCTCCCCCTCTCTCTAACCTCCTCTCTCCCTCCCCCCCCCCCTCTCTAACCCCCTCTCTCGTTCTCTCTAACCCTATGTCTCTCTGCCTCTCTCTCCAGTCACAGGGACGGGGACACAGACTCTGTGAACACCATGGTGGTTCACGAGGAGGAGGATGAGGAGGAAGAGGAGGGCGAAGGGGGAGAGGGGGAGCAGGCGGGGGGCTACGGGGACCAGACCATGCTGGTGCAGAGGGTGAGTCACACACACACACACACACACACACACACACACACACACACACACACACACACACACACACACACACACACACTAGGGCTTTAACTCCGAACTTCGTTATTCGAATAGAATTAGAATATCAAAAAATAAATCAATATTCGACGAATATTAGGCAGCCCTTAATATTCGAACCTGTTATGGGCAGGCCAAGAGGGAGAGACGTCGGAGAACCCGACGCAGTCTATTCATAATATTGTAATGACCACGGAAGAGGCAGTGAATGAAGTATTGATTAGACGGCGATTTATTAGAAACCCAATAAACCGTTTGAACACGCAAGACCGGTAACCATAGCAACGCAGTAAACAAACCTTGCAAAGCCCAATCCAGGTCTTACTGAAGGCATTTAATGGTCAAAATATTATTAATAAATATTCGAATATATTCAAATATTAATAAAAAAACGAACTTCGAATACGATTTTTGGGCAAAAGTTAAAACACGCACACACACACACGCGCGCGCGTGTGTGTGTTAAATTAGAATCCATCGCAGTCGCATCCTATTTATATTCAACACAACATCCTAGATTCTTCCTCCTGAAACCACTTTGGCTGTACGTGGCACTGCAGATCCAAAATGGCTCCAGTGAAATTAAGCACAGCGCTGTGTTGATTCCCCCGCAGACCCCGGAGAAGCGGAGCCACAATGGCTACACCAACCTGCCGGATGTGGTGCAGCCCTCCCACTCGCCCACCGACTCTGCCGGCCAGTCCTCCCCCGGGAAGGACTCTGTGTACGACGTACGTTCACCGTGCTCATCCCCACCTTGTGTTAGGATGCCGACAATTCAGCTTCAGTGGAAATCTAAAAAAATAATCTTACCAGAGATTAATGAGTGATTCACCATGCATGGCAGTTAAATGTCATTTTAAGACGGTTTAAGATAATTGTTCACCTTATAAGTAAGTTTAAGTTGAACCCCGAAAAAGACACATTTACTGAAATCGTAATCCAATTATTTTCATTGTTTGTGTACATTTCTTTGCTGTTCTTAGGTTTTTGTCTTTTAATCCGAACATAAGTAGCCTTGCTGCTGCTGCAGTGTGCCACGATCTCAGGTCCACTTAATTATACTAAAGCCAACTGTTTATTTCCTTTGTGTCTCCAGTACCAGTCCCGGGGCTTGGTCAAGGCCTCGGGCAAGTCCTCCTTCATGACCTTTGTGGACCTGGGGATGTACCAGTCCACTTCGGGCACCGGAGACACCGTCTCTGTGGGAAGTGAGTCCTCCAGACCTGCTGTCACACCTCCATCCACCATCGTTTGCAATACCAATAGGGCTGTGTTCACCTAGCTGCCACCTTTGTTCTGAGCGCTAGCTGGGTGGCGATGGAATCAAGAGGAAACCAAGATGGCCACCAGGGCAATGAGTCTGTAGGGTCAGCGGGGGCAGGGAGTGCTTGATGTGTCATTGGCAGAGGTTTTCCCAAAATAATAATATGGGTTAATAAAGGATAGTTCACATTGAATGTATTTTGGGCTCAACTTATTTCTATAACATCGTTCAATAGAGACGGCAAAGAAACCATTGTGCTCAAGCAAGCTGAGAGGGAGTAAAATGATTGAATTCTGAGACTTGGTATGGTCAATTGTATGCTATAGTTCATGAGTGAAGTCAACAACAGCAAAGAGATTCAAGTGAGATCCAAACCGTTATGGAAACAGGCAAGTCCAAGAGGAGTGGGCCTCAACATGTCGGGTCTCTCTCCTCCGCTCCGTGTTCCGCAGGCATCGGCTCCAGGTTCGAGCAGCTGAAGATGGAGGTAAGGAAGGGATCCATGGTGAACGTGAACCCCACCAACACGCGGCCCCACAGCGACACGCCCGAGATCCGCAAGTACAAGAAGAGGTTCAACTCGGAGATCCTCTGTGCCGCTCTGTGGGGTGAGAGACTGCCCCTCCGCCGCATTCAGGGCATTTTGCTGACGCTTTTATCCAGAGTGACTT
Organism: Gadus macrocephalus; assembly: GCF_031168955.1. Taxonomy (NCBI): domain Eukaryota; kingdom Metazoa; phylum Chordata; class Actinopteri; order Gadiformes; family Gadidae; genus Gadus; species Gadus macrocephalus. Next base: position 10,513,674 of record NC_082388.1, read on the forward strand.
ACGGTTAATATACACACCTTCACACACCGAGGGCGGAGTCAAACACGCGGGGCGACAGCCAGCTCGTCAAGGGCAGTCAGGGTGCAGCGTCTTGCTCAGGGACACATCGACGCTCAGCCAGGACGAGCCGGGGATCGAACTAGCAACCTTCTGGTTCACACATCTCACTTCATCTCGTGAGCTACTTACTCGGTCCTCTATGAGGATTCCCTTTGAGACGGCCGTGATAAAGATCTGTTCAAATCAAATGGACGTCTTCAGACATTCACAACGATCGCTAATGATTCCTTTAGATGAGAAGCATTGCACTTCATCATAACAGACCGACTTGCCCATCGCCACCACTAACAATGCTTAGGTCCCATCTGCTGGTGTACAGCTGCTCTGTATCGTGGATGCAAACAGGGAAGCGAGTGGAAACTCTAATGCTCTGTGTGTGTCCAGGTGTGAACCTGCTGGTGGGCACAGAGAACGGCCTCAAGCTGCTGGACCGCAGCGGCCAGGGGAAGGTCTACCCTCTGATCAACTCCCGCCGCTTCCAGCAGATGGACGTCCTGGAGGGGCTCAACCTGCTCATCACCATTTCAGGTCTGCACCTCCACCTGCTCCTGCTGCTCCCAACTGCTGCTCTTCTTCCGCCTCCTCCTCCTCCTCCTCCTCCTGCACCTCTTTTCTTCTCCTGCTCCACCTTCTGCACTCCTCTTCCTCCCCTGCCTCTCCTCCTCCTCCTCCTACCTCTTGTCCTCCACTACTTCTCCCCTACTCCTCCTCCTCCTCTTCGGCCTCTACTTCTCCTCCTCTTCCTTTCCTCTTCCACTACTTCTCCTCCTACTCTTCCTCTACTCCTCCACTACTTCTCCTCCTCTTCCTCTCCTCCTCCACTACTTCTCCTCCTCTGCCTCTACTCCTCCACTACCTCTCCTCCTCCACTACTTCTCCTCCTCTGCCTCTACTCCTCCACTACCTCTCCTCCTCCACTACTTCTCCTCCTCTGCCTCTACTCCTCCACTACCTCTCCTCCTCCACTACTTCTCCTCCTCTGCCTCTACTCCTCCACTACTTCTCCTCCTCTTCCTCTCCTCCTCCACTACTTCTCCTCCCCTGCCTCTACTCCTCCATTACTTCTCCTCCTACTCTTCCTCTCCTCCTCCTCTGCTCCTCCTCCACTGTTGGCTGGACAGCTCTGCCCTCAAAATGTCCGCCTGTGCTGATGTTGGCGGGCGTCCATTGGTTTATCCCCTGCCTGCCAACACACTGGACCACCGCCCGTTCCTTTAGCTCTTATGCTAATTCAGACCTCACCGCTAAGTCAAGAAGGAGTCTATAAATAGACCTCCGTCTAATATATTAACTTAATTAGTCCTGAGGGAATCTGCCATAGAAAAATAAAAGTATAAATAGATAATATAATCCATGTATAAACATGGGGGGAAAAGGGGGAAATATAATATAAACACAATATATACATACAAATGTACACACAATATACACCTGCGTATAAGTCTTTGTCACTACCATAACAAGCGTCCTAAAGATCCTTTGTGCATGTTCCTCTCCCTTGTCCAGGCAAGAAGAACAAGGTGCGCGTGTACTACCTGGCCTGGCTGAGGAACAAGATCCTGCACAACGACCCCGAGGTGGAGAAGAAGCAGGGCTGGACCACCGTGGGGGAGATGGAAGGCTGTGTGCACTACAAAGTTGGTGAGCGGGCGTTCTTTTCAAAATAAAAGCCACAAGAGGGCACCAAGGGGATGATGGCAGCTACCTGGTTGGTATATGGTGAATAATACTCAGTTACTCGTGTTATTTCTCTTCTTTTATTATGAAACGTATATTACGGTATACTAAGGTCCCTTTTTTCGTATATATATTCACACTGTGTGTTCAAAGAAAGAACAGAAAACCCTAGTGCTAATAATAGCAAACAAATGTAGTTGTATGTGGCGCGGTGTGCTTTGCGCGATTAAACCGTAAGGGGAACGTTTCTTCCTACTTGGGCGTTCTGACACAAGGCAGCATGGGGCAGGCTGTCATTCTGCACTGGGCTATCCGTCAGCACGCCTCCAGTAGTGCTGCATGTCACGTGGTGTGTTCCCCTTGTGATGCATTTGCGTCAAACGATTGGTCTGCATGCACGCTACGGTACTATTAATAGTCTAGCTGTCATTTTAAGCTGCACAACATGAACATCTTCTTTAGATTTTACAGAATGAGGCTTTTTCTCAATTACGCTATCGTAATACATTTTAGCGATCTATGATCAATGTTCGAGATCATAGTAAGTTGTTAAAACAAAACATTTTTGGTTCACTGACACAAAAGGTTTATTTTATGTTGGCTAAACATTGAGATTCAACAGTTGTGTATCTGCAGCTAATCATAAGACGAATGGCTAAACGAGTCTTTCTGATATGGATATGGCTTCCATGGATGCGTTTTGATCTTGGGACGGATAGTATACCTCCTGGGGACCCTTGGGGACAGATCCACCCCCCTCTCGGATAAACGATCATGAATGCGCTCCCTGCCCAGCACTCTGAATAATAGATGAAATAAGAGGCCTAGTGTCCAAACCGCCTCCCTGTGTTGTTTTTATCCAGTGAAATACGAGCGGATCAAGTTCCTGGTGATCGCCATGAAGAACGCCGTTGAGGTGTACGCATGGGCGCCCAAGCCTTATCACAAATTCATGGCCTTCAAGGTGAACTTCCCATCCCACGGCTTCTCTCTCTCCTTATCTCTTATCTCTTTTCTTTCTCTTCTCTCCTTTCTTTCTTGCTTTCTTGCTCTCTCTTTCTTTCGCTTTCCTTTCTTGCTCTTTCTTTCGCTTTCTTTCTCGTCGGCCTATCTGTCATTTTTTCTATCCACTTTCCAGGCAGAAAATGAAAGCGATGCTAACGATGCTAACGATGCTAACCTCTGCCCCCGCTCCCCAGTCCTTCGGGGACCTCCCCCACCGGCCCCTGCTGGTGGACCTGACCGTGGAGGAGGGCCAGCGGCTCAAGGTCATCTACGGGTCCTGCGCCGGCTTCCACGCCATCGACGTGGACTCTGGGAACAACTACGACATCTACATCCCTGTGCACGTGAGTGGGAGGCCAGCGGCTAGCCCCGCTGTGGGTGAGCTAGAACCTAGACCAGGAGTCATGAGCCTTCGGGCCCTAGAGCCATACTTCGCTCTCTGCCTGATGGCAAGACTGAGAACACATTGTATTACTAAAACAGCATTCAGTTTCACCAAATGTACTGTCTATATTATTCTGGGATACAAAGCTAGATTTTCCTTGGACAAAGTCACAAAGCAAGGCTCGCATCTATTTATCACAATACCTGCACTCAAAGTAGACCCTGAACTGCCAGCAAAGGGATTATAACAAAGCGTCCTTCTCAGCAGCCTAAACAGCCGTGTCTGATTTGCAAATGAATGAATACCTTCCCCCTCTACGGCTCTGCCAGCTGAAAAGGCTCTAGATGGCTGCTCTCGTCTCAAACGTCCTCCTCCTCCTCCTCCTCCTCCTCCTCCTCCTCTCTCTTGGCGACCGCCCCGCCACAGATCCAGAGCCAGGTGACCCCCCACGCCATCGTGTTCCTGCCCAGCTCTGACGGCATGGAGATGCTGCTGTGCTACGAGGACGAGGGCGTCTACGTCAACACGTACGGACGCATCATCAAGGACGTGGTGCTGCAGTGGGGCGAGATGCCCACCTCCGTCGGTACGCTCCTCCACACGCTCCGCACGGACGCAGGGCGAGACGCTGTGTGGTTGCACGCGTGTAGACGGAGGACAAATCCATGGAAATATGCTGTGTGATTACAGGGATATAATCTGCACACGTCCAGGGATAGCCTGGCTATAAACATGGAGGGATGCCCACCGCCGTTGCTACGGCTTGTTGAGAGCAGATGCATGGGCACACGCTGTAGTATTAGCAAACCGAGAAACTACACAGTGCAAGGGCCTAGGAACCCAACCGGGATAGTGCACTAACATCTACCATGTAGACGCATAGAAATGATGTTCATAATGTAATAGATCATTTGTGCCTTATAATACACGGCACAAATAGACAACGCAAAAATAGACAAAAAATGTAACAAGTACACAATATAAGGATGCATATCTAGACCAATGAAAGGGACAAAGGCATGCAAATGAAGACACGCACTCAAATTGACATTACACTAAGTACTACTTGGTCTTACACACCATACTGATGCAAAGATTGTTTTCAGCCGAATCTTGGGGGTACAGAACACACGATGTACCCAATAGGAGACATTAGACAGAACGTGTAAACACAGGAGTTGGAATAAGGGCTTTACAAGGGACAACCACTAAGGGGGGCTTTCAATTCAGACCAGACATGGAAAGCATCTGTGTGTTTAAAGGGGTGATATCATGCTTTTTTGACTGGTCCCTTTGCTTTAGACTGTCATATGACGACGTGCATGTTTTACGGCTGCTAATCTAAGTCGGAGCCAGGGGGAGTGTTGGCGCCCACCGAGATCGCCCCTCAATAAGGGTTTAGGCAGACATGAACAGTGTGAGGATAATAAGGGGTAGTTCTAACTAGGGATCGACCGATATTCACGTTTTTTACGTGTATCGGTATCGGCCGATATGCGGCTGATTTTCGCCGATTTTTTTTTATTTATTTTTTTACTTTTTTTTACTACCTCACCTGTTTTTAATATTTGTTAAATATTGTTCATCTACTTGTTCTTACTTGTTCTACCTCACCTGTTTTTACTATTTGTTAAATATTGTTCATCTACTTGTTCTACTTCACCTGTTTTTACTATTTGTTAAATATTGTTTTTTATATTGAAGTTCAATAAATGTTTCTTTAAAAAAAAAAAAAAAAAAAAACGGCTCAAGAAAGTCCGTATCGGCGTATCGGCGTATCGGCTAAGGCTGATGAAAAAATATCGGTATCGGTATCGGCCCTAAAAAAAACGGTATCGGTCGATCCCTAGTTCTAACATACAGACATGCAACCCTATTAATGTAGTACCCCCCCAAATGCTATTCTAACTATTAATTACTAATAACTATTATCCCTATAAGAAGCATGACATTGGATCTTTAACGATGTGCTGATGAGCCCCCTGCTCTCTCTGCCCCACAGCCCACATCTGCTCCAACCAGATCATGGGCTGGGGGGAGAAGGCCATCGAGATCCGCTCGGTGGAGACGGGACACCTGGACGGCGTGTTCATGCACAAGAGGGCCCAGAGGCTCAAGTTCCTGTGTGAGAGGAACGACAAGGTGGGTGACCCAGGGTGGCTGCTCTGCGACTGGACGTGTCGACGGTTAACGGTTGTGTGCGGTGGTCTGGACATAACGGACCGCTGAATGCCGTGATCGACCAATCAGAATCAAGTATTCAGCAAAGGGCTTGTGTGTGTGTATGGGGTGGGGAGGGGGGGGTGTTTTATAAATGCATGGTCGCGTTGTCCACTTGACAATTTGTTCTATAATTCGGGAATACGATCTCTTGGGAGTGTTGTCAACAACATTTGCCATGTTTGAAAGATGAGGTCACCTCGACCCTTTAAGCATCAGAGCATCGTCAATGTGTGTGTGTGTGTGTGTGTGTGTGTGTGTGTGTGTGTGTGTGTGTGTGTGTGTGTGTGTGTGTGTGTGTGTGTGTGTGTGTGTGTGTGTGTGTGTGTGTGTGTGTGTGTGTGTGTGTGTGTGTGTGTGTCCCCGTCCTCCAGGTGTTCTTCGCCTCGGTGCGGTCGGGGGGCAGCAGCCAGGTGTACTTCATGACCCTCAACAGGAACTGCATCATGAACTGGTGAAGGGGCCCCCCAGGGGGGGAGCTGCCGAAGGGGGCCGAGACCCCGTCCTCGTGTAACGTCTCCTCCCTAACACACACACACACACACACACACACACACACACACACACACACACACACACACACACACACACACATTGAGCTTAAAACTTCTCAAAAATACATTTCAACCTCCCTCCCTAGACCCTTGACGGAAAGAGAATCAGGCCCCTACTAGGGGCCATTAAACGTGGCCCCCGGCCAGCATCCATGTGGAATCAAGTCATGTAAATAGTTCTCCTGACGCCTCTGTTCGGTTCTCTTTTGAAGTCACTCGTTATTGAGTTGTATTAGTTTTTGTTCTGTTAGGACATTCCTCGGTGGCTGTGTGTTTTGAAGGGAGGGGCTTTATATGAATGTGTGGAGATTAAAATTGTAAATACACGTTTCCTTTTTGAGATCTGAGTGGCTCGCACACCGTTGTCGTAGTCGACGTTTTTAACAGGGAACCAAAACAGGAAGTATCGCGTGCAGCCGAACAGTGATTGGCCCGGGCAGCGGGCCGTAGTTTGAACCCCCCCCCCCCCAAGTGCACGGTTGGGGGGGGGGGGGGACTTCAGTGAAATAAATCAGTACAAATATTACAAGCTGGGGAGTTTCAAGTAGCCTGCTGTATCCGAGATGTTAATAAGTCATCTGACGTCGACAGATAATATATCCAGCCGTTGGGCGTTCTGTTTTGGCTTTTCTTTTCTTTTTACTGACCTCTTTTCTGAGTCTGAATTGCAAACAAGGCGATCTTTCAAACGCTGGCTGCTGCGGAGCCCCGAATGCTTCAGCTCACACACTTGAAAGATGAATATCAAAATAATCATCCATATTCACACACGATTAAAGAGTAGTTTAGCATTTCCAAAAGAATGAGACGTTATGTTTGGCTGTGATTTCTTTACGTAGGGTTTTGAGCTGAAGTCCTTTCCTGGAATTCTCCGGATTGTATCGAAACTTTCTTTTGTTGTCGTAGATTTACAAGGATACCTGCAATGATTGAATATTTATGTGTAGTGATTCTGTATTGGTATTAGCCTACTGATATTCTTCATTTTAATCTACTGTAATGATATTGCTATCATAATGCAATATATGCTATTGGTGTGGATTATTTTGCTTGACAAGAAACGACCGCTTTCATAAAATACAGAAGAGACGTCTCTGCGCGAGACAAACTGACTTTTGGGGACGGAGAGATACTTTATGGTTCAAAATTGTTTTAACAAATTTCTACAACGATCTAATCTATATCGTGTTTCAGTTTCCTTAGATCAAGTCGATAGCGTGGATTTTGTATGTGTTGGTTGAGGGTTGCAGTAGTAGATGAGTGTAATCACGAGTAACATTTCTCATACTCCTGTGTTTTCTCCGGCTTTGTAATACTGCGACAGAAGACTTTCCTTTGAGGAACTCTCCAGAACAAGACGTGTGTGTGTGTGTGTGTGTGACTCGGGTGCGGTTGAGTCCATGACACTGTCCGTTATCGAGGTACCAATTAGTTTCTGGGCCACCAAAGGCGTAGGTTATATTCTGGCAACAAACAGACTCATGTTATTGATCACAAACTAGAATTCCTTTCAACACTTTGAAAATACTTGCCATGGCATGTAAGAAAATATATTTGTTTTGCAAGGAATACACCCGTGAAATAATGTTGTGCGTTATCAGAAAATTAGGTGCAAGCTTTTACGTTTCTGAAAGGAATCTCCGCGAGGTGTTCAAGGAGATGTAGTCAACAATAATATTCCATGTGTTCAGGGCAAAGTTGAAAGATAATGAGGTTAAAATAGCTTATATTACAAAAAAAGTAAATGAAATGCACTTTCACTTTAAAACCATATATATATATATCTATATAGATATAAATATATATAAAAAATAATAAGCTTTCATGTTTCGATGACCCGCTGAATCAAAGGGGTGTAACGCACCCCCGCTCCAGAATGTGCTTCAGTCCTTAATATCCAATATGTGCCATGACTTTCGGTTCAAGCGTCATAGTTAGCATTTACATAGCGGCAATCCTAAAGCAATCCTAATTCAAGCCTCATTTCTAATCCTCGTCTGCCATGTTTACAGTCTTAGCAGTGCCTTGGAGTTAGGAAGAGTGGGGGTCTGCGGTGTAAGGAAGACTTTTTATCCCCTTCCCTTACTAGGAGCGCCATGATGAGGGAATGCACCCGGAACACAGGGCTGCTCGTGGGAATGGTGTCCTGTACTTAGTAAAGTGCACTTAAAAAGAACAGCAAGGAACAGAAAGAGAGGGAATTAAGATTGTTTGACAAAGTCAAATCAATAAATACAATATACCTGAATATATATATATATATACATAGAAGTAAAAAATGAAATGTAGTTAAAATAGGGGATTTGTGTGAAGGTTGTCTGACGGTTTAATTGCTCTTCAGAAAGGTGTGAAACAAGTTAATTTACGTTCAGAAGAAAAAAGCCATAGATGGAAAACATTGTCGGTTAGTTTTTGTGCTCAAAGAAATCGAGCACAAATCGGATGTCGTATTTTTTTGTAGATACTTGGTCTCGATGTATAACAAAGACAATGGTTATTCTTTTATATTGTTGATGTTTAATCATAAGTTAGGAAAATTGCGTTAATATATTCTAAACTATTTTGTTAAAGCATATGTAAATTAGCCTATATAACGAGAGAAGGAAAACTGATATACATATATGAAACAGATTTGTATTTGTATAAAACTATGTGTGGTTATATCAATGCAAGCACAATGTATTCTAAAGCAGTGGGAGCAAAGCTATATTGGACTATACCCAATCAGAGAAGAGACGACGTGTGTCTTGGATTTTTATTGGCTGTAAACAGATCTTGGGTGTCATGGTGAGACTCATTCCTTCAAAGACACAAAGCCATGTGGATTATTGTTATCATTGGGCAAGGATACTTTGGTGATGTCTTTGTGTTCAATGAGGTCAACGTTGTACTTTGAATGAAGTTCAGACTTAACAAAAATAAGGTTAAGACTTTGTGCTTTTCAATTTTTGTCATTATTCAGGGTTTGAGTATAAGAATGTCATTAGATGTTTTTTTTTATCAAACATTTCACCTAAAAAAAAAATGCCATTGAATTAGAATCATTCTGATGGTTTGCTACGATAGTAATAATAAAAAATTATCTGTATTGCTTTTTCTGAATTCATTAAAAAAAAATCTCAAACGCCCACTTGGTTGAATGTGGAAATGTCTGCATGTTTTGATGTCACTTTTTATAGAAGCCTTTCATTAAAATGTAAACCGTCAACATAGTCGCCCTCTACTGTTCGAGCTTGCAACTGCATTATAAACTTTGTTGAATGACGTCAACGTGTCATCTAGGCCTATTCCAATGAATTCTGTCTTTGAGAACTTCCATATCCCATACGATGCGGTTTTTCCGTTTCCGAAACTTCCAAAAAAATGCGGTTTCCCACGTGGCTCATCAAAGCTTCAAGATGATCATGCTACAGTGTTTGTGATCCATGCCTATCTTAATCTGAAGGCCAGGAAGGGGAAGTCACTATGGCAGGTGGGGCGGTGCGGTACAGAGGGATTTTAAAAAGCAATATTAGTGGTGTTTTAAAATATATATTTATCCCAATTTGGCTGTCCATCTCTGTATTACCCTCTGGATCGTGTGTGTCTGGTGGTCTTCGACAGACTGTGTGTATGCAGGTCCGTTCTGTACTGTGTTTTGCTATTAATATCGAGAAATCGCTTATTATTATGGTCCGTCGCTCAATAATACAATCACTCAACGATTTGGGATGCCTGTTCTAGGTTTTGCTTTTATCAAAGGAGATCGCAGAGGTTGCCTTTATGACGTATGAGAGTCGAAACACGGGGAGCGGTTTAGAGTTGTAGAGAGAGCGCGTTTCAGCATATTAAAACGAAGCGCTCCTCTCCGTTGAGTTGTGTTTAACTCTGAAACCACGAACGCAGCTGTTCCTGATGACTGCCGGTCAGGGAGGACGCAGGAAAATGTCATCTTTATTACTTTTCTTCTTTCTTTCTTTTTTTTTTACATCTTTGCAATGTTATAGTATGTGTGTATGTTTGTGTGTCTGTGTTACTTGTGAAAGGTTAACTCAAGATTGTATTTCATAGACTGAACTTTCAAGATTGTGTTGAACTCATTAATGTCTTAACACAGAAATGTTTGAAAGAAATAAAATCAATTGATCTCAATTATGGGGGCCTCTCTTGTTTTTAGTGTAATCTAAGTATTTCAAAGCATGAATGCTCGATATCATCAAACATGCTTATTGAATATCTACCCACACCTAAGTTATTATTAGATAATGAAATTGTTTCTTTATGGAATTTTTAATGAACATATGTTTTAGAGCTGATACCACATAAACATTTCTGGTTATTTGTATCGTTGCAATCTATAAAATGTGTCTCGAGGAAAAATATGATAAAATCTATGGCGAGTTCAGAATATGGGGAACACTTAGATATATTATAATATAGGCCTACTGAATATAAGAGTACTGCTAGTGCTACTATCGACCTCTAGGGGTCGACAGAGTGGAAAATATTTTAGCGAAGCATTTGTATTTTAAATTAAATTGATATTTGTATTCACAGAAACGTTATACATTTCTAGTCATTTTAAAACAGTCTCTTAAACAAGTATTAAAAACTCAATTCATTGACTCATCCGGCATGCAATTCATCTATTTATAAACCATTTTGAATATTGCTCTTTTAGCCTTTTTGTAAATCCAATAAAATATTTCTTCAGCTTTGAAGTGATGCTCCAAAAAAATAATCGCCTTCAGTTTAGTTTAGCCTTTGAATATTCATTAATTTCCATGGCATTATTGGTCCTGTAGCTGAAGCAATATTAGTATACATAAGAAATTCCAACATGACTACCGTATACTGTTTTATTGGCGTGTGTGCAGTTTACTTGTGTATTGAAGTCATTGTTTAGGTTCAAAACCGAATTACAAAAACAACACTTGAGCTGGCAAGAGAGACAATGTGTATTTATTAATAGTATGTACAGTTCTACCATCAAATTGACATAATATATTGACAAAGTCAAAGTATGAATATTGGCCCCTGCTTCTTTAAGATATCTTTATTTTTTTTTCTACCTCTTTAAGAATCTCATCTCATTGAGTTCATGATTTAATTTCATCATTCATAATCCTTAGTGTATCTGAGGCACACAGGGAAATCATGAAAAGAATAAAGTTTAAAAATGATAATAATTATAATAATAACCATAAACTTCAAAGTCAAAACAATCATAGATGTGGGTGTAAATACCTATAAAAACATTAACTACATTATGCCTTTTTTGTGAGCCAGAACAAAAATTAAAAAACAATTATTCGGACGGTATCGTCTTCTATACTCCCAATGGGCACTCACAGTAGTAATAAACGTTGATGATTCCCTTCCTCACAACCTCCGTCTCTTATTTTACTTAATGTCACCCGCGCTCAATGTGTTGTACTTGGGCACAAAACGGCGGGAAATCATTTGGAAGTGCATTTTGGACCTAACAGTAAACGCTTGCCTTTCCCGATATCTTTAGTGTTTGTGGGAATTATCTTGATTTAATTCTCTTGAGCGTCCATGTGTTTTGTTGGGAGTTAAATTTGCCTTAAAGAATTTAAAATCCAACGTTTCTATTGGTGGATGGGCTGCTAAAGGCTAATTTTGGTCACATTTAAAAAATGGTATAATTATCGTGGGCACTGTGAACAAAAACTCCTGTGGACCATTACTGCATACAACAAAAAAAAGAAAATTGGTGTATTTGTGCAAACTCATACCTAATTCTCATACATATTATGTACAGTATAATGTTTGTATGTGTGTTATCTTACGTACAGTGTAAATACAGTGTGCAAACTATGTGTTCCCAAAGTGTGAATAGGGGGTCTGTCTGTGTGTGTGTGTGTGCATGTGTCTTCTGTGTGTGTGTTGTGTGTGTTTGTGTGTGTGTGTGTGTGTGTGTGTGTGTGTGTGTGTTGTGTCTTGTCGTCGTCGATATGCGTGGAGAACGGCGTGCGGGTTTTTTTTCCGGGAGCCTCCAGCTCAGTTCCAGATCTTGAGGAAGCTGTCCCAGGAGCCGGTGGACACGGCCATGCCGTCGTCCGTCACCCCCAGGCAGCTCACGCGGTTGTCGTGGCCCGCCAGGACCCCTGTGGAGCGGGGAGGAGCACAGCGTCAGGCCCCACCCAGCAGCACGCAGCGGCCCCCCCGGGGAGCCCCTAAGAACCCGCTCTTCTGTTAGTGAGCGATCAGCTCAAAACAGGGACTGATGTTTCATCAGGGTTTCAGAAATCCACTATTTCTGAATCCGAAAAAGCTATATAAACCCCTCTTTGAGCGAGCCTGTGGATCTGGCTGAATTAAGTAACGGTTGCCTGCTATAGTTTTACCCCTTGTTTCTACCAACCTGGCCCTTGGATGTCTTCAAATGGCTCAGATTGCCGCTTTTAATGATCTTCATCCTTATTTCACTATCATTAAAGCACTGCGGGTTAAGTGTTTCTAAACGCCCCTGGGATACCGGTGTGTGTCTGGCGGCACCGACCTGCTCGGTCGCCCTTCATGGCGTCCCAGATGTTGCAGTTGAAGTCATCGTAGCCGGCCAGCAGCAGGCGGCCGGAGCGGGAGAACGCCACGGAGGTGATGCCGCAGATGATGTTGTCGTGGGAGTACAGGCTGAGCTCCTGGTCCGCCCTCAGGTCAAACAGCCTGCAGGTGGCGTCGTCCGAGCCCGTGGCGAAGGCACTGCCGTTGGGGAAGAACTGGGGACGACAGGCGGAGGACAAAAGGGTTGGTTCTCTACCTCGATGAACCCCCTAGACGGGATCTCAGCCCATTCTTCCAGCCTGTATATCGCCATTATATCAGGGTTAACCTATTTTTTGCATTGGATCTGCATGAATTATTACCATTAGACCGTAAGCAAATATTAACATTTTAGTGAGAAACACAGAACTGTCCGCAGTACCCCATGGTGCCTCTAGGGGCAGTAGTGTCCCCATTGGTACAAAAATTCCCTGCTACTCTGTGCTTCATATTCAAGACATTGTATTGGGCTGTGCTACTTATTGTAGTCGTTACTTTGTTAAAGAGAAAAACAGTAATACAGTCTTCTTCCAAACTATGTGTTCCTTTAACGTGCGTGTCCACTCACGCAGACGGCGTTGATGTCGGACTCGTGGCCGGTGAAGGTCTGCCGACACATGCTGTCCCTGATGTCCCACAGCTTGATGGAGGCGTCGCAGGCGCCCGACACAAAGGTACGGAAGTCGGGAGATAGGGACAGGCTCATGACGTCACCGCTGTGCCCCGAGAACACCGTGGTCTGCTGACTCGTCTCGATGTCCCACAATGCACTGGGAGCAGGGGGGGGGGGGGGGGGGGGGGGGACATGTTAGTGAGTCAGACTGTTGTTGTTCTCTCCCTGTGTGTGGTCTGTGGACGGCGGCCCTCTCACCATGTAGTGTCCCCTGAACTGGTGATGATCTGATTGTCATCGATGAAACGGCAGCAGGACAGGTAGCCTGGAATCACACAACCCGGGGATTAAGAGTCTTATTGGACACATCGATGCTAATGCTAACGTTTAGCTTCAGAGCTTTCTTGTAAATATTATAGTGCAGTTGAATACAAATCTCCTTGTTGGACTGATCAATACTTGCCAAAACATGATACAGGATAAATATAACTTCATAAGCTTAAATGGAAAGATGTTCTGCCTTGCAGATGACTGCAAGCCCCCCCCCCCCCCCCCACCAGGGTAAAAGTACTAATATCGAACCATGACGAATTGATGTCAAAAAAACAAAAACTAAACAGTAATAAACTAAAGCACGACTGTTGGACCAAACAGCTGCACAGCTTGTAATACCCACTCACCGGAACCTTCCACCTCCCCTCATTACGGTTTGCATTGGCCCTGTAATTATAATTACCCATGTAAATTAAATCTTTCCTCTTTATGGCTTGGGGGACAACCGGGCACACCTTAACTGAGGCCGTTTGGTCTGTGGGGAACGGCATAGCATCCACAACAGAAACCACCAAAGTGCATCAGGCCTCCGGGCCTCTAGGGGGCGTACCTGTGTGGCCCGGCAGCTCCCGGCTGACCCGGACGTTGCCCTCGCGGGTCTTCAAGCAGTAGATGGAGCAGATGTTGTCCAGGCCGCCGCAGGCCACAAAGTTGCCGGAAGGGGCGTAGGCGCAGGTCATCACCCAGGAGGAGCGCAGGGGGATGGCGTGCATCTAACCAGGGGGGGGGGGGGGAAGGGACATGGTGAGGCCTTACTCGCCTGGCCGGTGGCCATCTCGGCTCCAATCAAACGCAGAACTCCAAATTCAGTGTAATGGTGAGGCCTTATTCATCTGACCGGCGGCCATCTTGGCTCCAACTTAATGCGGAACTGTGCATTCAGTATAATGATGCAGCTTTATCATCGGTCATCTTGATTCCGTTCCGGTTCAAACTGAACGCCAAACTCCACATTCAGTTCCTCCGACCCAGCTAGTGTTTAGAGTCAAGTTGGCCGCAAGGTGATTAAGGCGCATGTGTAAAAACCACAGGGCGTCTAAAGTCGATACAAGGTGATGGGTAGACATGTTTTGCTGTTAAAAATGTGGGTTGGGAGGCGTTGGGATTCGGCCTAAGGGAACTCAAAATGAAGACGTTTTTGTCGTAAAACCTGCTGTTTTTTTGTACTGGTGAGGCGACTGCATCGAAGACACTGGGCCTTCAGCACCTAGTGGCCATCTTGGGTCGGGACGCTAAATGGGTGGGGGCACTGAATAGTGAATTCCACGTTTTTTCAGCATTAACGACCCAGCTGGCTGCCCGTTGAATACAACCGGCACTGCATTGTGAGAGTAAGGTGAAAGAGGTGGAGGGTGACTGATACGACTGTGCGTACTGTAACTGCAGACTGAAGTTCCTACCTTATTAGTGGTGTAGCTGTCCCAGATGATGAGCTTTCCATCTTGAGAAGCACTGACCAGAAGCCTGTGGCAACAACACAATTAAACATTTCGTATCCCATCTCTGCTGGCATGCAGAGGTCGGCCGCTTGTGCTGCATGACCCAATTACACTTTCCATTGAGTCATAGGAATACCATCTGTGTACATTACAGAACAGATGAGCATTACTCTGATACAGTTTATTAGGGCGCAAAATGGGTTCACCACATCCTGTCCTAGGATACCTGGCTTAAATATGAAGAATAATTGTATTTGATATGAACGTCTTTAATAGCAGTGATGAACATGATAATAAAAATGTTATTTGATATGAACATATACGAATAGCAGTAATAAATATGACTATATTAATACTGTTAATGCTCTAATCATATATGAATAGCAGTAATAAATGTTAATAATATTAATGTTATTTGACATGAACGTATACGAATTGCTGTAATAAATGTTAATAATGTTATTTGATATGAAGGCATATTGACAGACAGAACTCAAATGGGATCTAAATTGTCTATGTATAGCATTAAAAAGTATGATAATAACATTGTTACTTATTATGAACAAGTATTAATAGCATAACACAAATATGATAATAATAATAGTGATGTTTTTGACATTGGTACCTGGAGTCGGTGCCCCAGTGCATGGCGTAGATCTTAGCCAGGTGACCCCGCAGGGTGCGTCTCGTCCTCATCTGAATCCTCCCCACGGGATCCAGCCCTGCGGTGATCTGACCACACCCACACCCACTCACTAACACCCTGATCTGTGTGGCAGGCCGCCTGCTCGGCCTCGGCACACGTCGCCACCGCTTGCTGCCTCCAGTGTCATATCACTTGAATCCTCTGGTCCAAAAGCTAGCTGCGATATCTGACGTGACATTTTACCTTGGGTTTTCGTTCGGGTCATGCTGTGAAAGACCTTTGTAAATGGTGTCCCTTAAACTTGATATTCCGTAGATATTTGAAGTGTGATATGTCATATAGTATTTGCAGTATTTGACTATTCACTAATCATTTAGCAGTAGACAACAAATACGATGCAACCAGTTGATAATTATGGTCTCCATGTTAATAAATGCTCAGCATTCATCAAATACTGCTTGTTTTTTTCTTTATCAGACACTGATTTTAAGTACTAATACATGTTTTCACCAAAATGTATTTAATATCTCTATACCTTTAATAGTGTTTATAAATATTAACCCCCCATTTACACCTGTCTTTTATGTGTTTTTGGCAATATACAATTCATATCCGTTTGCCCAAAACTCATGTTAATGCCAGTTGTAAATGGGGTCATAGATCTCAGACCTTAGAATGTATAACACCTCAACTGTCAAATGGGAGCTGATCTGGTAGAGTACAACTAGACATGTTCCATGCCTCTCTTGTGAGTGTAGCGCCGCCTACCTGTGTCAGGGTGGAGTCGCCACATGCTTTCCTGGCATCCTAACACACAAAGAAACAACAACAGAGGAACTGTGATTCGATAGTATTACCTGGGATTCAGTCACATGACCTGTAATTTGGTAACGTGACCTGTGATTTGATTACATGACCTGTGATTCAATCACATGAACTGTGATTTGATAACATGACCTGTGATTTGGTAACGTGACCTGTGATTTGATTACATGATCTGTGATTCAATCACATGAACTGTGATTTGATAACATGACCTGTGATTTGGTAACGTGACCTGTGATTTGATAACATGACCTGTGATTCAATCACATGAACTGTGATTTGAAAACATGTCCTGTGATTTGGTAAAGGGACCTGTGTTTTGATAACATGACCTGTAATTCAGTAACATGAACTGTGATTCGGTAACATGAACTTTGATTCGGTAACGTGACCTGTGGTTTGATAACACGATCTTTGATTCGGTAACGTGACCTGTGATTCGGTAACATGAACTTTGATTCTGTATCATGACCTGTCATTTGTTCAAATTTTCAGTATACTTAACATGACCTGTTGTTCAGTCACATGAATGAACTGTTATTTTGTAACATAAGCTTTAATTCGGTAACATAAACTGTGTTTACTTAAGTGCTTCACTTCTATGCATTTTAATCGTTTAATTTGGAATCCACTCACAAAGCCAAGACAATACATTTAACTTGCACTGCTACTACATCAGGCCGGCAAATCGAATCCTTTTTACTCTAACTAAGAGGTTTACACATTCATAATGCGTCTTTATACATGTGGTCATATTGGTAAAAAATGAAGGACCTTTGACACCTGGGTGTATGACACATCAAGTACTTCCATACCATGACTTGATAACAATGTTCAGTCTTACTTCCACCAATGCACTCTTTGTGGTTGAAATTACATATTAATGTGTCTTTATGGTGTTTCCCATCAGGCCTTTTATATCACAGAGCAGCGTCATAAACACCTTGATGTAACTTTACAATACGGTGTTCAATGACAGATGTTTGACCCACTCTTTGAGAGGCTTAGGAGAATAACAGTGTAGTATGTAGACTACAGCTGTTGGAGTAGCCTTGTAGACTTTAGACTGTATTACTATACGTCTTTTAGAGAAACTCTTTAAACAAGACACTTACTATACCGATTTTTTCGACAGCATCACTTTAGACATTATATATACTATGGGGGTATTTGATTGAGTTAAACAACAGGCTTTAGACTGGGTATTTTATAGACAGGTGTTTTATAGAGTAACGCTGTAATCTACAGATACTTACTATACAGGCATTTTCTAGAGTAACACTGTAGACTACATATTTGCTATACAAATGTTTCCCAGAGTAACACTGTTGACTAGATACTTGCTATACAGATCTTTTGAAGAGTTACTCTGTAGATTAGACACTAACTCTACATTGTTTCCTAGAGCAACTGTAGAGTTACGATACAGATGTTTTCTCGAGTAACTCTGTATACTTAATTTCCAGGTGTTTTCTAGAGTAACTCTGTATACTTAATTTACAGTTGTTTTCTAGAGTAACCCAGGAGACTACAAACATACTACACTGATATTTTTTACTTCATATACAGTTTTGGTTTTTGGAGACTGGAGCCTTATCCTCCAGATGTTTTTTTTGAAAGACTTGAGGGTGGCTCTCCGGATGTGTTCTGTAGACTAGAAATGACGCCCCAGATGTGTTCTGTAGACTAGAAATGACGCCCCAGATGTGTTCTGTAGACTAGAAATGACGCCCCAGATGTGTTCTGTAGCATACTCACTCTGATCTGGTTCCTCAGCTGCTCTGCCTCCTGTCGAAGCTGCTCCAACTCACTCATCTTGGGCTTGGTTCTCTCCGGTCACCTGGCGGAGACGCACAGAAGGTCAACACACACACCTTTATATCAACACACACCCGGTACCTGTACCTTTCCTGCTACACGTCTGGTCACATGGATCAGACGTCAAGCAGAAAAACGATATCTATCCACCTAGTCCTGCTGTACCGGACAGATTTTTAGGAATTATTAGGAATTGTATAATTCCATGATTACTTTAAAAAGGTTTTACTTTTTTAAACAATCTTTATATATGGGTCGAGGGCCTTATAACTTTGCCCTTCTCTATATTTATCCATCACTTGATTTTGGAGAATAATTCGTGAGACAATCTCCAGAACCCAGGATCAAGAGACCATCTCCCACTATAACCTATAATGTCAATAAAGGTTTCTAAGACAGATTTTCAGACACGAGGGGGAGGCTTAATGTACTAGGAAACTGCGTAAAACTGTATATTCCTTTGATTAATACAATCCTAACTCCCCTTAGTTCCAAGTGGATACAGTGGCACATTCACCTATATATTTACATTGTGATGAAACAATTCAAATGTGCCCGGACTGCTATTTGGTGAAATGCAGGGCGACTTTGCATAAGGCCACACTTGCACCTTTCCCAATGTATGAGCCCAGATTTGCATGAGGCAACTGAGCACAGACACACACTCACACAAACATGTAAATTGTATGTACTGTACTGCCCCTTTTATATACTGGGTCAGTGGATGGTATGAGAAATTAGTCCTGTACCTTGTGTGTGTATCTGTATGTGTGTGTGTGTGTGTGTGTGTGTGTGTGTGTGTGTGTGTGTGTGTGTGTGTGTGTGTGTGTGTGTGTGTGTGTGTGTGTGTGTGTGTGTGTGTGTGTGTGTGTGTGTGTGTATCTGTATGTGTGTGTGTGTGTGTGTATCTGTGTGTGTGTGTGTGTGTGTGTGTGTGTGTGTGTGTGTGTGTGTGTGTGTGTGTGTAAATATGTGTGTGTCTGTGTGTGTGTGTATACGTGTGAGTGTGTGTGTGTGTGTGTGTGTGTGTGTGTGTGTGTGTGTGTGTGTAAATGTATGTGTGCATATACCTGTGTGTGTGTGTGTGTGTGTGTGTGTGTGTGTGTGTGTGTGTGTGTGTGTGTGTGTGTGTGTGTGTGTGTGTGTGTGTGTGTGTGTGTGTGTGTGTGTGTGTGTGTTTTAACAGTGCATGTGGACCCTGTAACGTGCAAAGAAATATACCATCAGACATTCTTAACCATACGCCTACTCATTCAACGTCCTAATATTTCATTATTTTGGCAGGGGGTTGCAGTGCAAATCCCAGCATCATTCTGAAAAGGCCTTCTCAAGCATAAAAGACACGGGTATCCCATGACGACGCTGATTAGGAAAACGGCGAGAATTGCTCGATGCTTTACTGACTCGTGTCGACCTATCGTTCAACGATGATGACCGCTGCTATCTTGTAGTGCGTTTTCTGTAACCTATGTGAGTGGGTTTAAAAGAAAAGGATGCAAAAAAAAATGTTATTGGGGCTGGCCCCACCCCTTAAATGCACAGGGTTATCATGGGTAACATAGGATATTAGTACAAGCCATTTACCTGCATACATGGCTCAGTAAATAGCTGTACAATATGAGACCATAGTACGCGTTTTATGTCGGAAGGATCATGTTGTGCTCAACGCCCAACATGAGAAGACCATCGATGAGGTTTGCATTGCATCGGGGCCGGACTCGGTTCCTTTAGCCCCCATGAACTGCAAATTTTACCGCAGTAACCAAATAAAACCCATCTGAGGACCATAGGGGTAAAGAAGGCGACACTTTTCTTGGGGCTATCACTATCACGACACACAATGTCAGGAGGAATACTAAATATTTAAATAGCGAGATTAGCTTCGTCAATGACGGCCGATATTGATCCATGACCACCACGGCAAGAAACCAGGGCCTTCCCGACATTTCTCTGACACACTGAGAGCTGCAAAACGGGTGTAAAATCACCCCTCGACAATATAGCAGCGATCACAGGCCCATCGCTGCACGGTACAACAGCCATCCATCCTTTACACTCATAACTAGTTATTAGGTGACTACCTGTTAATGCCTCCGATGGGTTTTGCTGCCTTTTTTCCTGGTGTAAAAAAACGGGAATCAATGTTTCACAGGGAGCCCGAGTGCAAGAAGAAATTGAATGTCCTTTTACTCATTAAAAACGAGGTGCAGAGAATTGCCAATCCGGTTTACTCCATGCATGGGGCTAATTGTTGGTTCTCGATGGTTGGTTTTGTGGTCTCCAAAAAAAGGTTGAATAACAGGCACACGACAGAGCTACAGGCAATCCATATCTCCGTGTACTGGGAGCTCTTGTAGAGATGAGATCTGCTGTTGTGTGGCCGATTCCTTTTCCAAAATGGTCAGTCTTTAAGATCTTAACAAAACACGGCCGTCAGTGGGACATAATAAGCGCAATTACTCTGCATTCGTTCGCTAAATGAACAACCGTGCATCCACTACATATATGATCGCTCGGTTCGGGTCTTTTTTTCTCCACTCAGATCCTCGTTTTCATGACGTTGTACCCCTGTGCTCCTTCCTTCCTCTCTTGGTCTGCTGTGAAGCTTTCTCCTCCTCCCTCTCCTCACTTCATGACTGTCGCCTCCTCGTCCACAAATGAATGACCTCCTATAATAAACACGTAGAAAAACGGTTTTTAGTATTTTTAAAAGATCAGATCAGAAATATTGGGGCAGCCAGGAAAACACATAGAGTGCGATTTATATATTTAAAAAAAGCTTATACTGAGAAGCCACCTTCTGGTGGCTAATTTAATATGTGTACGATCATCAATCGCACAGAAATAATACGTACGACAAATCCCTCAGTAATCGCTTGTGAAAGTATCCCACCAGCACGCTGCTGCCACTCCCATTTTACAGGCTGCAAAGAAGGGTTTAAACTATGCACCGCTAACGATTTGGGACCCACTCATCAGCCTGTTGTTTAGTTTTTAGATCATCTGTGTGGAATCATTTAATCCTCCCAAATACAACAAATATACTTCTTTTGGCTGAACCCCCATCTCTTCAGTCCAGTCCCCGGGTATTCAGCATCAGAGCACCTCAGTAATTAAGCAGATGGCTTATCCCGTGAGATCCACACCCAAGGGGGCAATCACAACTAGCCTAGATATAGCTGTGACTACTGTAACAAATTAAAAACGTTATATTGTACCCTGACCGTCTGTCTGTCTATTTGTCTTGTCTGTCTGTCACTATGTCTCTCTGTCTGTCTGTCTGTCTGTCTGTCTGTCTGTCTGTCTTTTTTTCTGTCCGTCTGTCTGGCTCTCTGTCTGTTTGTTTGTTTGTCTGCCTGTCCTTCTGTCTTGTTGTCAGCCTGCTTGTCCCTCTGTCTCTATGTCTGCGTTTATGTCTGTCTCCTGTCAAACAATAGTAATTATGAAGCGGAGTGTAGTAATTATTAAGTGTTCTAGTAGTCCTAACCCTTGTAGGCCTGCATAAAAATAACTAATCCTTACCAAATGTGTGAAATAAATGCGAAAATGATCAAATCAAGTGGAGTTTGAGGCCAGTCTGAGAAAAACGTTTGGTTCAAAACACAGAAAAATAATAAATGAGCCATCTGTGACAACTTCCCCTTTTTCACTGGTCAAAGAAGCCTTTCTACAAGTGTTAGCGTGACAAGCTATTTGAATACGCCAAAGTAAAAGGCCGACATATCAAATAACCTCTGTTATTCTAACCCCTCAAAACGTCTCCAGTTGTATTAATGTTGATTGGGCTGGGGTTTCGGCCAAGTCCCTCTGTCATACTCATGCTGAAACTAGCCCCACTGTGGTGTTTCCTAGTTCACTACTGTCGGTGGAGCCCATGTTTGTGATCTCAACCTCCATCAAACATTGCCATTGGTAGGCCTACACCATAGACTGTATAAAGTAGGTATACACCATCAACTTTATAAAGCAGGTATACACATAATAGGTTGCTTTTACAGACAAAGTTCGCTATTCCAAAAAACAGAATACTGAGTCATGTTTTACCCATATAAGAATACAAAACCATAGCTATGGTAGGCCTGCAGGCCCTATCATGGGGGGGTCAAACTGAACACCCAATTAACTATATTTGCGTTTTCGTTGTTGTTACACTCCAGCTACCTTTTAAAGCGATGTGAAACCGACAAAACAGATGGGCTTGTAGGTGTACCCTGCAGGTGTGGATCTTATGACTGGAGCCTGAATAATAGCCTGCTGCACTAGAATCAGCCGTGGCTGGCGCCATTGAACACTTACACTTACACTTTACAGTACACTTTACACTTTACTACACCTCATTATTAAATGCTTATTACCACTGTCTTAGTTCCTCTTATTATTACTTACTTTATTTTATTTTATTTTATTGTTAATCATTATTATTGTGATTTATGCTGCCATACTTATTTTAATTTACTTCTTACACTTTTTTTTTTTTTTTTACTTATCTTGATTTACTTCATCTTGTATTGTTGCTGCTATGCGGCTGTTGAGGAACCAATCATAATATTTTTACTCTTGTGTACTTGTACACTAATGTAAAGAAAGTAGCCTAATTCTGATACGGAAACCCTGCGGAGCGTGACGTCAGAGCGTGTTCCGTGGACTCCTGCCGGAGGGCGTGGCCTCCGCGGATACTTCAAAACCCGTACCTCTCATCTCTGTGCTATTTAAGCCCTCCTCTTTCGCTGGTCACATGAACACTGTCTGTTCTCTCATGGGACTATTGTACGGAAACCGAAGGCGTGTCGTTGTTTCTGAGCCCTGTGAGAGACAACAGACAGGTTTGTGAGGACCTGCAAAAAAAAGACCCACTAACTTCCCCCTTCCGCGGATATAACAATTTCATATGTAAATATCCAAAACAGAAGTGTCCAAAGGGGCCCGGGCGGTGTGTTGAACTGAGATCGGGTCGTAGTCGTGCACGTCACATCAGAGGACGGTTTATTTGGGTCGCGACCAAACTCATCACAACGCCTCGGGTAAGTGTGCATCTCTCTTTTGTTTGGCCATAACGTTAAACATGTATGTATCCGGAACGGCGGTGCATCATGATGTAGCCAACTAATGTCAATGTTGTAGGATCATAAGGACTGACGCAGTAGTACAGTTCGTTGGTTGCAGTCAGCGAGCCTGCCCAGAAGTTATCCGACTCTCTAATAACACTTTTGCAGCTTTTGACTTTGACAAGATGACAACTAGTACTCCGACTTGTATCAATGAGCAGCCTGTTTGGGACACCATGCCGTGACAGTGTGTCGGATGCCTGGACAGTGTCTGACACTGACGGTTTGTGATAAGGTGGCCAAACATGCACCAGTGGGGTTGAAAGGGTAAAGTATTTGGACCCTTCTCTTAGTCCCGGGCCCGATATCGATATGCATGAATCGCCCATTTGGTGGTGACACAAAGTTGACTCATGCAGTTCTCATTTGTGTCCTTAGTTTTCCATTTGTTGTCACTCATGAATCCTAACTGGAAAGGTGGGTAGGCATTATATATTGCACCTTTAACGACAGCAGTGGCCTACATACATTTTATTACAATTTTATTAGAAATCTCCAGGACAAAGGTGATATACAATTGTATATGTTGTTTACTTATCGTTGCTATAACAATAATACCATTGGGACGCAGCCTATGAGAGTAAATAATAAGGAAGACACCCTGCAGTTGTAACTCGGTTTGGTTCAGAAACTAAGTAAAATAAAATGAGTCCGCTTATGATGGAGAGCTGAGGGTGCTGAGGCCAGCTAGCTGAGGAGGTGGATATATCCTTTCGAAACAGTCACTGTGATGTGTTTCTGAGGGGGGCTGATCCAATGAGTGTATTTATAAGCTGATGTAGTTAATTCCGAAGCAAACCCTCTGTTCTCCTTCCATAACTCTCCAGCCGGCAGTATTGCTGACCACAGCATGTCCCCGTTCAAATGGCTGAAAATAGTGTGGCAGAATGAATAGTCTGTGCATCCTTCCCAAAAAAATATTTTACACAACTGTCTGACTTTTTGCAAAGCCTTGTGACTTAAGTGAGTTGGAATGTTGGTCATGAGGAACCATACGTATCTTGGGCAGTCAAAACAATCCACCATTGCAAACACTGTATCAGGGATCAATTGCCTCGCAGGCGCTTTTGGATAAAAGTGTCTGCGAGGCAATTGATTCCTCTCCCCAGTACCTTAATCATAGTAGTCATTTTCAGATGGCACTAAGGAACCTGCAGAGGTCTCGATATTCTTGCTGAAGGATGCTTAAGAACATGCAATGTGGCAACATATCCTGGATTACAGAACCTTGATGTTTATTCATATTACCGATCTGAAGTGTATGGTAAATGCTGAACCTGAGGGAACATTGTGTTCATGATTATCAAGAATGTACAATAGGCCTATTGATTGCACACGTCATTGTTCTTCAGTTATAGTATTCCTTCAGTCAACACACTCAAAGATAGAAAATTGGATTCAGGACCTCACCACAGGTCCTGCCATGATATTCATCTTTATCATGGCTTCATGTAGATTATTATTATTATTACCCATAGCTTTCCTGCATAAAGTCTGTTTTCTACAGCAGAGATGTTCAGCTTTATTGTTGACCGACTTTAAGAGACCCACTTATTATAAAACCGGTTCTGTGATGATATACAATAACTACAACATCTGGTTGGTTTTTCTATTGTTCTATTTGATTTAGATTATTTAGAAAACCACTATACGAAATCCATTTATTATTGTTCTCATAATTTATTATTAATATAGGTGATTCTGAGGAAGTCAAGAGTCCCCCCCCCCCTCCGCCCCATCTGACACCTGACCATGTCCAACGAACACACACCCCTGCTGACCTCCGGGGTATGTGGCCTGGCCGTCGGCATGGCAACGGTGTGTGGTCGGGGCCAACCGGGGGAGTCGAGCCCCGTCCACGCCGGGGCCCCCAAGAAGGAGCCCCGAAAGCTGGACACCTTCTTCGGGGTGATGGTGCCCACCGTCCTGTCCATGTTCAGCATCGTGCTCTTCCTCAGGACCGGTGAGTGGGGGGGGGGGCTCTGGGGGGGCTCTACATAAAGACACTCCAGGATCACAGTGAGGCAACGTCCAAAAATAAGATCCCTACAATACCAATCGATGACCTGAAA
This sequence comes from Gadus macrocephalus, assembly GCF_031168955.1. Taxonomy (NCBI): domain Eukaryota; kingdom Metazoa; phylum Chordata; class Actinopteri; order Gadiformes; family Gadidae; genus Gadus; species Gadus macrocephalus. The sequence continues at coordinate 10,538,972 of NC_082388.1, forward strand.
CCCCCCAAACTACACTCGATACAGTACATTCAGGGGCTCCTGTGGAAAAGGTTCTGATAGTTTTAACTATTTCTCTTGTGGTAAGCTCCTTTATGATTTCAGGGAGACCGTTCCACAGCTTTACAGTACACTAGCATAGCATTCTTTTCCCTGTTTCGCCTCATCGTGTATAGGGGAAATCCATAGGTCATATGTAGGGCGGTCCCAATACGGTACAAGGATACATGGACCAGATCCTAACAACATACCTAGATTTAGATCAGCTCTCCACTTAACCATAAAATAAGCACGTGATCATGTTTCTATTACTGCTGTCGTGTTTATAACACTTGGGTTTACTTTAGAATAGATAACAGCTAACCCAGGGAATTTGACACTAAGTCGCTAACAATAGTTAAGCATGTGATGCACCTGTTTAAGCGGTCACAGAGTAGGAAACTATCAACAAGGACGCTTCCTAAAAAGGCATTGTAGTTACAAAGCCAGCATGAGATCGAGACAAAGCCGTAAAGCACTCGTAAAGAACAGCTCTTGCTTGTGTTCCTTTTGGGAGGACACCGATGGTGATGTCCCGTGGTCTCCTCCCCCCCCCCTGCAGGGTTCATCGTGGGCCACGCTGGTCTCCTCCAGGGCCTGCTAATGCTGGTAGTGGCCTACACCATCATCTCTCTCACCATACTGTCCATCTGCGCCATCTCAACCAACGGAGCCATCAAAGGAGGCGGGGCCTATTGTATCCATAAGGGTGCTGACCAAAGGATTCCCTTTTTTTCTTTTCTTTCTGTTTGGAACATGCCAAACACAGATGTACTTTGATTGATTTGAAAGATGGGCCTTGACCAAACCCCCGTCAGACATGATAAGCCGCTCGCTTGGGCCGGAGTTCGGAGGGAGCATCGGCCTGATGTTCTTCCTGGCCAAGGTGTGTGCCTGTGGGGTGTACGTCCTCGGTCTGGTGGAGGCCATCCTGAACGTGTTTGGCATAGAGCCCGGTGAGCCTTCAAACCTTTTCCTCCCTTTTGTGAAGTATTCTAGTTGTGTCCTCCCAGCCGGGGAGGCAGTATGGTCTTTCATGAGGCATTGACTCCTTATTTTTTTAAAGAATGTTTTGTTCAGCATTTAGCAGACCCTTTTCCAAGGCGACTTATAGTGTTTTGTTGACATGAGTCATTCAGGAAGAGCAGGTAGAGTTTCGCTCAAGGATGCCTGCACAGGTAGTGTGTGAAGCTATCCGGCACCACTGGCCTTTCCTGAAGAACGCCTTAACAAGTATTACATTAGAGTGTAAGTGAACCCCTCTTTCTTCTGGAATTCGAATGATACAAAATTTAAATGTATCTCAATGGTCATGACTATTACGATTTTTAAGATAGTATCAGTGTTATAATGGGCCATGTTGTACACACCGTGACGCTATACTACAAGTGTCCAAGAAGCTTGCCCCCCCCCCCCCCCCCAACCGCGCTACACATCCACGCACACCGCGGTGTTAGCGTAGCCTCTTGACGTCGGTGCGGCTCAGGGACACGCGATTTCTAAGTGCCCTCGGGGGGGGGGGGGGGGAAAGGCACTTAGGTGTCATGAAATAAACCCGACCCGAGTTCAGAGGAGGGTAGAACGGTTCACAAACGGGTTGGTCGCGACTGGCAAAAACATAGGACGTTACTCTTGTTTGTCTAAAGGACAAAATGGCTCAGATTGCTAGGTTGAGGAGGATACAGAACATGGTGCCGTTCTTAAACTACAACCTCCTGATCTTCCGTGTGTTTTAACCCCTCGCGGGGGCCCCCCAGACGCGGCGGTGCTGGGGGGCGTGCGGGTCCTGCCGCAGGGCTACTGGTACAACGTGCTGTACTCGGCCGTGGTGCTGCTGCTCTGTCTGCTGGTGTGCCTGGTGGGCGCGCACATCTACGCCCGCACGGCCTTCGTCATCCTGCTGGTGGTCAACGTCACGCTGCTGTCCATCCTCATCAGCCCGCTGGCCGTGCCCGCCCAGGACTTCAACATCACGCACCACGGGCCCGGCAACCAGACGCTGCACTACGACGTCTCCTACACGGGCTTCAACGCCACCACGCTCCGCGGCAACCTCTGGCGTGAGTGCCTTTCGTGTGTCGGCGGGTGTCTGCATAAGGATGTGAAAGTAAACCCGTTAACGTGTGGTGTGCGAAAAGGGCATGTGTTCAGATTAGAAAGGTGTGTGTGTGTGTGTGTGTGTGTGTGTGTGTGTGTGTGTGTGTGTGTGTGTGTGTGTGTGTGTGTGTGTGTGTGTGTGTGTGTGTGTGTGTGTGTGTGTGTGTGTGTGTGTGTGTGTGTGTGTGTGTGTGTCACATTTACATTTACATTGTTCCCCTTTTCTCCCCCTTGCGGCGCAGCGGGCTACACGCTGGACTACAGCACCAACTCGGTCATGTCCTTCGCCACCGTGTTCGCTGTGATGTTCACCAGCTGCACGGGCATCATGGCCGGAGCCAACATGTCAGGTTATACATCCAAACACTCAAGCGATACGAACCATCCTCGTGTACTTCAAGCAATATGGAGGGGACTTGATCCCTATTATGACTCAGGTCATATAGGCCTTTCACACATGAACTCCGGATAAACTCTGGAGAATCGGGTCTGAAGATGATCCGGTGTGGACCTTTCCCACATGCCAATCCCAATCGGAGATCAGACGTGTTTACACGTATTGGAAATACTCAGAAGGGGCGGAGTCTGACGTTTGAGTTCTCATATACATCCCAACCGGGTATTATCTGGAGAATGTTAGGTTACTTGTGTGAAAGGCCTAATGGTGATTTGGACTGGTGACTTGACTACAACTCTAGCATGCACAATTGCACATCTGTTTTGATTATTTTTAATATTATTTATTAGTTTATATTTTATCCCATTCCTTCTCTCTGAAGGGGAGCTGAAGACTCCCAGTGCGTCTATTCCCAAAGGCACCATCCTGGCCGTGGTTTACACCTTCATTGTCTATGTGGTTCTCTTCTTCCTGGTCAGCTCCACCTGTGAGAGGTGGGTCCTGTTGCATAGGAATAAAAGTACAATTTTATATTACTTACACAATAACATGTATGTACACTACTGATCAAAAGTTTTGGGTCCCCCAGACGATTTCCGGTTTTCCATGAAAACTCACTCTTTTATTCAACAATTATTCAGGGATCTACTAATCATTAATTTGCTTTTAACACGATTAGCTGAACCAGGATGGTAGCTGGAAATGGGCCTCTGTACACCTATGTAGATATTCCTCCATCTAGAATAGTCAATTAGCACATTAACTATGTCTAGGCTGTATTTCTGATTAATTTAATGTTATCTTCATTGAAAAAAACAATGCTTTTTAAGAAAAAATAAAGACATTTCTAAGTGACCCCAAACTTTTGAACATTAGTGTGTACATACATACATACATACATACATACATACATACATACATACATACATACATACATACATACATACATACATACATACATACATAAAAGATTAAAAACACATTACATTACAATACTGTCTTTCTCTCCTCTGTTTTGAAGGGATCTGATGACGCAGGACTACGGCTTCTTCCAGAGGATCAACGTGTGGCCACCGTTTGTGACCATCGGCATCTACTGCGGCGCTCTCTCGGCCGCCATGAGCTCCATGATCGGAGCGTCGCGCATCCTCCACGCCCTCGCCGAGGACCAGCTCTTTGGTAACACTCTTTGGACCTGGGTTTGGTTGTCTCAAGTCCATTTGTAATTAAATAATAATAAATATACATAATTTTTTCTAACAGAAGCTCTATTGTTAACCAATTCCGTTAGCTTAATGCTACAAGAAGTATAGCTGTCATCTCTTGCCATATATGGGCAGGGACAGTCACCTGACGGTCTCTGCCCATGTATGGCAAGGTCGTCGCAGCCATACTCCTTGTAACATTAAGCTAATGAAGCCTCTATATCTCTATAACAGATGCTGTTCATGCTCTCTCTACACAGGTTTGCCGTTGGCTCCAGCAGCCATCAAGTCCAGCTCGGGCAATCCCTGGGTGGCCGTCGTGTACACGTGGGCCCTCGCGCAGGTGGGGAAGCCTTCATGTTCAAACGGAATTCAATCAATTGTTTTTCAGTCCAAGTGCAGCCGAGTAGCAGACGATGTACGACCCCCCCCCCCGCCCCGCCGCCCCAAAAAAATGAATCGAATCATAATTCTTTTTAGCGGAGCCAAAGCACACAGAGGGCGAACGTAGCTGTTCTGTGTTCTTCTGCTTCCTTCAGATAAAGGACTCGAGTCTATTTGCGATGCAGGAATTCAAAAAACGTTATGTCCCTGTCTACCTCGATACGGCTGTACACAAAGTAACCATGGTTACTTTGGTTTGTTAGAGAATATGCTGACATATGGTAACTAACGATTTGGGCGGCATTTGGCTCCGGAGGGTAGAGCGGGTTTAACTGGTAAACGGAAGGTCGCTAGTTCGATCCCCGGCTCCTCATAGAGTGTTGTGGTGTCCCAGAGCGAGGCCCCTCACCCTAACTGCTCCCGACCAGCTGGCTGTTGCCTTGCAGCGCTGACTCCGCCATCGTTGTGTGAATTTGTGCATGGATTGGGGAATATTGTAAAGCGGTTTGAGTGGCCACAGGTTAGAAAAGCGCTGTGTTAATGCAGTCCATTTACCATCTGTGTGATGCACGGTTGTGTTTCAGTGCGTGGTGTTCGCCGGGCAGCTGAACGCCGTGGCCGGGCTGGTCACGGTCTTCTACCTGCTGGCCTACGCCGCGGTGGACCTGGCCTGCCTGGCGCTGGAGTGGGCTTCGGCGCCCAACTTCAGGTAACCTCGCCGTCCTAACTTCATCATTTAGACACTTTGATCCAACGTAAGTTACGCATGAGATGGAAAGACCACTTGTTTAATTGCAGACGTTTTTGTTTATCGTAGTTTCTTGTATCCATATTTTTGAGTGAGGCTAAGAACTACCAAAGAAGCACACCATCAGAAGAGTAACTGGATAAAAAAAAAACTGCATTTCCCGATGGGACTCCGTTCTGGCAGGCCGACGTTCCAGTTGTTCTCCTGGCACACCTGCCTGCTGGGCATCCTCAGCTGCCTGGTGATGATGTTCGTCATCAACCCGGTGTACTCCTCGGCCAGCATCGTCGTCCTGCTGCTGCTGCTCCTCTTCCTCCACTACAGGTCCCCCACCAGCAGCTGGGGCTACATCAGCCAGGCCCTCATATTCCACCAGGTACACACACACACACACACACACAATCACACACACATATATACATAGAGATCTTTCTGTGTGTGTGTGTGTGTGTGTGTGTGTGTGTCTGTCTTTGTGCTGTCCGTATCATCTTTCACAAGTAAATGGCTTCTATAAATGATATGCATACGTGTGTACACAACACGCACAAACGCGTTCGCACACGCGCGCGCGCAAACAGGACTGAGAATATCACAAAGGCCAACAGAAGTGTCCGTGCCCCCCGGTTCTGGGTCAGGTGCGGAAGTATCTGCTGATGCTGGACGTGAGGAAGGATCACGTGAAGTTCTGGAGGCCCCAGGTTCTGCTGATGGTGTCCAACCCGCGCTCCTCCTCCCAGCTCATCCTGTTTGTCAACCAGCTGAAGAAGGGCGGCCTGTTTGTGCTGGGCCACGTGCAGCTGGGAGATCTGGGTAATGTCCTGGAGGGGTGGGGTCTGCTGGGGGCCGCTGGGCCATGAAATTGGGTTATGGATCTTATCTTCCAACCAGTTGATGTTATGAACCGCTGGTCAACTTGTTGTTTTTTGGTTTGTGTTTCTTGTTGATTATAGCTGGGAATATATATATATATATATATATATATATATATATATATATATATATATATATATATATATATTCTGTATTTTTTGTCATTACTTTTAAGTGTTATATTGTTGTACAATAATTGTTGGGTTTTCCCCGAGTATTCTCTGCATGTCTAGCGGGATGTTACCCAGCTAAAAGTTTGTAGGAAGCTGAGTAGCATATATTCTTACTTTATTTAATAGTAATTTGCAGTGAAAACGACATACTGGCTCAACTTTAACCCTAGCCCCAGATACACAGCAACGCAGTAAGGAACTATTAGTATGTTATGTCTGTTGAAATCATCTCGAAATACAAACCTATATGTTTTTTGGGTTAGTTTTCAATTCGATAATCAACTGCCAAACAATTGGTGTGCCATGGTGTATGTTTTTTACTCCTCAAGATGGCAGCAAATTCACATCTCAAAAGGGATGTGAGTGTGTGTGATTTAAAAAGAGTGACTCCAGAAAAACATTCTGTGGATGTTTCAGGACTTCAGAACACTGTATTGAACAAACTTTCTTCATGTCAGTGTATTCATCCATGTTTATGTTCAGATTCCTTCCCGTCGGACCCGGTCCAGCAGCAGTATAACTTCTGGCTGAGTCTGGTTGACAAGCTGGGGGTGAAGGCCTTCGTGGACCTGACTCTGTCTCTGTCCGTCAGACAGGGGACACAGCATCTCCTGCGCATCACTGGCCTAGGTGAATACCATAATAATAACATGACGAATGACGATGACCATCATTTTACTGGACTACTATTAGGTACATATTTAGATGATTCCAACTGGAATTAGCCTTAAACTCCTCAAAACAGTTTTTAACTGAGTGATGTTTTTAGCCGTTGGCTAGTGAGGTACAATTTGGTATTTAAAATATTCAATGTATGTGATTTTGCTGGATCCCTTTGGCTAATCATAACCAGACTTAATTGAAGTTGTGAATGCTTAATACCCTCCACATTTGACACACTTTGCACACTAGTGGCCTCTCGTGGCCAGAATTATCGCCAGAAGGCATTGGCTCTCTAAAAGGCTCTTTTGTGTGTTGTGTTACTAATACAAAAACCGAAAACAAAATGGTTCTCCACTTTATTGACGTCTCTCTGTCTTTGATGTCAGTTCCTCTCCCTTTATTATCCTGCCATTGATCGGCACAGACAACGTAGAATGAGACCGCTGGTTTTAATCTCCCATCGATCCATTTCATTACAACCATGATCCGTCGAGTCCCATCACACAGCAAGCTCCAACAATACCTCCATCAGAGGCTGGACACCGACGGGTCCGGCTCCAAACTGTGCCTTTTTGATTGTGCTGACTGTGTCGCTCGATCCCTGCTCTGCCAAGGTGGCATGAAGCCCAACACCCTGGTGCTGGGCTTCTACGACAGCTGCACCCCCGACGACTACTTCCTCCAGGACCCGGCCTTCTGCCACGCCTCGCCGGGCAAGACGCAGGAGGACAACTACAACTTCGGCGTGGACCTGCCCTCGCTGCAGGCCCACTTCCCCCCGGTGCGCCACGTGGAGAGCCCCCGCTGGCTGTCCCCCGAGGAGTACGTGGGCATCGTGTCGGACGCCATCAAGATGGACAAGAACGTGTGCCTGGGCCGCTACCTCTTCGAGCTGCAGGGGGAGGGCCGGGACAGCAAGGTGGACGGCTCGGAGCGCACCATCGACGTGTGGCCGCTCAACCTGCTGCGGCCCAGCCGCTGCGACCGCGTGGACGTGTGCAGCCTCTTCCTGCTGCAGATGGCCTGCGTGCTCAACATGTCGGGCCGCTGGCGCCGCGCCCGCATGCGCATCTTCCTGAACGTGGAGGCGGCGTCGGGCGAGCAGGGCTGGGCGGTGAACGAGGAGACCTTCCGCGAGCTGCTGCGGAAGCTGCGGATCCGCGCGGCCATCACCATCGTGCCGTGGGACGCGGCCGTGCAGAGCTACTGCGCCTGCTGCGCCGCGCCGGAGGACGGCGAGGACGCCGCCGAGGCCACGCCCCCACCCCCGCGCGCCCTCTCCGACGACTTCCTGTCGGCGGTGAACGGCCTGCTGATGGAGCACAGCTCCCAGGCGGCGGTGCGCTTCCTCTATCTGCCCCGCCCGCCCGCCCATTACAGCCAATCGCAGCAGTACTTGTCCCAGTTAGAGGCGGTGACCAATCGTTTAGGCCCCACCCTCTTGATCCACGGCGTCACCCCGGTGACGTGCACCGACTTCTGATGGAGGCGCTTTAGACCCAAGGCTTTTAGACTCTTGTCTGTTCTGTGTTCAGTATCTCGGTGTTGTCCTTGGATGGTCATGCAGGGAACATTTGGTTAAATAAATCTAAAGTTAAGTATAATTACTAGGAACAGTCCCTCTCGCCAGCACACGACCGGAGGGCTTCCGTTACTCTCTTACAGCAAATTAAGCAGAAGTTATTGTGCCGTTGGTGTGCTTTATTCCTGCGTTCTCATCACGCTTACTTGTTGACATGGCACTCGATGCCTAATTGCTAGTGTTTCCACCGTCTTAACAATCGCTCCGGCTTCACCTAACATCTCTTCAAGTCTGGTCACTGTAGCGACTTTGTGTGCTTCCCTGTGGCTACCTGCTCTTAGATAACATTTGCCTTTTCTTACGACAGAGCCAAAGATGGTCACCGTGGCGTGGAAGTGTTTTTGTCACGGGTGGTTTGCAAAGCTGTGGTAGACGGGGGGGGGGGGGGGGACTAGAGTGCAAGATGTTAATATTAACTATGCACACGTTCTGTACTTGAAGTAGTTAACGCAGGGTACTGTCGATGTCAAAGGTTGCTTCAGCTTCTGCAAGTGCTTAACGGAGAGTGTACATACAGGACCTCAGGCTAGTTGTGTTCTTGGAACACAAGTATTAGAGCACGTGTTACTGACGTCACATGTTTAGCTTAGGGTCACTAAGGGATCGCTTAAAACGGCTTCACAAAAGCACTGTACACCTGAGTGAGCTTATCTGTTGGGGGAAAAAGAAGAGCTTAACAAACTGAAATTGTACAGAAACTTCTTTGAAACCGGGCTGCTGGGTAGATGTAAATGTCTATGCTTTCTTTTTTCATTCCAGTTCGGAAGAGATAAAAGACCAAACTATTTAACAGATAAAAGATCTAAGCGAACCGAAAATAGCACTGACCAAATGACGTGTCAATTTAGTCTCAAATAAACGGAAACAAAGTTAACATTTGGGGCCAGAAAGATACGGAAACAAAGTGTGTTGTATCGGTATGCATTAGGAATGTGATACCTGATGGTAGCACATTTAATAAGATTTATCAAGGGAATTGTTGTGCACCATTTATTAGAAATATTATCTTTTAAAATGTTACATGGCGACTTGTCCAAACCAGGTTTGTTTGTTATTTTTTCAAAGCTACGAGTTTACTGCATACTGCTCACTTAAAAATGTTTTTGTAATGGTTGATGTGGCCTTGCAGTGCCAATAATAAATAACAAGTATTAGTAAATGAATCCCCATAAGTGCCATGAAGCTTAGGCTTGGCATTTCTATGAAATGTGATTTGCTTGTTATGCCGAAAAACATTGATTATAACAATTGTTCTGGGAATATATTTTAAATTACATTTCAGTATGCATTGTTACCTCTGTAACTGTTACCCTTTTATAGATGAATTGGAAAAGGATTTGAGGGTATTAAATAAATACAATAAAGCTTGTGGTTTTTGTAAAACTTTATGAAGTGCATCAGAAAAAGAATCCATTCAAACTGAATTAATGATAGAAGCTCAACACCAACCCCACAGAAGCCATTACCTTCCACGGCTCCACGTTTTGTGATATAATAATCCAAAGGCCATTCATCAGTACACCTCGTCCTTACTGCAGACATCTGAACAGCCACACATCATGTGACCACGCACAAACACATGGTCAAGTGTTTTTCTCGTTTCCTCTTTTAAAAGCGAGAACCCAATCCTCGTAAGGACCAGCGATGATGAAAACGGGGGCAGTCGCCCAGCTCTTCAGTGATCACCAAACCCTCCGGCTATGCGGTGTGTCCGCTCCTTTAGTCTTTAGTCTTTATGGAGGTTTTCTGGGACCTCTCTGGGTTTTTTCATGAGGTAGGCTAGGCGGTGAACCAAGCCTGACCCTAGTTTTAATACAAAGCTCTATAGGGGGACAGAAAACATTCCTTAGTGAGGTCCCCTTATTGCATAATAGAGGCGTTAAACTTCACTCTATGTCCTATCCTACTGACCTGAAGTCTATGAGAGACGCAGCCGTTGGTATAGTTGGTGTACCCCACGGTGTTCAACGCCTCACGGGCAAAGTCTGACGCACTCTTCACCAAACCGTTGACTCTACAGTTGAAGGTCATGTTGGTGGAGACCAACAGTGGCGCCACACACTGCAGAGAGATACACAATGACACAGGCTTTTCAGAAACATCTGCCATGTTTATTTTTGTCTGCCACTTTCCGTATCTCATCTTTGCTAACCTGAAAGAATGTTTTATGCTACTGCAAAAAATAGAAAATCTTGAAGGTTGCCTCAAACCATGGATGAATGGTTCAGAAGCAATTTAACTGATATATCAGAATCAGAATCTCTTTATTGTCATATCAGCTAAATGTTACAATAAAACGGATGAACACATTAAATATACAAATGGTGTCCAGATTATCTTCCAATCAAGAAACAGTTATGTAGTTCAGTACGTAGTTCATGTAAAGCTAAGCTAAGATCCTCACCTGCACAGTGATTCCCTTAGACCTGTACTCTGAATCCAGACAGAGGGATATATATCGTACAAAGACCTGAAATCAGGACAACAGCTGGATTTAGACTCTGTGTGTTTCTACACACACGCTGGAACATATTGTACAAATGAAACATGAGACAATAAAGAAATAAACAGGTGTGTGTGTGTGTGTGTGTGTGTGTGTGTGTGTGTGTGTGTGTGTGTGTGAAACAACAGTACCTTAGTGGCACAATAAAGCGAGAGAAACGGATACGGACGGGCCCCGATCTCAGAGCCGATGTTGATGATGAGCCCCGACCCTCTAGGGAGACAAAGGAGAACATACACTGTATGAATAAATAATTCAACACTCAAAGCAAGTGAAACAAACGACCACAGCTCCTCAGCAGTTGTCTTATCAAGTTCTCACCTTTTAACCATATCTGGAAGAACTATTCTGGTCATCTGAGGAGCAAGAAAATAAATGATTATCTATTTAAAAACAAAAACATATCTGTACAGCTGCAGGTGTTATGTTTGATACACTGATGTTTTTTTTTACCTGGGTGACAGATAGCATGTTACAGTTGACAACCTGGGAGATTTTCTAGACATGACAGATTAAATGAGATTAGATGAAATTAGGGTAGACTATACTATTCTCACCCCTGAGTGGAAATTTAGGGTTAGGGTTAGGTAACCCTAACCCAGGTTAGGATATTGTCCATAAGGTTGGACTACTATATCTTGCAGATAAGAGTGCTGTTATGGAGCAGACTAATACAAAACTAAAATAACTCAACAGTGCAGCAGCATTAGGGACTACACATATTTGATGACCATTAACAAATGATGTGACATATGATATGAAAACTATATACAGTCCTAAACTATATGGCACATTTGGGAATCTTACCAGTTCTGAATCCGGTACATCCAGGAACTGACTGAAGCTCCCGGAATAGCTCATTCCCACGTTGTTCACTGAAAACCAATCAAATCATCTATATGTATTGTGTGGTCCGCTAGACCCCGAGAACCCCTAGAACTAAACGTAAGGGTAATGGATTTCAAAATGTGTTTTCTTAGTCACATGAGAGGGTGTCCATATTGCTTTGTCCATGGATATTAGTCATATCCATGGACAAAGCAGCATACACTATTGGCCATTGTCGGGCCCATTGGTTGTCTCACGGGGACATCTTGTTTTCTACACACCTAGGATCCCGATGTCGATGCCTCGCAATGCTTCTTCTATCGCAGGATATATGCTTCCTCCTCCAGTGAAGTCTGTCTGGATGGTGAGAGTCCTGCGGCCATATTCAGCCTCTGAAAGAGGTCATACATAACGTTTATTGAGAACAGCAGCAACAGCTAGAAAACCAACAACAACAACAGAAAAGTTTTTGTAAACAGAGATCAAATGTTTATCTCCACCAACCTATTTCTTCTGCCACCATCTGAAGCTTCTCGTTGGATCTGCTGATCAGAACAACATCCAGACCTCTTCGGGCTAACTGTCAACGTCCCGTGGAGACAGGTCAACATTGACAGACTCATCTCGAAGCCCCCAGCATGGCATTTGAAACTTCAACATCATCGGCTGGAAATCATGTTAAGAGCTTGTGGAGCAAGTCAACGCTCACCTCTTTGGCGTAGGCTCTGCCGATCCCTGAAGTGGCGCCGGTAACAACTAGAAGTATTAATAGATATTTAATTTATCAATATATTACTTTTGTATGTTGGCCTTTATTTTTCAGGATATTTGACTTGTTTAAGAAAAGGAATAGTTATCTTTGCCTTTGCAAACCAGAATGAAACTTACAATACAAATTCAGACAGTTAACAATTGTTCTTTATTTTGCTCACCAAAATTGTAGGTCTATCTTCAATCATGCACTAGTGAACATATTGTGTTCATTAAGCAAGTAGCTGCGATGGACATTCAGAGGCCAGACCTTATACATGATGCTTGTTTACATACTCAGGATCCTTATTTACATTCAAAGTACATGACTTTATCATTTAATAATATAAATGTGTACCTAAAAAACGGTTTTGCTTTTTTTACAGATTGATTATGAATTGTGATAGTGATTCATATTATAATTCAATTAAACATTTATGGACCTGCTTAAGTACGTACAGAAAAAAGACAAACACACACACAATCAAAAATGACATGTCTTTTCTGTTAAGCATCTTTTTTATTCTCTATGCTCAAATTCTGCTACTATTCAAAGTGTAGGCTGAGCACGAGACAGTGTTTTCTTGCACTGTTTTTTTTTTGCACTGTTTAAGCACTCATGCATGTACATATTGGCTTGTGCACTATTCTTCTTCTATATTGTTTCCCTGGTTATATATTTTTAGCCTTTTGCATTTAGCGTTTTGCACATTTATACGTTTGTTTTTTTCTCTTATACTTATTATATTTTGAAAGATGGTGTTTGCTGCTGCTTGAAGTGCAATTTCCTGAGGTAACCTTCCCAAGGGATTAGTAAAGTTACTATCTATCTATTTATAAACCAATCTGCAATTTTGTATGAACAGAACGAGATATCAGGTTTTTTTTTACCATCTCTTTGTACAATTGAAGTCTATCACAATTCTAACCATTTGAATCTTGTACTAATACAAACACACGTTTAGGACAAGTGAGAAGCCGTACCTGCCCATTTTCCATATTTCTTCAAATCCACTCGCCAAATTTCTGACAGAAAGAATGTTGTGAATCCACACCAACAGGTCCAGAGCACCTTAAGCAGGATCCAACCGATGCTGACGGCACCGACGACGGCCAGTCCCCACATAAGATCCATGACGGCTCAACTGGTGCTCGCGCCTGCATATAATTACTGTTTGAGAGGGATCCACTGTGCTCCTATATGAGCGGGGTTCTGTAGTTCAACATGAACCCTCCCTTGCTGCTCCAGAGCTAAACCCCGCCCCCTTGTCCAGTGGGCCTTCACCTGACCTCAGATCAACCCTGGAATCGAACCTTTGACGGTAACTTACAGGATGTTTGTGATAACAGGTTATGAACAATAACGTTTCTTTATTAGGCGTGCCAAGTACACGTGCGCGCACACACACACACACACACACACACACACACACACACACACACACACACACACACACACACACACACACACACACACACACACACACACACACACACACACACACACATTCCAGCTCAGTAGATGAATGGTCTCACTGAAACGTGTGTGTGTGTGTGTGGGTTCAGGGCCACGCCTACGGATCAAATGTTCTGGCATGATGTCTGATGTGTCACCCATCACTCAATGGGACGACATGATTGGCAAGTCGCATCACACGACCGCACCTCCACGCTTTAATGCTGCTGCGGCTTCCCCCTCCAGATGCCAATGCCATCCACACCGAGCCACGACGTTGTCAGTGTCACACAATGAAAACAGAAACGTAATTACTAATACTCGTCCATCGCCCCATTCACAATCACAATGTTGTTACGTCTGCGGCGCTTTCATCTCATCAAAGCGTAGCAGGCGTGATGTGAACCGCCCGCTGATAACCCTGGGCTGAGGTCACTCCTAATCAGATACCCATGCCTGAGAAGGAAACTGTCACACAATGCCTGTTCTCTGACAAACAAGGGAATGTTTTCCACAGAGATAACGTGGAAATGTTTGTGATTACAATTTGTGCATGAACATTTCGGGTCTGCCTCATCTATGTTTCTCTTCAGTGCGTGTAGAGTAGCGTGTCGTGTCAGTCTGAAGTGAAGAGTACCCCGAGAGGAGAGGCGACTTAAGGGCCACCACCCCTTTGGGCTCCGTAAGACGCTGCTCCTCTTGAGGTAGTCACACTCTAAGAACTCATTACAGTATTTACATCTTCGCACAACACAGCAAGGGTTCCGTTCTGTAATCAGATTAAATGTGTGGATGAGCGTATCATGTCTGTAATATCTATAATTGTCGTCACTGCATGTACAGTAGTGTGTTGTGTTCTATCTGGGAAGGAGTGTGGAGCTCTCCCCCCCCCCCCCCCCCCCCTCCTCTCCTCATCCTCCTCCCTCCTCCTTCCCCCTCCTCTTCCTCCTCCCCCCTCTTCCCCCTCCTCTTCTTCTTCTCTCCCTCTTTTGTGCTGCCCAAGGTCATCAATATTAATAACTAATATTGGCCATTAAACACAGTAGCCGTTCATAAAGGGAATCCACAAGCTAGGGGAAGGAGAGACATCATGTATTGTATAGTATTATGAGCGGCACTCTGCTCCACAATAACATTTCCATGGCTGTCATAGCACAATCATCACAAAGAACATGTTTATCTTACTTGCCAAACATGGCTGATTGACAGCATTTCTTACTCCTTTCCAGCCAACGCACAAAACTATCTTTTGCATGTGTGTGTGTGTGTGTGTGTGTGTGTGTGTGTGTGTGTGTGTGTGTGTGTGTGTGTGTATGTGCGTGTGTGTGTGTGTCTGCTGGGTGTGTATGGGCTGGTTTTGTGGACTGGGTGTGTGTATGTGTGTGTGTGTGTGTGTGTGTGTGTGTGTGTGTGTGTGTGTGTGTGTGTGTGTGTGTGTGTGTGTGTGTGTGTGTTTGTTTGGTAGGACTGTGTGTGTGTGTGTGTGTGTGTGTGTGTGTGTGTGTGTGTGTGTGTGTGTGTGTGTGTGTGTGTGTGTGTGATTGGTAGGACTGTGTGTGTGTGTGTGTGTGTGTGTGTGTGTGTGTGTGTGTGTGTGTGTGTGTGTGTGTGTGTGTGTGTGTGTGTGTGTGTGTGTGTGTGTGTGTGTGTGTGTGTTTCACTAGGTGTGGTAAAGTCATCTCTGTCATAACTGGAATGTTGGATTTGTTGTACTGTGAGTACTGCTTTGGCCTACTTCCAGGCCAACCTCATATCGGGATTGATATGCTTTTACAAAATCAAATCTTCAGTCTCTCAAACATTTATAGTAGAAAGACGAAACCCCAAGGCTGATTGTAGAAGAACAAAGAACCACGCAGAGTGAAGGTGTAAATAATGTGGTATCGTGTAACTACCTAGAGAGGAGAAGCGTCTGAATGACCACAAAGGGGGCACGATGCAGGGGCTCCCACTCCGTTTAAGAAGGGAACACTATCATACTACTCAGTGTCAAAGTTCCCACTGACATTCGGGATGCTGATGTGCCTAAAGGTAAATCTTGAATATCGCAGTTATGGACATGCTATGAAAAACATTTGAGGGAATTTAAAGCTGCAATTATTTGATTAATTTACAATACCATTTTCAAAGGGTCGCAGGCTAATGCATCTTGTAGTTATATGTAACACATATATTATTCTCGCTAGTGTTGGCATAATTTAATAGTATACAGGTATTATTTGGAATTGTACCTTAGTATGGTCTTAATCATTGTCATGAATATTTGGCCATGAAAACGCATTCCATCCTTCAAGTCATTTCATGTTATCTTTGTTTTATTGTTGCAGATGATCCGGTTTTGGTATCAGCATCAAACTGAAACCTGTTATCCCACACGGCTAGTGTAAAAAATAATACAAACACGTTCAGGTTAAAGTTAAATATTTGCGTTTATTTAAATGGTATCCTACTCATTGTTTTCGGCTTACCGTAGTGTGAGTGTAGGCATTATTTAATACAGTTTATGCCAACACTTACAACTAGACACGCTAGCTCAGAGCATATGCGCCCCCTAGAGGCTCAATCAGGCCATGAATATAGAGCTATGTAGTTAAGGTGGGTTCGACTATTGGAATGAGAACTCATAATTAACCAAAACAGAAAATAATCAATGCCTTTTTAACTTGTGAGAAAAGATATTTCATATGTATAATATATAAACATAGATTTAAAGATATCTGTCTGTATTAGAAAGCATTAGAAAACAATATAGTATTTTGAATTCTTGATAAAGCAGTGTGTAAGATTAAGTGGCATCTAGCGGTGAAGTTGCAGATTGCAACCAACTAAATCCCACGCCCCCTCTAACCCCCTCACCTCTCCCTTCACAACGATGTGGGATAAACTTTTGACCTCTACTGGCCAGGGCGCAAGGAGGTACTTCCAAGATGATTTCATCGTCTACATTTCCACGTTATCTCTGTGGAAAACACTCCCTAAAACATACTTATGGGTATTATAGTCCATTTCTACCATGTCCATTCCGCTATTTGCCAATAATTTCTACACACTGAACATTAAAACTCCCCCTTAAAGGACATACCTATGTAGGTAAGATTTTAGCTATTATTCGAGTGTTATGTAACCTAAATGGCACTGCCATCTGGAGCTATGAGAATATCTGTTAAGAGTTGATTGTGCCTGCCTTTGTATGAGCCACTTTCGAATTTAGACTGCTCCCGGCCTCATCTCGGACCGGACGTTTCTGATTGATTAAGGTTAGCTTGAAGGCTAGTAATACTGGAGAAGAGGTCAAAGTACTTGGTCTCTTTCAACGTCCTTACCCCTACGGTGGACAAGTTAT
Organism: Gadus macrocephalus; assembly: GCF_031168955.1. Lineage (NCBI taxonomy): Eukaryota > Metazoa > Chordata > Actinopteri > Gadiformes > Gadidae > Gadus > Gadus macrocephalus. The sequence goes on from NC_082388.1 coordinate 10,556,007, forward strand.
TTGTGCCGTCATGGTTGCTGTGTTACCAAGGTGTGAGCTTTCATAGAAGTGATCTCTACGGTGCCATGAGCCGATGCGCTAAGAGACTTCAGGGTCGTGGGTTTAGCGGGCCATCCCAGGGCTAATCTGATTACCTCCATGAGGCTGCTGTCACTGTGGGAGACAAGGCAAACCACTGCTATAATACCAATACCACAAGCCCACAACCAGATGAGCTCTCGTGTGTTGCCAGAAAGATAATAACAATCTCACACACATCTTACAGCAAGAAATTAGAATATTTTTGGTCACATGGTCTCTCCTTTGTCTTAATCAGTAAACTGATTATCATCTAACTAATCAAACATACTCAGAGATGAACCCACAGAAGGGCCCCTTCCGGGAAGACTAAATGTGTGTCAGTGTTGGCTCCATAATGATCCAATCGTTCTTTAGAATATACCAAAAATTGAATCAAATGTAAAGAAACTACTTTGTTTTGTTTGGTGGGTACCCGTCCATTCTCATAATACAAAATGGCACATTTTAATGTATGAAGAACCTTGAACTTTATTTTTTGGGCTAAGTTGAGACGACGCTAGTGTTTGTATGGTGCACCCCCAGCGAAGCGTGGTTAGAGGCTCAACCTGTTTGAATCAGGGTTCAAAGCAGGTGATTCAATCAATCAATCACAGACATTGTTCCTGGCTCTCAGCGGAGCCACAACCGAGAGCGGTAGGAGAGCCTCGGGGAGAAATGACTCATCGCTCTCCCGGCTCTCGCTCAGCTCTCAAAGTGCAGCCACTGAACTTTAGGAGACGATTATACAACCTGTCCCTGTCATGCTTTCAACCCAGAACCTTCTGCTCTGGGCCACGAGAGCCTACCAATGAGTCATCTCAGCTTCTCTCTGCTGTTGGGATCATAACCTCCTTCTTGTCACCACACGTCTGTTTGTTTTGGTTAAGATTTGGTTTTAGGGTTTGGTTTAAGGGTTATGTTTCAGGGATTGGTTTGAGGGTTAGGGTTTGGTTTTACGGCTGTGTAGGGATGTTCGCTCCATTCCTGTGTGTCGGTGGTTGGGATAAGGGCTGATTATGGTTCCACAATGCAATGACCAAGCAGACGCTTCGACACAGATGTGAACCTGTTCTGCGTCGGGTTTTAGTGAGCGATCACAGCCGTTGGGCGCAGCGAGGGTCCACAAAGACGTAATGGGTCCGTTACCCCCTTGCGTTGCATCGACGTGGAACCATAATCAGCCCTTTAGGGTTAGGTGTTATCAAGGGTTTTCTGATCCAAATCTTCGCTAAGCTAAGGATAAAGTACAAAGCAGTTAACACTTTTAAGGCCAATGGTGGGCCATTGAAGTAATACATTTTTATTTACTTATCTAAGTAGAGTTACATTATGTGTATGTTTCCCTCTTTCTCTCTCGCTCCTTCTCTCCATCTCTCTCTCTTTGTCCTTCTTTCTCTCTCTCTCTGTCTTCTCCGTCTACATTCTCCCTTTCTCTGAACTCCTACTTTGTCAGGTAGGATTAAAAGCTAAGAAAGGTCAGAGGTCAAACGGCCTGCTCGTCCTCTCATGGTCTTTCTCTCTCTCTCTCTCTCTCTCTCTCTCTCTCTCTCTCTCTCTCCCCGGCCATCTGCCAATCTCTTTGAACTCTGGTTCCTGGGTTCCGCTCGTGTCGTTGCGGTCATCCCGGTCCTGGGCTGTTCGGTTTGGGGACGGCCCCAGTCCAAAGACAGCCACAGCCACCAAACAGACTCCACTGATTGGGAATTATTCTCTCCCGTCTGTATTTGCTCTTCAAGGACAGTATTTCAGGAGAAAGACAGATGGACCTCCAGATCCGAGAGGATACTATTTGGGGGCTTCTTGGTTTTTCTTGTTATTTGGATTATCTAGGAGATATATTTGCTTTCTTGAACCAACCTCAAGGATAGAAAAACGTTCTGTATTATTTTTTGGTTCACCTGGAACCCGAACAATGCAAGCAATATATGACTCCTATGTGTACACCCTCCAGGTAAGAAACGTTTCTTCCCAGACTACTAAGTGAACACATCTTTTGCATTAATTTATTTAATACATTGTCCAAATAACAGAAATTACTTAACATTGATCACTGCACATCAATCTATTATTTTCTTACAAGATGCTAAGAACAGTGTTAATGAATGTGGACTAGGATTAAACCTTTTGCAACTTCACTTTGATATCTTATAACTAACATCAGAAGTTACCAGTGCCCTTGATGATCCTGATGATAAAAGCAGAATCTCAGTGAACCAAAGCAGTTAACGTTATTCATAAGTATTGGCAATCATGTCAGAGTAGCAAGGAAAGCTAGGACTTAACCCTATGCTTGGTCTTTAGGAAACACTAAGCCACCTCTATATTTAGCAACTTTCGGTGGATTTTAGTTCAACACCTGTAATTCATGGCTGCTCTGGAATGGAGGAAGGATTTTGGGTCGTAAATAATAGCACGGAAAGCCTTACATTTTATTTTCTCCACAAATCAATTCAACAAGGCCTATGTAGCTTTTTTCGCATCTTTTCCTCACTTTTTAAGAGTACGGACCTACAACTATACTATTTGTCTTTGTCTAATTTTGTCAGTGATATGTTGTGCTAGCGAGGCCCGCCAGGTCAGCAGTGAGGAGACAGGTGGGTAGAGCGGGGGACATAAAGGGATTGGCTTAGGAGGAAAGAGAAAGTCCTGGCCACATCAAGGCCCAATTTAGCACTATGTTTCGATGGCTTACAGCCGTCATGTACCGTACAGCTAATCAGCTTGCGTCACACGTTAAGCATTCTGATACCTGTTGAGGGCATGGCATGACTGCCGAGGGCCAATCAGACAGATGGTTGCTGTTTTGTGATTTGCCATCTCATTGGCTCAAGCAAAATGTCTAAGAATGAGCATATTTATAAATGAAACTTATGAATATGCATTTACCCAAATAAATAAGCCAGTTGATTTACAACTAATGTTTGACATTGACTCAACAAGATGACCTTCATGCTTTCTATCTTTTATCATTGAATTATAACATCCCTTTCTTGGTATAATGGAAGGTGTGGGTTTCAAATAAAAAGGGAATTAATGATTGCACTGTGTTTTATTTGTGCTAATTGCAAACCCTTTGCCATTTTTCTATTCTGTGTGGCTGCGCCGCCTTCCCAGTGATGGCTTGGAGGCTCGTGACCAACTGGCCTGCTTTGGGCTAGAGGCGTGCTGGAACCCCAGGAAGAGAATTTGATCGACGAACACAGACGCCCTCAACACTATTCCCCATAAAGAGTCCGTCCTCTACGGCTGAGACCTTGGCGACGTTCAACAGGCAGAATGGCGAGCCACAAAGACCCTCGTTTCTTGCACAACCTGTCCTATCACCCACGATGGCTCCTCACCACCAAGGCCAAAAGACACACCAGGACCGTTTTGGATTCCAATAACAATTGTGGCCATTGTCCAAGCAGATCAATATTGCCATCGTTATCATCCGTGTCATTATCTTCATTATCTCCATCGTCATCCACATGTACATCCTCCTTAACATCACAATCCTCACTCAAACCACATTTGCCATCACCCCCTTTGATACGCCCCAAGCACGGGAGGGGCCACTGGATCCTCGTGGCCCTTCTGATGGCAATTTGTCTCCCTTGCGAGTCCTGGGCCACGACCTTCAAGGTGGCCATCGTTGGGCCGTGGACTTGCGACCCTCTCTACTCCAAAGCCCTCCCGGACCTGGCCGCCCGTCTGGCCACCAGCCGCATCAACAAAAACCCCTACCTGAACAAAGGCTACTGGTACGACTACACCCTCATCAACGAGGACTGCAAGTCCTCCCGGGGCCTCGCCCGCTTCGCCGAGCTGGACGGCTACGGCTCGGCGTTCCTGGGTCCGGCCAACCCCGGGTACTGCACCTCGGCGGCACTGCTGGCCAAGCAGTGGGACCTGGGCCTCCTCTCCTGGGGCTGCCTGAAGCCCAACATGGAGGAGGGCGGGATGCACTCCACCTTCCTGCGGCCGCTGCCGCTGTCCTCCCGCGTGCTCTTCTCCGTGCTGCGCTACTTCCACTGGGCGCACGTGGCCATCGTCTCGGAGGAGGGGGACCTGTGGGAGGCCACGGGGCAGGAGCTGGCCTCGTCCCTCAGGGCCTTGGGCCTGCCCGTCGGCACCGTGGTCACCATGGAGTCGGACAAGGACGGAGCCCAGCGCGCCCTGGAGACGGTGCGCGACGCGGACCGGGTCAGAGGTGCGTACCGGTCGTGAACCTTCGCCGTGCTGGAGGTCTTGATTTAAAGTGCTGATTCAACCGTCTCATGGAAAAAAATCCATCTACCGGATAGTGACGGCAAGCCTGGGAGTGTGGCAACCAACATTTAGAATGGATCGATAGATGGTCTAGCTGGTACGATCCGTGAGGTCGATCTTTCCATCTTACATCCGGGTGGACATTCCCATGATGGAAGTGGCATATAATGGCTGATTAACACTAATCAGTGAACAAGGTGCCCTTTAGTCATTTCAGGTAGGATTACGATTTATGACAGACCTATTAAGATTTGTTTGGTGTCCGTCTTGTTTTTCCCTCCCTTCCCGCTCCCAGTGGTGGTCATGTGTATGCACTCGGTGCTGATCGGCGGAACGGCCCAACACAGGCTGCTGACCACGGCCCTGGACATGCGCATGATCGCCCGCGGCTACGTCTTCATCCCCTACGACACGCTGCTGTACTCCCTGCCCTACCAGGACTCGCCCCACTACGTCCTGGGCAACGACACCAAGCTCCGCAAGGCCTACGACGGGGTCCTCACCGTCACCATGGACTCTGGGAAGAACAGCTTCTACGACGCCTTCAGGGAGGCGCAGAACACCTTTGAGATCCGCTCCAGCATCCCCGCCGAGCAGGTAAACTCAGGGCAAAACTATTGGCGGTGAAAAAGAAAAAATGTATGACTGCAACTGAAATCCCTCCTTGTCCTCCTCCTGCTCCTCCTCTTGCGACTCTTTCACTTTTAGGACAAAACTAATTCTACTACTAGCTAATTCACTACTACTACTACCACCTCCACAAATACAATTAAAACGACATCTTATACATCGACGAATACTACAATGCACGTGCACGCACAAATATTAATGCAATACATGAAACTAGTATCTTGTACTGTCGAATATTATTGATTGAATGATTTTTTTCTTGTTGAATGATTTCTTCGCACCGTGTCCCCCCGTGTGTTCACTAGGTCTCCCCGTTCTTCGGCACCGTCTACAACATGTTCTACTACACCGCCATGGCCGCGGAGCAGGCCCGCAAGACGGGGGGCGGCTGGGTCACCGGGGAGATGCTCACCCGGGCCGAGGGGGGCTTTGAGTTTGACGGCTTCAATCAGCCCTTGTACGGGGGCGAGAACGGAGAAGGCATGCTGGCGCGCTACGTGGTGCTGGACTACAGCGGCGTGGGCTCCACCCTGTACTCCACGCACATCCTAGAGGCCGCCCACACGTCTGGGAAGACGGGAGGGTTGAAATACCTGGGCCGGTCCATCCACTTTGCGGGCAGCACTCCCTACAGCGACTCCAGCTGCTGGTTCAGCCCCTACTTCGCCTGCAGTGGCGGTAAGTCCCCCTGCTGCGGTGGGAAATACACACCTGTTCAGACGGTCAATGCCTGTGTGTTTTGAATGCCGAACGCCCGGGTGCAATGACAGTCTTTCAATCCCGAGAGACCCGAGACAATTTCAGTGTGTCCGCGTGACCAAAGCGAACACAGAGACAACTTTGATCCTTTCGTCAACGGATCACCAATTCCGGTTCACGCTCAGTGTTCTGTGCGTCCGTTTTGGGCCTGGAGGTTGTAGTTCAAGCAACGCCCCTGCTGACGTCTGTGACACAGGCTTCATCCCCTCTCTCTCCCTGTGTTTCTGTGTTTCCTGTTCAAAGGTCTGGATTCGGCCAGTCTCTTCTTCCTCTGCCTTCTGTTCATCACATTGGCCGGTGGCGGGGTTTACCTCTTGTTCTACCTGAAGTATGTCCACTGCCAGGACTGATGCCATGGCCTGCCTGGGGGTTTTGTTATTGGTTATCATTGATGGATCACTGGTAGGGTATTGGGAAATTTCCTAAATGTTTGATCCTTTGTAGGAGAAACGGCCTCCTTGGTGGCTTTGGTGGCTTCGGTGGTGGTGGGAATAACGGGTCAGGGAAGGTGGTCCTCACCTTGGATGACCTGATATTCATCAACACTCAGCTCAGCAAACGGGTCAGTGTTTTTTTGTCGCTCTTAAGGGCCCGCCGTCCCCTTGTGCGTTAAACCCCAGGACTCCCTCCGGCCCCCCCGCTCCTCCTTTGACCCCTCCTCTGGTCCTCTGAGCAGAAGCTGAACGAGGATAGCGTCATGAAGAGCCAGATGGAGATACAGGCGGCGCGCCCGTGTGTATCCGGTCGCAGTTACATGGCGTCCTCCCCTGACAGCTCTAACGTCGCCGTCTTTGAGGTGAGCAACGCGGACCGCCCCCTACCGATAGAAATCATCCTACGGTTGTTGAAAATCACAACCGCCATTCAACCGCCGTCCATTAATGAGGAACCTTCCAGAAGATAAGGATGCAGCTGTTATTTGTGGAACGAGTTCCTAAAAGTCAAAAAAACATGTCCAATAGTATTATGCAAGTGATTTTAGTTATTGTTGTCTTCATATTCCACATTCACACACTCAAACACACAAACACACAAACACACACATCCACAAACACCGACACTGAAACACACACACCTTTGTAAAATGTTGCTATTTTCTGCACATCAGGGGGACTGGGTTTGGCTGAAGAAGTGTCCTGACTCCACCACAACAAGTGTCAACAGCAATGCTGAGTCTTCTTTCATCAAGGTAAGCAAACAGAATGGGATTACACTGAATTTGTCATTACAATTAATATGATTGACAATTATGATTTAGTCAGTGACCACTGCAGACTACTACTAGTCCCTGTGTTCTCTGGTCACCATTGGATTCAAGCAACGCAGTACCAAGCAAAAACAGCGGACCACAAATGATATAAATTACAAATCTAGACACTGTTGTGGCAGTACAGTGTTGGTGACGGTCTGGCACCTCGCTGTCCTATGCAACTCAACGCTTACTCGCTCCCGAATCCACAGCTGCGAGACATGCGTCACGAGAACCTCAACCTGTACATGGGTCTGTTTTGCGACTCCGGGATCTTCGGCATCGTGACCGAGCACTGCACGCGAGGAAGCCTGGAGGACCTCCTCAACAACGAGGAGATGCGTCTGGACTGGATGTTCAAGTCGTCCCTGTTGATGGATCTTGTCCGGGTGAGCCCAGCTTCCCACGCCTTTGCGGTTTTACTGTGTTGTTAGTCCCTGGTTCAGGTCCAATATGGTAAACTCTACTATTCCAGTTATAAATCCATCCCTTTTATCAAAGGTGTTGACTGTAGATGCACAGAGGAGATGGATAGCTTGTTCAGTGTTAGCCATGCCTACAGGCAGATTGTGGTCTTTAGGCTTTCGAAATAGAATCGGCAACTTGCAAGACTAATCTGAAAAATACTAACACACATGCTTTCCATCCCCCTTTTCTACCAATTTGTACAAACACACACACACACACACACACACACACACACGCACACACAGGGAATGAGGCACCTTCACAACCGCAACATCATCCACGGGAGCCTGAAGTCTCGTAACTGTGTGGTGGACGGCCGCTTCGTGCTGAAGGTCACCGACTACAACTTCAAGAACATCGTCCTGTGCCAGAACCTCCCGCTGCCAGAGGAGAAGCCTGAAGGTCAGAGGTCAAAGCCTTGCGCTTTCTTTACTTGCACATAGGCGGAGGGCAGGGTCGTTTAATGCAGTGTGGGCAAAACCATTTTGGGACCACGCCCTCGTTGTTGGGTGGGAGCATAATTGCAACCGATTATGTGCAGCCAGTTCCCCGCACATTGTTTTTTAACCCCGTCGACAATGTCACCGTGGGGGGGTGCCCCGGTGGCTCCCCGGGTAGAGCGGGTCCTATGAAGAGCCGGTCTTGACCGCAGCGACGGGGATCGATGCCTGCCCGTGGTCCTTCGCTGCATGTCCTCCCCTTTCTCTCTCATAACATCCTGTCTATCTCACCCGCTCTATCATAAAGCATATAAATGCAAAAAACGAATCGTAACTATATCAATGTCCCGGTGAACATATATGCATCGAAACACACTTGGTCCTCAAAAGTCGTGCTGTTTTTGTCGCGTGGTTTTTGTAAGCCTTACTTGCCCTCTCCTCGTCCAGATCTTCTGTGGACCGCGCCGGAGATACTGAGGAACCCCAACCAGCATAAGAAGGGCACCTTCCGGGGGGACGTGTACAGCTTCTCCATCATCATGCAGGAGGTGATCTCGCGTTGCGCCCCCTTCTGCATGCTGGACATGCCGGTCACAGGTGAGCCCCCAGCCGCAGCAGCATCACTCGTCCAATGCTATCTTTATTTGACCATACACACAAAGAGAGAACAACAGCATGCAGCCTTATTGTTGCTGCCAAATACACATCATATAACCTCAGATAAGATACTGTATTGATCACAGAAGGGAAAATTGGGTGTTGTTTCATTGTTATTATTTTTTTTTTTTTAAGGTGGTGTAACATAATCTTTGGCATATTATGGGTTATGATATTTGGGAGCAAGTCGCAGTTAGGCATCTTAGGGTTTGGGTTAGGTTTAGTGGGCCTACATGAGGACTGCCTTTGGGTTGGAAGTCGAATACACTACAGCAAGCAAGCATTCAGCTGTACTTGGCAAGATGTATTTTCAATAGGTTGTCAGAAATCATAGACGCATAGCTCTCATTATTGTTTTCACATCTAAATATGGATGACAGTCTGTGAAAGGAGTGAGCTTATCTTCCTTGTATTCCCCTCTTTTTCCGGACCAGATACGAATCTAAGGTTGAACTTGTTTATCAAAATCACACTTTTAGAAGTTATGTTTTTTCTTCAGTAAATATGCTCCTTTAATATATGAGACTGTTATCATATTTACTGCATTGTATTAACCTATTTTACATATTTTTTGTATGCAATTCTCATGAAGCTATTATTTGAAACCAATCCTATAAATGGATGGCAAGTGTTTTAATATACTTTTGCAATATAGCTAGTCTCGCTATTAATCGTCACCCTCATCGTGTGTGTGTGTGTGTGCGTGTGTGTTTGTGTTTGTGTGCGTGTGTGTTTGTGTTTGTGTGCATGCCTACGTTTCCCTGCTTGTGTGTGTGTGCGTGAATGCGTCTGTGCCCGTGTGTGCTTCCTTCGTCCTCCGGGTCAGAGATCATCAGTAAGGTGCGGTCCCCCCCGCCCCTGTGTCGGCCCGAGGTGTCGGTGGACGAGGCCCCCATCGAGGTCCTCCAGGTGATGAAGCAGGCCTGGAGCGAGGAGGCCGACAAGAGGCCCACCTTCGAGGAGATCCTGAAGCAGGTACATCCAAGGGGTCAGAGGGGGACTCGCGCGGGCGTCGGAAGAACTGAAGCGAATTTGCGTCACGTTGCAGACCGTCATTTTTACACCACTCACTTAGGAAGCAGTTCCCTTGTCCTAGACGGAACACAGTACACCATTATCCACTACCTCTATACTGATCACATCACTACACCGCTGTATTGTAGATACTGTACAATATGTAACAATAGAGCTGAACCATAACACATTTATAAACTGTACTGTTCTTAACAACAGATACTGTAATTAGCACAACAGTAGATATTGTAACAACACACAATAGTAGATGCTTTACAATACACAACAGTAGATACTTTACAATAAAGAACGGCAGATACTTTACAAAACACAACAGTAGATACTTTACAATACAAAAACGTAGAATGTTTACAACAAACAACAATGTTCCCCATTTTTTGATACGTTGAATACAAAATAAACTCAGTCCACATTTCCCGTGTGTAACCGACCCCCCTGGTTTCCGACCCAGTTCAAAAGCATCACCAGGGGGAAGAAGACCAACATCATTGACTCAATGCTGCGCATGCTGGAGCAGTACTCCTCCAACCTGGAGGACCTGATCAGAGAGAGGACCGAGGAGCTGGAGGTGGAGCGACAGAAGACTGATAACCTCGTGGCCCAGATGTTGCCCAGGTAGGCATCCATCGGGAGTAACCATGCCTCGATGCTTGACACTCGGGTCTTGGATAACGACACTTTGGTGAGGTCGTAGGTGGAAGTCTGCCATGCAAGATTACCCTGCGTCTTGTACGCGAGTTCCCCATACAGTACAGAGCTCACAGTCCTCACATGTGTTTGCTTTGAGATGAACGTCTCCATGACTGCACGCATGATTACGCTACATCGTGTTTGAAGCAACCGCTGGGGCTCTCTCCTCCCCCGCTCTCCCCCCCCCCACCCCCCCCCCCCCCCCCCCAGATCTGTGGCTCAGGCCCTGAAGACAGGCAAGCCAGTGAAGCCAGAGCACTTTGCCGAGGTAACCCTCTACTTCAGCGACATCGTGGGCTTCACCACCATCTCGGCTCTGAGCGACCCCATAGAGGTGGTGGACCTGCTCAACGACCTCTACACGCTCTTCGACGCCATCATTGGTCGTCACGACGTGTACAAGGTAACGTGCGCGCGCCTCGCCCGGAACGCATGTGGTGCGTCCACTGAACGTTTCAGCTGCAGGTGCTGAATTGAAATTTGGAAATGGCTTTGCATTCTGAATTCAGAATGACATTCCGGCCTGCTGCTGCAGCCCCATGGTGGTTGAAGTTTGAGATTTGATGCTCTTTTTTTGGCTGATGCCTTGTTTGAAAAACTTGACCTGCAACCAGCTCACTGGGAATATCCATTTGACCTCATAACTGTCATTCGCTTTTATTCCATGTGAATGAATGGTAATACTTCACTGCATTTATATCTATAGAGAAAATAACATTTATGAAATACGTATTATTTATTTCTTATTATTTTTAAGTACTTCATGATGTGGAAACCTGTACGTAATAATATGTATCTCTATGAGGTTTTTAAATAGATCCTGTGAGGATTAAGCACAGGGTCACTCAGAGGGCTGATGGGTATCAGTGTATTCATTCCTATATTTTCTCTGCATGTTGATTAGGTGGAGACCATCGGTGATGCCTACATGGTGGCCTCAGGAGTCCCCAACCGGAACGGGAATCGGCACGCGGGCGAGATGTCCAACATGTGTCTGGACATCCTGCACTGCATCGGCACCTTCAAAATGAGGCACATGCCCGACGTCAAAGTCAAAATCCGTATTGGCCTGCACTCTGGTAGGCCCCTACTAGATCTCTGTGTGTACTCCTGTCTTTGCACCATAGGGTACACATGGGTACACGTGCATGCATGACTGTGAGTTTGTGTGTTAATGTGTGTGTGTGTGTGTGTGTGTGTGTTTGTGTACGTTAAATCTTGATTCATCTTATCGTATGGCTTAATTTTGAAATGAACATCTCTGCATTTAACATTGTGCCGCGGTGACATGACTCCTATTGGACACCAGAGGAACGGGCCACCGGGGCCAGCTCAAGACAAAGTGTTATTTTTACCTAATCCTCCCGTCTGGAGCCCATTCCTGGAACAGTGAAACGCTATCCACTTAGGCACACTGTCATCCAATTACACACCGAAGACGGCGTCTTAGAACTGCCTGGATCTATTGAATTATAAAGGCTGCTCCTATGGCCATAGCGGTGACGTCAAATGGATAAATTACATATACATATTGGTAAAATAATGAATAACATCACAGATGGCATTTAACTTAATGACACCATGTGTCATTAAGTCTTCACCTCACATTTAAGATATGTTATGGTTTGCAAGTGATACAACAATGACAGTTGTCCTTCATTCCTGTGTGTGTGTGTGTGTGTGTGTGTCTCCCCAGGCCCAGTGGTCGCTGGTGTCGTAGGCCTCACCATGCCTCGCTACTGTCTCTTCGGAGACACCGTGAACACAGCTTCCCGAATGGAGTCCACAGGGTTGCGTGAGTAAAGAGCTCATCCAGCATTTCCTCTTCCTGTTTAACTACTGGTGTAAAGGGGAGGTAGGAGGTGTGGCAGTGTGTCCACACAGCTCCAGGCTAAAGAGGGTTTAGGGCGAGCGGCCCTTAATAATCCCTTAAGTCAATTAGTGGAATTAGTGGCTGAGTTTGAGGGTTAATTTAAATACCCTTTATTTGCTGTCTTGCCCTCGGTGCTCTCTCGATGCTAGAAGATGGCATCAATGTCACGTTAAAACTATGCACTGTGTCAGCCGTTAATCATATTTATTTGTTGAAAATCCAAGGTTAATAACATTTTAATTGATATGTAAGTATTGTGAACATAAAAGTAGTTATGTGCTTGACTTTTACTTTTTTTGGTGGCATTCTTCATTTCTCCGTGTATGCATTAATCAATTTATATTCGGTTCAATAATAAAGACAGGAGGAAATAGTTGGGAAAATTAAAGAAAGTGAATTGTTCTACTGCTACCAAGTGGTCCAAAATATATTTACAGCCTGTTATGAACCGGTTTTAGAGACATTTCCCAAATTCTTCTCTTCTCACCATAGCTTACCGAATCCACGTCAACCAAAGCACAGTTGACGTTCTGAGAGAGTTGAATGACGGCTACAAGATCGACTGCCGAGGCATGACAGAGCTGAAGGTGAGACCCTCAACATCACATACAGACATTCCTCAAAAGCCAGCTGCTTTTACCATGGTGTTTATTTCACCTCTAAATGTGTCTGTTTTCAGGGTAAAGGAGTAGAGAACACCTACTGGCTGGTAGGCAAGAACGACTTCACCAAGCCCCTGCCCGTGCCACCGGACCTAACGCCAGGGTAAGAGAACACAGCGGACGCTTTCAACCAAGGCTACTTATCGGAGAGAAATAGTTTAGCATGTAAGGGGCTAGGTCAGGGTCAGCAACCCGCGGCTCTGGCCCTGAATGCGGCTCTTCCACCCCTCTGCAGTGGCTCCATGCAGCTTTGATTCTTTTTATAATAAATAATAAAAACGACTTCGATGTTTTAACCAAAAGGGAACATCTCAAAATAAAGTGTTTTAAAATGTTGTATGCTAAAGTAAAAGTCACATCCTCCACCATACATTTCATAAATGCAAAAAACAAAAGGCTATTGGTTATTTTATATGTAGGATAACTATAAATAAAACGTTAGATACTGGGCTATCTTCATTTTAGGGGTTGAATAAGTTTTGTGGTTCCAGATACATTTTATATGGTGGGAGGGACCAGAAGGGGCACTTTTGATAGTGAGGTTGCCAACCCCTGAACTTGGTATACCAGTAGAACGTGGGCATCTGGGTTTGAACCCAGAGACTTCTGGCTGAGAGTGAGACACTCTCGACTATCCTAACCCATGCCCTGTTGCTGTTAGCCTCCGGGCATACGACTTGCGTGACCGTGTGTAAATAATATGGACTCTTGTCTTTACAGGGCGAGTAACCATGGTATCAACTTGGATGAAATCCCTCCGGACAGAAGACAGAAGTTCTTGGATCGGCAGAAGAACCAGCGTTAGGTGAACAATGGCCGGCCACAACAACAAAAGGAACTCCTTTAGGGACTGGCTGAAGGATTATTGGATATTTGTGTGCATGGAAAGAAAAAGAAGAAATCGGCACTTATTCAGTTAAAATTCAATTCATGGAGTTCCTTAAGTCCTTTAAACTAAAAAGCATATTTTAGTTTTTAAAAAGAATTCAAACAACCTGCTTGAGATTGCCAAAATCTAAAGTCTTTCTGAGGAGATGATTATATTTTATTAATTTCACTCCCTAACCCTGATAAAAGCCACGATCCAGAAATGTAGTCTTGCAAATTTGCATGAGAAAAAATATTTCAAATATCCCTCAGAGGTGTATTATCTCAAAAAGCAAAGATGTACATAAGAATGAAGTTTCAATGTTTGAACTGTATATATTTATTTATGCTATTTAGAAAAACCATTAGGAGTTTATGAATTACACACCAAACCATTTATTTGTCAACTCAGCTAGTAATATGGAAACGTTTTGTATTGTTTACAATTCCATTGTACAAATGTGTATGTTCACAGTAGTAACAGGAGGAAATTATGGAAATGTCAACGGTATTGAGTTCAAGTAAGGATAGGTATGGTTTGTTTTTATAAATTCCATTTCTTTATTTTCCACAGCAATAATTTGAACATACCATGAAATAAGCATATGTGTGCTATTATATCAACAGCTTGACTCGTGTCAACTGGACACTTTTCACATCACAATTTTATTGGAGCTGTTATTAGCCTCAGTAGGCGAACAGTTTAGCAATCAGATTGGATTATTGGATCTAAGGGTCTGAAATTGTACCCCAAAAAAAAAAAAATACATTACGTAATTTGGCCCACATTTCAAAACCATTGCTTTGTTCATAGAAATACATACATTATTAATTCACTCTTTCTCAGAAATTGAAACCAGAAAACAGATTGATGGATGGGAGTTTGATTGATCAGTAGCTGGTATTAACACTTGAGATTTTGCGACGAAAAGGAAGATATAAAATATATAGTAGGCCTACACATGGTCGTTTTTTACCATGAATGGACTATGATTTCACTGATCACTGATCAATAAGGCGAGTTTGGTTGAACACTGTATATGAGATCTGAAAAGGAAAGCATGATCATGACATCAATCAATCAACAATGGATGTAAATTAGCCTTAGGCTAACTCGGGTGCAATGCATGAAATGTTTCTTTTAATTGCACATGGTCCCTTTCAAATAAAATTGAAATTGAATTGAAATTAAAATAAATCAAACCGGCTATGACTTATAAAAAAATTCATATCTACATACATCCCTTACTCTATTAGTAGGCTTACTGAGGGAGGATGAATAGGGGAAAGAACTTTAAAGTTAAATTGATTGTTAGCTATGCAGCTAGCCAATGCGATAACCTCTAACCGTAATCAGAGTAGTCTCTCGTGTCTGTCTTTCCGTTTTCTCGACAACCGTTCTTCCGATCGACTTTACACTTGGCTGTTGCATTGTGGAAGACACAAGGAAGTGGTTTAGTGTGACAGTTCTGGGCTGAGGGGGCCTTGAATGCTGCAGGCAGCAATACAGGAGGCCAAGCAATCGGCCCAGTCCAGACAGACCATCTGAACGGGCAACTGAAATGCAGGGAGGCTTATGGTCACGAGTGGAAACCGGCCAAGCAAGAGAATCAAATGATTCCGGATTGGGGCGGTGGGCGGGGGGGGGGGGGGGGGGGGGGGGTATTGTTGGAAAACCCTTCTGAATATGTATGGAGGTCTGGGTTGTTCCCAGAAGTGCTTTGTTGATAGCAACAGGCAGGGATGTCGTTAGGCCAATTTTTAAAAAAATCAAGAAAATCGTAACATGCCTGCACTTAACATAATAAGCCAGAATATGAGTTGAAATAAATACTAATACAATGAGAAGCTGTCTTTAATTTGGATTAAAATTGTTTCCGAGAGCGCATTGATGGATAGGTTTTCTAACCTATTTTCCTTGAACTCACCTCAATGTGTAGACTTAAATCATACCAACTCTTACTTTTGTTTAGCTTATTTATATTTTAAAAAGGAAGACATCCTGAAGACTCAGGAGAGGGAAGCAGGAGGTCTTAAGGCAAGTAAAGAAAAGAGATTGAGCGAGAAAACAGGCCCTGATAGATGCTGTGCTGTACTCTATACTGTAATAAATGATGAATTAAAGAACCACTTTAAAGATGTGATGTGTGCACTTTGGATACTGCTAGGGGATAAGCCCCCCCAGCCTCTAAATCCTAGTGACGTCCCTGGCACCATGGTGTGTGAAGATTTGAACTCTCCTTTGCCATATTTTTTGAACGGAAATAACACAGTACAGTTCTTTTGGGAAAGGAGATTTCACTCTATTTCTGTAAATAAATGTTAATGAAACGGTTACAATTGACCTTTAAGTGAACCATTTTTGGAACATGTGACTAAACATGCAGCCACAACCATACACTCACACATACAAACGCACACATATGTGCACCCACGTACACGCGCGCACACAGACACCCTCTCAACTAAATCCTCAACATGTTTTATGAAGGCTATTCTTATAGGGCATATAGCTGTTAGTGCGTATAGCCCACCATCAGTCTAGACTTGCGTTAAAACTATCTTGGATACCAAGTACCAAATGGAGACCTTTACATTTGCAGCAAATAGGTCTACAAAATAAAATACCTTTTCGAATATCGAATACGGGCTACCTCATGCTCAACATGCAACTTGGTTTTTGCACGCTGACTCGCGTCTCGCCTGTCCGTCACACACAGTCGAACACTGTGTTCCAGCATGCGCGCGCATCTTCTCGTCAGCCCTGGAGCCCCGCGGACACTTGTTATCACCTCGAGATGCACGAGCGTCTGACAAGTGAAGAAGACTATGAGGAAGAGGAGCAGCGGACAGGTGGAACAGGCTAGGGGTGTCGTTAATACGACCGTTAAACCGTGTGCGTCGGGGTTCGGGAAGGGCTACTGGGAGGAGGACGTCGTGCGCGCCGCCGCCGGTGCATCTACTGCTGCCAGTGTACCCACAGTCGCGTCGTGCGCGCCGCTAGTGCGCTGCCATCCGCTGCCGCTGTATCCACCGCCGCGTCGTGCGCGCCGCTACCGCTCTGCCATCCGCTGCCACAGCAGGCTACTATGATATGAGACACAACACATGGTTGGGCTGATTCTAGCACACACACACACACACACACACACACACACACACACACACACACACACACACGGTGGTGGACAGCCTCTACGCCTCGATGTGGGCTCGGGGACGGCGGATATCGTGGAGATAATGGATTAATAATCGATACACGGACCGAGCGCGGGTTTTTTCTTTTTCTCTGAAAGACAGGGTTTGATAAATGAAAAAAAGAACGCTCCCCTCGCCATGGAGAACCAAGCGGGAGAGCAGCAGAGCTACGAAGACGTGCAGAAAAGCGGGTACCTCCGCAAGCATAAATCGATGCACCGGCGGTTCTTCGTGCTGAGGGCGGCTTCGGAGCAGGGTCCGGCGCGCCTCGAGTACTACGAGAACGAAAAGAAATTCCGTAGTAAATCCCCGGTCCCCAAGAAGACCCTGAACCTGGAGACGTGCTTCAACATCAACAAGCGGGCGGATTCCAAGAACAAGCACATGATCGTGCTGTACACCCGCAGCGAGAGCTTCGCTATCGCCGCAGACACCGAGGAGGTGCAAGACGAGTGGTACCAGGCCATGCTGGACCTCCAGTGTAATTGTAAGATGCAAACCACCGGAGTGTTGAGTTATGTCCAGACTGTCTGTCAGAATTTCAGGGCCTTTTCAGGCTGTTTGTTATCACGTCGTGCTGCATTTCGCTCCACCATGCAGGCGCCACATACACATTGGTCAGATGATGAGCCAGGCCTTGGTGCAGTTCCAATGTGAATGTGCAAATCATCATATAGGATCATTTAAATGGGATATGGGTGCCCTTTGGGGTTAATACTTGTTTTTATCACAGGAGCACAGGTACATGGGTTCAGATCATAAGCATAGAGGAGCCAGCGATGGGCGGCGCGCGCTGTCTGTGAAGCACCACGAGCATCAATCTCATGTAATGGGCTGCAGATCATTTTCTCTTCGATTCATTTTCATTTAATGCATCGAAGTCTTCGTCAATCCACGATTAACCTTAACGTGCATTCATAGGGTGACACAAATATGGGGTTATTTTGCATTGCGTCAAGGGAATATTGCATAGCATTGAAATGGTTGGATGCATCGTGCAGGGGTAGCCTAGCCTAGTCTGCATCGTTGGAGCCTATGTTTTTGTTTTTCTGCATGGCTCCCGCTGTCGTCCGCTTAACCTACATATCTGTATGGTGCTGCTAGGGAGGAGATCGCGTCGTCACAGGGCTCTTATTGGAAAACGCGTTTCTGTTGGTTGCTCACGTGTTTACGTTGTGGTAGTGGGTTCTCATGTGGTAGGCCTGCTTGGGATTCGTGATTATTCCACCATCACAACAGCGTTTTTCTCACTTCCACGCGTTATAAGAATAGGAAGGGGCCTACTACATTTATGGGGATCGATTTATCATCATAATCAAAATGATAATCATCATAATAATGATTATTATTACAATAATAATCATGGTAATTGTAATAATTTGAATAACTCAACATAATGATGACTTATATATTATTATTATTATCATCATATTTATTAATGTTATTATTATTATTATTATTATTATATTTATTATTATTATTATTATGTAATTCAATTGCTTAACATGTAGAAGTTTGATCTACAATTACATGCAACATTTAACTAAGCTACACGGCATGTAGGGGCCTCCAATCAAAACAACATCAACTTCAATCTAAAGCAGCCAAACGATAACACATATTTGCAAAACCTTTGATTAGCACTATGGATCGAAATGATTTGATTATTTGATAGAAGTATTGATAGAGTCACCGAGCTATTGATCAATCTTGATACATCTTCAATGTATTTGTTGAGTAACCCTCCCTCTCTCTTCACTGTGTCCCCCCCCCCCCCCCCCCCAGTTAAAGCCCCTGACGACTGGGGCAGCAGCGGCGAGTGCAGCTCCCCCTCCCCGGTGCCCACCTTCAAGGAGGTGTGGCAGGTCAAGGTGTGGCCCAAGGGCCTGGGCCACGCCAGGAACCTGGTGGGCATCTACCGGCTGTGCCTGACCGACAAGACGGTCAACTTCGTCAAGCTCAACTCCGAGGTGGCCTCCGTGGCGCTGCAGCTCATGAACGTGCGCCGCTGCGGCCACTCGGAGAACTTCTTCTTCATCGAGGTGGGCCGCTCGGCCGTCACGGGCCCGGGGGAGTTCTGGATGCAGGTGGAGGACTCGGTGGTGGCGCAGCACATGCACGAGACGCTGCTGGAGGCCATGAAGGCGCTCAGCGAGGAGTTCCGGCAGCGCAGCAAGTCCCAGTCGGTGGGCACGTCGTGCGGCGGCGGCGGCACGGCCTCCAACCCCATCAGCGCCCCCGGCCGCCGCCACCACCACCCCAACCTGCCGCCCAGCCAGGTGGGCTTCTCCCGCCGGGCCCGCACCGAGACCCCGGGCACGGGGGGCAGCAGCACCAGCACCTCCCCCACGTCCCGCCACGGCTTCCCCAGGGCGCGCACCGCCAGCATCGGGGCGCGGTCGGAGGAGGGCGGGGCCTGCGGCAAGGGCACGTGGGCCAGCTCCAGCCCGAGCCTCAACAGCTCCTGCTCCACCACGCCCACGCTGAGGCCCAAGCCCACCCGGGCCCCCACGCCCGCCAAGATCACCCTCAGTCTGGCCCGGTATACGCCCAACCCCACGCCCTCCCCGGCCCCCAGCCTGTCCTCCAGCTCCGGCCACGGCTCAGAGTGCGGCCTGATCGGGGCCGCGGCGGGGGGGATGGCCGTCTGCTCGTACCCCCGGGCCCCCCAGCGGGTCTCCGTCTCGGGGTCCCCCAGTGACTACGGCTCCTCGGACGAGTACGGCTCCAGCCCCGGCGAGCACTCCCTCACGGTGCCCAACTTGCCCGGCACGTCGCACTTCGGCGTCGGCGGCCACCTCGGGCACGGCGAGGGCCCCGCCTCCTACCTCGTCATGGGCCACCGGGAGGGGCTCCTGGCCTCGGGCCACCGCTCCAAGGGCCGGCGGATCCTGCGGCGCTCCTCGGGCCGGGAGTGCGAGGCGGAGCGCCGGCTGCTGACCAAGAGGGCGTCGCTGCCCTCGGCCGCCCGCGACCGCCTCGGCCCGCGCAGGAAGGACGAGGACGAGGGGGACGACGAGGAGTACGCCGTCATGTGCCGCAGCCCCAACGACACGACGGACCGGCCGCCCGGCCCGGGGGGCGGGGGAGGGGGCCCGGCGGGGGACGCGTCGTCGTCGGGGGAGGCGAGGAAGAGCGGCGGGGTCGGCCGAGGGGACGGCGAGGCCGGCGGCTACATGGCCATGGTCCCCGGGGGAGCGGCGTCCCCGCCGGGCTCCCTCGCTCTCGCGGCGGCGGCCGGCGCGGCCGGCGCCGGCGCCAAGCCCGCGGCCGCCGACGAGTACATGGCCATGACGCCCAACAACAGCGCGTCGTCCCCGCAGCCCATCCCCCCGCCGGGCGCCGAGGGCTACATGCTCATGTCCCCCAACAGCGGCTCCTCCGACCTCCAGGGGCTGGTGGCCTGGGGGAGCCGCTCCAGCGTGGAGAGCCGCCCGGCCAGCGACTACATGAACGTCTCCCCCGGCAGCAGCCGCTCGGCCTGCAGCACGCCCCCCTCCCACCCGGAGCAGCACCCCCTGCAGCCCAAGATGTTCAACTCCTACTTCTCCCTGCCCAGGGCGTACCAACACACCCTCTACACCCGCTTCGAGGACGACCTGAACCAGGGCCAGGGCGGCGAGGGCGGAGCCGGCCACGAAGGCACCGGGACGGGAGGAGGAGGAGGAGGAGGAGGAGGAGGGGGAGGAGCAGGGGGAGGAGCCGGGGGAGCAGGGGGAGGAGGGGGAGGAGGGACATACAGCAAGAGGAACAAGATGGCGGCAGGTCCCGCAGGAAGCCGCCCTCTGTCCCTGTCCTCCTCCTCCTTCTCCTCCAGCTCGGCCAGCAGTGAGAGTCTGGAGGACAAGTCCCTGGTGGCGGGGCGGGGGTTGAGTGTGTTGCGAGCGGGCGGAGCATGTGCCAAAGACGGACGCCACGCGAGGAGCGCGTCGGGCGGTAAGGGCTCACAGCAGGGGAGGAGGAGCCGCCCCCCCGGCGCGTCCTCGGACATGGCCAAGGCCAACACCCTACCGAGGGCCAGGGAGAACCTGCAGCCCTCCGTCGCTCACAGCGTGGGCGAGTACGTCAGCATCCAGTACGGCGAGGACGGAGAGTGCAACGGACGGCGGCGCTCGGCGTCCCGGCACGGTCAGGCGGTCCACGGCCCCCTCGGGCCCCTGGACCGCTCGGTCCTCTGTCGGGACAGCCCCACCAACCTCTCGCGCAGCTTCTCTGCGCCACTGTCCACCTCTGCTGAGTACGTCAGCATGGAGGTGGGGAGGTCCTCTGCGTCCCCGCGGACCCCCGCCCGCTCCAAGTTCACCACCCCGCCCGCGGCCTCCCCCAAGTCCAGAGACGGTCGCAGTGCTAAGTCCTCGCCCCTTGCAGCAGAAGGCCACAGCAGTTACAGAACAAGCGCTGCCCTCCCAACGGACACCCCCAAAGGGCCAGATCCTCCGAGTAAGAGTTCTTCTTCTAACACCGCGGCCAGACCCCAAGCTCACTCCGGCCAACTGCCGTTTCAGCCGGACCCCAGCCTCGGTTTTTCCCCGATCGAGTCGTTCTCGTCTCCCGGCCGGAGCGGCCGACTGGCGCGAGGCGACTCCCAGGGTCTGAGGAGCCCGCGTGCAGGCGAGGCGTTTGGGCCCACTCCTTCAATGTCTTCTCTGAGCGCACTCTACCCGGAGGCTGGCCAGGCCGCGGCACATCGGCCGGCCTGGGACTGTTCATCATGGGAGGGCGGGCAGGCGGCTGGGTCCGCTGTGGCGCCAGCCCAAGCTGACTCCTTTACTGCTGAACCAGGCCTGAACTACGTTGACCTTGACCTGGCCATGGCGGAGAGCCCCCAGGCCGGGGTAGAGCATGCCTCGGCCCCTTACAACATGGCAGCGAGTGGCCTGGGCAGCTCCGCTGGTGCCAGTCTCAACACCTATGCCAGTATTGACTTCTACAAGTCTGAGGAACTGAGGGGACATCAGACCAGTAGGAAAGATATTCAAGGTAGGAGATGAGAATGTCAAAGTTTTTTAGCGTTTTTATTAAAAGTAGGCACTTTCTTCTGCTACTTTCTTCTGCTACTCTCGCTCTGCTGACAGTAGCAGAATACCATCTTTATTCAGGATGATATACAAATTCGTAGGATTTCATAAACCATGCCTTTTCTTAATAAATGCTTTGGCTTCAAGGAGATATTCAAATTTGTTAAAAAAAGTTATTTTCCTTACTATTCTTTTTTGGTCCAAAAGAAAGCTCAGATGAGCAGTTCTGAATGGTGAATAAGCTCATTAATCCTAATTACTATTTGTTATGACTATTTTACTACTATTTTGATTGATTTGTATTCAGATGTATTCAGATATAGACTACACATAATAATATTCTGCAACCCTATTCTCTTTTTCCAGATTGTTAGCGTTCCTCCAGGTTTTCAAACTGTGCTCCTGCTAGGTCTCAGACCGAACCTGCTCTCAGCCTGCTAAGGACCCGAGGGCCACAGTAGGCCTATTCTTCGTTTCTCCAAATGTCTCAACACCAGAACAGTCTACTCCAAGTCGATCTCTTTTGAGCATGGATGCTTCCCATCTCATGTTTTGCTTACCCAGACGTGTGCCAAAAGTCCACAGCTCTCTTGACAAACAATTCTCTTCAGCGAAAGAAAACAAACATCAGCCCTACCAGGAGAAAAACTCTTTGTTTTGGCAGCAGGTTTATGAATATCTTTTTTTATCTTTCAATTTTGCCAAATAGTATTCCAACATAGATTAGGCCGAAAAACCCATTGGTGTGTCCAAATATTTGTATTGTACAATACTGATAAAAAACAACAACATAATTTTGTCTAATCCCCCCGCACAACTCAACTCAAATCCAATGATACTCAATTTCTCAAGCAATTTTATGATTGAAAAGCTTTTTTCAGTTGCAGAAACACATAGTTTACACACCTGGACTCTTTACTTGAATACACAGAACCTTCATAACAAATTACCTTTGGAATCATTTAGAGGCGTCAACCTGTTAATAGTATTGGTGCAGTACCTTTTCTGCATAGAGACACTGATGAATGCTTATGATTTCAACAATATTATTGATAATTTATACACACTACTCTTTCTTTACCTCTTAAGTTTATAGGTAAGAGAGATAAAAAAAAAAAGACTTAATGATAAAGAACGATTTA
Organism: Gadus macrocephalus; assembly: GCF_031168955.1. NCBI lineage: Eukaryota > Metazoa > Chordata > Actinopteri > Gadiformes > Gadidae > Gadus > Gadus macrocephalus. Next base: position 10,579,006 of record NC_082388.1, read on the forward strand.
TAATTGTTTTGTATGGTGCACAAACAACAACACACACACACACACACACACACACACACACACACACACACACACACACACATACACATACCTACAGACAACATAAACTTGTATAATGTTAAACTATTTATTTGTGCCAAAAATACTTCAAAATACATTGATCGAATGAGATTCATAATTTCGTAAGGTAACGATCGCATTCGTAAATAAACCCAACAGTTGCATTTTACTTTCTCCCAAGCCAAAACCGTCAAACAAATTCTATATCTATCTACCCAATGAACCCTTGTCACACATAATGCACACATAAACAAGATGAAAACCCATTTGATGATTAAACCTTTTAGCAAACCAGAATTATTATATTGGTAAAGAAATATTTTCAACAACTTTGACCTTGAATCTTGTAAAACTACAAGATTCATTAATTCTGAGTTAAAAGAAGACGAAGGAAGAGGTTCTAAATTGGATTGTTGACGATTTGGTTCATACATTTTTCATTTTTTTAAATTTCTTTGAAGATTGGAAAGAGATTAGACACACAAATTTGTGAGATCACTGTGGGGGATTTTGAGGCACAACTACCGTTGCATAATACATAACCAGACATTTGTATTGTGCTTTGAGACATACCTGTATATTTTACTGAAGTATAAGCTATAGCTTAATCTACAATAGCTTTTGTAGCTTTTGAAACATCGTAGATACTGTAGTTTGTTTTTACATTTGCATTACAGTAAACACAGTTGTAATATAAAATAATACATTTCCAATGGAATATAAGAAAATAATATACATATAAAACGCGTCATACTATTTAGTCTTCATATCTATTTACTCTTATAAAGTGCCTAATTTCTGATTGTAGCTGATCGTAAACAGATTACAGTACTTCAATCGTAGTTTTACAGAACACAGAACAGAGAGCTAGCTATTAGTCAAACAGTGATCAGATTGCCTTACTGTGTTTGCCATGAATCCACTTCCACATTTTACTTTATGCCGTGCCTAACACTTCAGCCAAAATGTAAGCACTCACCCACCTCGTTTGGCTTCATCTAGCTGAAGTTTGGCCTAAAAATTCTCTCTCTCTCTCTCTCTCTCTCTCTCTCTCTCTCTCTCTCTCTCTCTCTCTCTCTCTCTCTCTCTCAATATATATATAATTTGTATTTTTTTTTACTTTTCTTTCATCTATCTTCCTGTGCGCTGCTGTTTGCTTTCCATCACATTAACCTTTGGTGCTCTGAGATAATTGCCAAAAAACAAATCAAACTCTGAAGCATAAATCTAGTCATAGGTTGGATTTTTTTTTTCAAAACTATGATATAGCCTTGTTTCATATTTCAGCAAAGACTAAGTAGTTTGACTCATAGAAAATAACTTGTGCATTACAATGACAGAGGTGCTGCTTAAATGAGTTTGGTCAGTTTTTAGACAAAGGCACTATATATGCTAAGCTAACTAATGCTTATTAGCGTGTGCTGGTAGCAGTTGTAAAGCAACTCAGTGCGCAGTGTTACTGCGCCATCGTAGATATTTAAGTATTTATGAAAATTGTAATGCCAACTTGCATATCAAAAGGATGGATCCCATTTGATAGCAAGGCAGTGATATAACCAAGCTGCCAGAAACATCAACTAGACATGACCAAACTCTTTAAATCAAAAGCTCTCACACTTTTATACAGGGGGTTGAAAAAGGCAGTTTTATGGTGTACTTTGACAGTATTAGTATGTTACCTTTATATTTTCTTTTCTGTGAAAATGTTTTAACAGGGCTCGGGATGACACAATACTTTTTAACCTTTTACAGCGCTATATTGAATTACAGATTAACATTACTATATAAAAAGCTTATATATGCAAACTCTGCTGTTAATATTTTTTGTAAAACATTACATTTTCAATATAATTCAAGCAACTGAATCAATAACAGGTGTTCAAGACATATAAAGGTCAAAGACAATGTTTCCGTCAACATTATTCAGGCAACTGGAAAGATTTTAACACTACCTTGGATACTGCATAATATCTGACTTATTAATATCTGGCTTGGCCTCACCACATCACTTACCCCCCTAGCCCCCTCAACTAAAAGGACACTTAAGTGCCTGGCTTTGATCGAAAATTCACCAGTATCTGATTTTATTACACTCAGCGTCTCCAGTCACTTGAATTGAGCAATTAATGTTGATTCAATGCGGAAAAAAAACCCCTGTTTAAAACCAGGTCCTGGAAAATAAAGTCTTTCTTGCATTTTAACCGAACAAGCGTTCTGATTCAGTTGAGCACAACACTGCAAAACTTTTGGCTTCACGTGAACAAGTTTTGTTTTGGACATACAATTTCTGTCTAGCAAATACGCTTGTTGCCCTATGAGTTTTGCAGCTGATATTGAACCAAATTATTTAAATTGAAGGTTGGTTCTTTTTCCATTTCGCAGATCATGTATTTATAGCATTTTTACTTGAAACCTTTTTAATGTTATTCTCTTTGAAATCAGTTATCATCATAACAAATAAGATTTCCCATAGTCCATTGTTGCCAGCATTACTTGTACTGACGACGAACCTCCTTGGCAATCTCTCGTGTGATGCGTATGAATTCTATTCATGGGATCGTCCCACGTTTACCTTCTCCAAGGGATCTTCTATCGTTCCTCCATTACTCCCTCGGCAGCCTTGATGCTGGGGGATTCTCCTGCTCCAGACTCCTTTACCTCATACTCTCAATTCCTCACAACCGTTTGCAGTTATGAAAATACATTTATGAAGTGGAGTTCTGAAAAAGGTTAAAGATATTACTGAATTTAACGTTTGCAGTTCTGAAAAGGGTTAAAGATATAAAGGAATTTATTGTTTGCAGTTCTGAAAAACTTTAAAGTTATTACTGAATTTATCGTTTGCAGTTCCTATAAAGGGTTAAATATATTACTGAGCTGAACTTTTGCAGTTCTGAAAAGGGTTAAGGATATAGCTGAATTTAAATACAAAAAAGACTCTATGAAAGCTTTGGATTTGAGCAGATATAAGTTTGTCTTTTTCTTTCTTTCTTTTTACTACGTTTACTGCCTTAGGCTGTCTTATGTATTAGCACTATACAGCATTGTATAAATGAGCTTTGCATTTATGAATTATCAAAATTCTCTAAGTCTGACGATTTTCAATTTGAATGAGAGACTAATGTCGTCTCTTCAGGATTTTACAAAACAGTGATGTTGAAATTGTTGTTGAAATGAGGCATATAAAAATGATTTATATGCCATCCATTGTGAATAATGATACTGTATGTACAATCAGAAATGTGATTATGAATGCAAAGGAGAAAACATTGTATTTATTTTAAAGCTATTGATAATACTTTGATAATAATGTATAGAAAAAGAAAAGAAAAATAGCTATGTAAAGTATACTGTGTATAAACAAATTTGTTCTAAGGGGGGGATGGGCATGGGGTTGATTTAGTTCACAGCCAACTGTTTAAATCGGAATATTGATGATTCTTGTCTGTGACGTAGACAATGTTTCTGTTTTATTATTTTCTTTTTATATATAAAAGGTAAAATCATCTGAAAATAGTACGATTGTGTTTGTGTTTTTTCTTTGTCTGTGTTTTCATGAAAAGTTTGGAAATGTCTTAAGAACTACTTAGATCAGTCAAGACTTTATTAAGTCAATGGCCCTCTATCATACTGCTCTGGCATAAGCCTTGCCGAGGGGCGCACGTCTTTAATCTCATATACAGTCTCCATATTATGTCTTCAAATGGGTCAGTAGCAATGTCCTAAGAAGTCATTATGCTTAATTAGCCAACAGACCTGGCAACAGTTGCAATGCGGCGTCATGAATAGACCAATGGAAACATAATTTAGGTTTAAGTATGAAGCATAAAAGCATTTTTCAGATTCTTATTACTTTATTAATTCCGGAGGCACTCAGTTACAAAAGCTCTGCTCAAGATAACAATAATATTAAACCTCTTAATGATATTATTCAATGAAAACATGGTGTGCTATGTTATGGTGTGTTCCAGATTCCTTGGGCGCCAGCCTTCCGAGTCGGAAGTTGGGATATCTCCCGGCTTTCTTGCGGCATTTCTCTGAGGCACGCCCCCTTTTTGTCTTCATCTCTCGGAATTCTGAGAGTAGACCGAGAGCAGTTGTGACGCTCTCAACGAAAATGGCTGTGCCCGTGAAGAGATTTATTTTCTTTGTACCTGTACCACGTTGGTCATCATAAATGCTCTTACGCACTTGATTACATTGCTACTTTATTTCGGTCACCAATTTATGCATTGCAAGGTCTTGCTGTGCGTGCAATACAATGTAAAGTTGTGTTGTTTGTTTTCGAGCTGGTTTGCTAAAGAGGCTAATGTAGCTAACAATAAACAACGACTAGCCAATTTAATGACACAACACAAAGTCAAAACAGAACGCTAGAAGTGCTCCGAGACCGGAAATGACGTAACAACTCGGAAGGCTGGTGTCCGAGGCATCTGGATCACACAATTGGCTTTATAGACGAAAGCTCGTCCCCTCAGCTATGTGGAGTGCTTCACCATATCTTCAACATCAGTCGTTCAAGGGTCCCTGTATTGTGGAAGACCTCCAGCCTTGTTCCTGAGCAAAAGACAAGGAGCCCCAGTGACTCCAAGGACCGCAGACCAGGGTCACTGACCTCCCACATCATGAAGACCCAGGAGAGACTTGTCCCGGAGCTGCTCCGACCAGTGCTGTAGAGTTCGTACTCAAGGCGTTTTTATTTTAATTGTCTCAGACTCGTCTCGGTCTCGGCTATTGGTCCCTCCGATTTTCTAGTTGGTCTCGATCAAGCCTTTTTTAAATTTCAAACCGACATCGCAAAAAGAAATGTAGGTTTAAAAAAGTAAGTGTTTTTTCTAATGTTTATGAATCTAACCAATCAGCGGAGACATGTGCTCAAGTCGCACATTTTACGTGTTTCAATGACTCTGAGTTATCTACATATTCTTAGAGTGGTAGAGAGCCCCACTTTTTTTGTTTGTGTGATTTGTTGCTGTTAGTGACTGAAGATCAATAAGATTCAAAATTATTTTCCTTTTACAATTCGATAATTAAATAATGATGTTATAATATCAATTCATGCATCAATTCATCTCAACACATAGGCCTGGCCTAGAGGAAAGAGCAGTTTATATGTTGACTGCTTCGAATATTATGTTGGTGGCGCTATAGAATTATTGCTTGTGTTTTTACTGAGTAATACAGAAGATAATAACTTTAAAAAGAAAGACTTACAAAAAGATATACTGTGTCTCTAGCATCGCACAAATATTATAAACAGGTAAATAGGGATGTTTTTTTCTGTCTCGGTCCTGACCGTCTTTCTCATTTGGACTCGGTCTTGACTCTGACTCTTCAAGCCCTGGTCTAGGACTTGTCTTGGACTCGACTAAGGTGGTCTTGACCACAGCTCTGGCTCCAACACACTGACAGGCCCCCACTCTGACCCCCTACAGGCACCTACCAGCCCCGACTAGGAGTCGAGGGAGACATCATTTCCCTGCTGAACTGTCTGTACACTGGAGCTGGACAGGCTATGGGTCATCTGCTACAGGTTCTCCCGGCCACTCCACATTCAGTGCTCACTGAATGTGTAATGTGGAACTTGGTGGAATGTGCTCTCATTCCACCAAGATGCATCATGGAGCATCACAGGAAGTCACACCTGTGGCAATCAAACTTCTCCACTTCTCCCTTATAGTGTCAGAGAATCTCTTGAGTCTGTGAGCCCATAATTCATCTCTGATATAATTGTTTATCTGCACTACTGAATTAACAATATTTTGTGAAATAATTCAATAATGCAATACCCTAGCACGAATACTGCAATTATTTATACTGTAAATTAAAAGGGATTGTCTTACTTATACTGTTCTTCGTATGCATGATACTAGTATGAAGTATATTTGTACACACTTATTATTTGTTATATATCTATGTTTATAAACATACATATAGCAAAATAACAAAACAACTTTAACGTGCCCCAATTTCCGAGGGGATTAATAAAGTATTTTTTTCTGCTAATATGCAAAGTTACATACTAGGTTTACAGTTTTTTAATCGTTCAAATATTCGCAAATACATCTTCATACAAACCTATTTATTATGATACCAACCAGGCATCGTCCTTTAGTGGGCTCTTATTTTGAAAGAAGAACAGTTGAACCGGAAGCTTGTGCCAGACTGCATTGTAGGCTAGAATAGACATATACACATAGAAGAGGCCATGGCCTGGATTGTACGTCAAGGTCGCCGCCATATTGGAGAGGCAAAGGGAAAGAGATGCGTTTTTTCAGCATAAATAGACAGTATAACGTTTACATTCTCAACCAATTATTCAAACCGTTATGATCGACGTGAAGGAAAAATAAAAAAAGATAAACCTATAAATAATTTACATGATTTAACATGAATCTAAAAACGACGCATTGAAATCAGTTGAAAAAACGTCAACGTCAAAGTGTTTACATCATGAAAAAACGTAGCTCACCAGTTCACTTGCACATGTTTACAGACCAGTCGCCGCCTCCCCAACATGGCGGCTACGTTGACTCTTCGCGTCAGTGCGGAATCTGTGTGTGTATCTCTATGAGCTGGCCCAATCTGGCAACATTGACCCTGAACTCCCCATTCTCCGGACTGGTTGCAGCGACCACATCCATGGTGGTGACCTAGCTGGGATCTGGAAGAGGGAGTTCAATCATTCACATTTTACTCGCAAAAGACAGGATCATGCGATTTATGAGATCGTATGTCCTCCCAATGAAGATGTATTTAGACAAATGAAACAAACAAAATAACACACCAGCGGCGAAAACCATTTGTATCTGAAACTTCATCCCCTCGTTGCCTCCAGGTCTGTACACTTTTTTCTCCTTGCTCTCATGGTAAAGAGAAGGGGAGAGGTCGGCGTGATGTCAACATGCTGTGGTTATATATTTGGGTTTAGGTAATAACCTCATTCATTTCTATGTCGATGTGATCCATCTATTACTGCCAAAGAAAACTGTATAATTTGTTAAGTTCCTAAACATTCAATGTAGCAGCTGTTATGTTGCGTTATGTAGTTCTGCCCAAACTTTCGGTGAATACGGCAGGTGCCGATGCAGGTAGCAGATATTGGCAGAACACCGGCAAAATCTTTGAATAGTTTGCAATGTCTTAATATCTTTGCCTAAAATATTTTAATCAAATGCTTAATATCTTAGATTCACATTTCGGAAAAATCTGTATGGGAGTCTTACACTTTTAATAATGTGACTTTGGTCTTTAAAACAACCTTTGCAGGTATTACCCCATTCAGTAGAGCCTAATAAACGGACACCATGAGTCCTCATCCAGTGGTCCAAGCCATGATTGATCTCTCTGCTGGGGCTGTGGGTAAGTACAGGTTCCTTTCACGCATCATTTTCACAGGGCATGGTTTTTTGGAGTTTGTCTTCCAGCCAAAAGCTTCTGAGGTCAAATCCCAATGCCCCTTTACTCTTTCTAGGGACCACTTATCAAGCTGCCACACCACATCCTGGTCATCAGCCTCAGGCTTCTAAAAACAATTAACTGTAAAGCACTTTGGATAAAATGTCAAAATAGTGAAACGGTACTATCCATCACACAACTACAGGGGGCACTGCGTGTGTCCTGAGCGGGCAGCCCCTGGACACGGCCAAGGTGAAGATGCAGACCTTCCCCACCATGTACAGGGGGTTCCTGGACTGTGTGACGTCCACCTACAGACAGGTGGGGATGAGGGGTCTGTACCAGGGAACCACGCCGGCGCTGGTGGCCAACATCGCGGAGAACTCGGTGCTGTTCATGAGCTACGGATTCTGCCAGCAGTTCGTCAGCTTCCTGGCCGGGAAGCCCAAGGAGGCGGGCCTCAGGTTGGACCCGTACTTGTGTTCCCTGCCGAGCCAACAGGTTTAGGTGGCGGTAGATTACCGATTGTGCAGCTTGAGTTGTTAAAGGCCTACGTGCAGGTTAACCGGAAGTTTTGATTAATGGGTACATAAAGCACTCAAAATATGTATAGCATTTATAAAATGTCTCCAAAATAGTTTTAAAATCCAGTTTTTGGCAGTAACGGGAGTTTTCTAACGCCATTCGGCGATGACGTCACGTTGGGGAGACGTGGTGGAAGGTAGCCTGAGCCTAGTACTAGAACTATTTCGTCTAAGAGGTGGAAAGAACCACAAATAACATGTATGATGGCCCACAGCAGTGTAATTTCGAACCTGTCAGACGTGAGAGGGTGAATGAGGAATTGCCGAGAACTGATGGCGGTCAAAGCCAATTAAATGCATGATCAGAGGAGAATGAGTGGAGAGTTGCTATCATTTAGCAACGCAGCAACGAGCGCTGGAGCTAGTCAATGAACAGCAGTGCATACAATAACGACACTTTATTATATTTATTTATTTTTTACTGTCAGTGAATAGCACCGAGTGAAAGTCAACGTTTTCTTTATATCTAGTGACAGCGATTATGTCGTTCAGATAAGTACCGCTAAACTTAGTCAGAAGATCTAGAAATAGAAGGCATAATGTGCCTTCTACAGGTGTCCCACCTGTGAAATCCCCCCCAGATAATCCCTAATTAAATCTTACCCCCGACGTTGTAATCAGATTTCCGATAAATTATCCCACGTTTTGATGGTAGCCTACTAGCTCCAGTAACAACATCATTGCCTAGTGTTTATTTCAAAGCTTTATTTTACCCAGTGTGCGAAATACCCGTCAATATTTAGGGGTCCCCTCTCCCGATTGTTGTGCAATACCGATATACATTTTGCAGTAGGCCTATAACATTACAATATTTCATGGATGCAAGACAATTAGTATTTAGCCTACATGATAACACACACACGCACACACGTAACATTTTTTGATAATCCGATATGCTATATATTTTAAAGCAACACAGGAGGCTGCATTGGCTAAAGTTGTTTGGATGCACGTTGATTTATAAGAAGGAGAGGCAAAGTTGTGCATTACAATGCAAACACGACAATAATTGGCACCAATCTGGCGCACTTGGAAGAGCAATCAACTGAATTAATGGCAGGTATAGCCTATCGGACACGCAATCAGTGCACTTGCAAATGAGGGCCTGTAAGTATGACCGATCGTGGTGTGACATTATTTAACCATCAATCTACCGCAAATACGACCCGACAGATGTATATTAAACACATACACAAAGCACATCGTCCAACCTGGCGGATGTTGACAGACAGCCCACAACAAACCAAACATCACCACGGCGGGTGTGCTCTCTCTCTCACTCTCGTACGCCCATACACAATCACTCCAACTTATCCAACTCCAAGGCTAGGCTGCTTCATTAAGACCACAACTAACCACAAGGCCTTCATCACCATGCAGTATGCCGAAGCCGGAAAGGACCATAAGTTAGAATGGACCCAAAGTGTGTGATTGATACAGTCTGGTTTAGCTTTCTCTTGCTATCTGTTTTTAGTATGACTCGTTCTCAACATTACGTCTTTCTTCTGTTAGGCGCACATGGCTAATTTGCGTACGTGCACAGGAGTGGCTGGCTCCGCAAGGCAAATAATATAACATATTTAATTATCTTTCTATCCATCTATCCATCTGTCAAAGGTGGTAGAATGTCGAGGGTCTTAGGTTCAGCACAAAAAGGCAGCAGTGAAGCAAAAATGACTTTGAATCCATTTCAATCCATTCCTTCCTCACACAACTGAGAATACACAGACAGCACATGGCATAGCTTCCGCCTTCTAGCTCCCCCAACTTGTCTCTCATTTTGAGATATTCCACGATATTGGTTGGTGGCTGAGGACTCTCTCCCATATAGGCCTCTCTCAGGATATCCAGGGCTTCCCCTCACCTGACGTCCATAGAGCAGCTCGAAGGGAGAGTAGCCGGTGGACGCTTGCGGGACTTCTCTGTAAGCAAAGAGAAGATAGGGCAGCCACTGGTCCCAATTATCTCCCGTGTCGCTCACATACTTCCGCGACATTGCCTTGAGCGTTTGGTAGAAGCGCCCTCAACCGTTCCGTCAGTCTGAGGTTGGCAGGGCGTAGTTCTAATGCCCCTGATCCCTGACGGTGAGTACACTTGCTTCATGAACCCAGAGTTGAAGTTGGTTGCCCTGATCTGTTATGATCTCTCTAGGGATCCCCACCCGTGTTAATAGCTGTATTAGGCTATTCGCTACCTGTCTAGACTTGGTGTTTCTCAAGGGGAAAGCCTCAGGATAGCGAGTCGCATCGTCGCATATTACCAAGATGTATTTGTGGCCAGCCCTACTCTTGTCAAGGGGGCCTACAACATCCATAGCAATCCTAGTGAAGGGGACATCGATGATGGGGAGGTTAACTAGGGGTGCCTTCATGCCTCTTATTGAACGGGAAGTGAGCTGGCAGGTTGGGAAGGATTTACAAAAAGCTACAACTTCCTGGTACCCCAGGCCAATAAAACCGGGCAGCAATCCTGTCTGGGGTTTTCTGTTGCCCTAAGTGGCCTGACCAGGGGATACTGTGAGCTAGGTTCAGTACCTTAGCACGCAGGGGCTTAGGAACTACTAGTTGCTCTCCTTCAGCACTTATACGCACCAGCCTTCCCTCTTTCAACACACAGCACTCTTTTCCACACACTGCAGCCCTAGAAACATCCTCTTCGTTCTTCACTCTCTTGAAATGGGCACTCAATGTGGCGTCATCTCTCTGCGCCTGTCCAAAGTCAGTAGCCTCCACCACGCTAACATCTAGTGGTGGTAGGGGCAGCTGCTCCTGTACCGGAGTTCCTAAAACTTTTTCCCTCCTTTTAACTGACTTGGGTTTCCTACCTTTTCCCCCTGAGGAACCTACAGGAAAGGGTAACTCCTGCCACGAAGCTGCATCCGTGGAGTTAGCCTTAGCTTTGGGCTCTAGTTAACACATAACACTGCCCTGTAAGGTGACCTTGAGTGCTATGAAAGGCGCCCTCAAATAAAATGTATCATTATTATATTAGAACTGCTCGTTTGGGGTAAGTGATGTTGCAATAACTCTGCCAACACAGGCACGTCCTGTCCTAGCACAACAGGGTAAGGACAGTTATCCGTTATGCCGACATTCAGTAAGTAAGACTGTCCTTCACTCTCGTCACCGTGTAGACAACGTACTCTGACGCTCCCCACTCCCACTAACCCCTCTGTACCCAGACATGCTCCTTGGACAAATGTCTGGCTACTGCCTGAATCTATCAGGGCTTTCCAAACCTTCCCCCCCAGATTCTGACAGGCACTCAAGCATCCATAGAGCTAGGGGTTGCCTTAGTTGAACCATTGCATGGGGTGTGACATAATGACCCTCGACATTCTACCCTTTGACACCATCTATCCATCCATCCATCCATCCATCCATCCATCCATCCATCCATCCATCCATCCATCCATCCATCCATCCATCCATCCATCCATCCATCCATCCATCCATCCATCCATCCATCCATCCATCCATCCATCCATCCATCCATCCATCCATCCATCCATCCACGCATGTTTCTAGTTTTAATGTGATGTATTTTGTGCATGTCCAGTCAGACTTGTTGTCTCCCTTGTTCTGTGTGGTCTTGTAAGCTATACTGTCCTGTGTGAGCCGAATCACCTCAATGAATTCCCGACGATTTGTGTCGTTTGTTATTAATAAAGACTTGACTAGGCTATCTATCTATCTAGGCTATTAATTAACAATTATTGTTAGCGAAGTGAATAGTGGGGAATAGCGTATTCCCCACTACTCACGGAGCCTGAGGTGAATAATTGTTAATTATATGTTTTAGTATATACTACACGTGAACACTCAAAAAATAAACAAGATAACACTTTTAGCCGGGATTTATTTGTTTTTATTAGCGGTTTACTTGTTGTTATTAGCGGACATTTTGCGATGAAAACAATATCGAGTTTGAGATGTCAATCATGGGATATTGCCTAATATCCCAAGATAGCGAACCAATCAAATTGTGCCATTTTAGGAGGTTCATGTGTAGCATATACTAACTATATATAATATCTATGTGTCTGTATAATCTGCTGAACACTCTCTTACTAGTCTCTACTCTCAAGGGTCTCAATGCGGCTTTGGTCCGCGTCTCCCCAACGTGACGTCATGCAATGCATCCTGGGGGAAATGAGAATCAATAGCAAACCGCTAAAATAGTACCTACTTTTTTCGTATTACATTCCGTTTTGTGATACCTAACATATCACAAAACATTAAATACAATGGATGACAGTTTAAATCTTTATTACCAACATGCAAATTGCAGAAATTCGTTGGAAAGTAAACCCTGCAACACAGCCTTTAAGGTTTTTCTGGTAAAAAAAAAAATTCAGTGTCAGATAAGCAGACAAGCCCCCGGTTAGGATTATTGGTTTTGTGTGTTGTTGATTTTTATTACTATGATGTACTATGTTGTTGGATTTGTTGCAACTTAGGTGTTTGCTTGTGGGGCTTGTAACGCTATAGCGCTGTACAATTTACTTCCCTTGACTTGGCTTATTTGAAATGGTTAGCTCAATATTTGACTCAATAGGAGATAGGGTTTATATTAGGAACCTAAAAACAGGTTTCTGTTAATGTGAAGTAATGCAGGAAGGCCCTATCCTCGTGAGACCTTCTTGATCTGCTGGGATGGCCTCTACCCTGTTTGAACCCTTTGCCTAAAATTGAAAGATGTGAGGACAAATCAGCTCCCTTGGGGGAGGGACTTACAGTTTGAGGCAAACAAGGAGCCTCACAGAATTAAAAAAGAATGGCGCAGCCCAAGGAGAGTGTAGCAATCTACGGAGCAAGGAAAAAAATGTCAGAAAATGTACATAATCTCCAGGGAAGCCTTTTGCAATACTTCCGACTGGATTTCGGCAGGAGCGGAAAGGGCAAGAGGGTCATACTGATGGGCTTGATCTTTTGAACAACATAAGGTGGCGGCTATATTTGGAAGTCTATTACTGCCCAGCCAAGACCAGACTGATATTCAATGCAATATGCAACCTTGAATATCAAAAGGCTTGGGATACCCTGCTGAAGCTGCGGCCCTTGTTGTTAATGTGTCTATCTTTGTGTTGTCAGCGACGTGCAGAAGGCCTGCGCTGGTTCAGTGGCCTCCATCTTCTCCTCCATGGTTCTGTGTCCCACTGAGCTCGTCAAGTGCCGGCTCCAGGCCATGTACGAAATGGAGGCCTCCGGCAAAATCACCAAGGGTCAAAAGTAGGTTTCTTTCAGGGTTACCGTCAAATTGTTGGTTTGTATTGGAATAGTGCTCTGCTCCTGCACTGCAGGAGTCTCTCCTCTGTGGCAAAGCACATGATGGGCCGTAAATATTCCACCGGTCAAACAATTTTGAATAAACAGCATGAGTGAGGAGGCTACAAATCCATTTATTTACAAGTTGTAACGGACCTCTCATGGTTGGCAGCATTTGGCTCAAGAGGCAGAGCGGGTTGGCTGGTAACCAGAAGGTTGCTGGTTCGATCCCCGGCTCCTCCTAGCTGAGTGCCAAGGTGTCCCTGAGCAAGGCACCTCACCCTCACTGCTGCCGACGAGCTGGCTGTCGCCCTGCACTTCCGTTGGTGTGTGCATGAATGGGTGAATGTTAGGCAATATTGCAAAGTGCCTAGAGTAGCCACTGGTTAGAAATGCGCGACATAAATGCAGTCATTTGACCATTTACCATTCATTACCTTGTAAAGCACGGTGTGGTCGGTGATGAGGACCGTGATGAGGACCGAGGGACCCAGCGGCTTCTTCCTGGGCCTCACCACCACCATCGCCAGAGAGATCCCCGGGTACTTCTGCTTCTTCGGGGCCTACGAGCTCTGCCGCTCCTCGTTCGCAAGCTACATGAAATGTGAAAAGGACGACATAGGTAATAATAATGGCAAAAATGAATGGCATTTTCAAAGCGCAGTGGAGACGTTTAGTTAGGCATGAAAACCATTGCAGACCGAAGGATGATTAGGGTGCCATGTGGGTCCAAGAGCCAGGATGGGAATTGTACCAGGACACCGCGGTTAGTGGTTCGTTAGTGACCGCAGGAACTCACAACCTTGGTTTAACGTCTCATCTCAGAGAAGGTGGCCCCCACCAGGACAGGACAGGCCCTCAACCCAATGTAACCTGGTGATTCGGATAATTAGTACGTCAAGACACTGACCTCTTGAATAGGGGAATCTGAAAAGGAGTTGTTTATCTATGCGTTGCATGGGCTGTATTTGTTATGTTGCCTCGCCGGCCGCTCTCCCGGTCCTTTATTTAGCGCGATGGTGGTCGTGATGTCTACGAGGGCGTGACGGGCGCTGTGTGTTCTCCTGCCCGACAGGTGTGGCCCCCATCATGTTCAGCGGGGGGTTCGGGGGCGCCTGCCTGTGGCTAGTGGTCTACCCCATGGACTGTGTCAAGTCCCGCATCCAGGTCATGTCCATGAGCAGCAAGCAACCTGGGTTCTTCAAAACCTTCACAGCCATCGCACGCGCGGAAGGTAGGCCGAGCAAGCTCAAGGATGGTCGTCACTCATAGAATATATTATAATATATGGTTTAACTCCAACTTTGAGTGAGATGCCTTACCCCTTACCTGCTCATTAATGACGTCATTTTGTATAAAGTGTCATTAATTTATTATTTTCATTATTATTGTCATTTTACAATTTAAGAACACACAACTTTAGAGGCAATGTAAGGGGCAAAGTATTTCAGATTACGTGGAGATAATGTACATGTGGTACATGAACCTTATCTATCTGACATCGCTGATTGTAAACTGTCAAGGAGAAAGGTTGTTTTCTTTGTTGAAATGTGTGAAAACCTACCTGAACTCAACAGTACAGGAAAAAAAAATGAAGGCCTGTTGACAGTTATGAATGGATGTACAACCTCCCTGGTTTCTGACCACGGAATAGGTAAACGCACAAAAAAGTAAAAAAATAATAATAGATACAAATTAAATGTATAATATAGGGCTGTACTATCCACTATAATAAAGGACATAAAAATGAACAATAAATAGATATGCAAAAATATACGCCTAACAAAATTCATGAGCATAATAATCATTTGGCAGTTAAGTCATTTTTTTGACTTAACTGCAATACAGTCCTAAACAATACAGTCTGCTTAGTGTATTCTATCAATTTAATCTAGCTGTTTGGCCTGTGGGAATCAAACTATCCTCACAGTATAATATTTCATGGGTCAGGGTATATAATCAATATAATCTTAACCTATAAAAAAAGAGTATAAAAAAAAAAAAAAACAGTCATCCCTGAATAGTCTTTGAATTCAGGAATTGACCTGTAAAATACCTGTAAGTAACCATCTGCCTGTCAAAGTATCTGTTCTGAAGGCCCTCTCCCCTGTGTAGGCGTGAGAGCACTGTACTCCGGGCTCACCCCCACCATGATCCGCACCTTCCCAGCCAACGGCGCCCTCTTCCTTGGTTACGAGCTCAGCAGGAAGCTCATGATGAAGCAGTTTGATGACGTTTAATCTACAGCCGACCGCTCACTCCTCCACACATCAAGCGTTGACGTCGGGTCCCCCTGACTCCACCAGGATTCTGGAG
This sequence comes from Gadus macrocephalus, assembly GCF_031168955.1. Taxonomy (NCBI): domain Eukaryota; kingdom Metazoa; phylum Chordata; class Actinopteri; order Gadiformes; family Gadidae; genus Gadus; species Gadus macrocephalus. The sequence goes on from NC_082388.1 coordinate 10,594,631, forward strand.
GGTGTCTACCTGCCAAGTCATGGTCCTGTGTTCTTCTCCACAGGGCTTCATGGTCTCATGGGCATTCTGTGGGCTCCTCTGTCTTGTTCGTGCCCTTTCGAAAAAGAAGCACACTCCCCTTTTTCTTTTAAAAATGTTAGAGCCCACAAACATTCCCGTCAGATAGAATCGTGTTTTTAAAATATCTAATTTGTACAGTCCAAATTTATACATGGTCTCTTCTCCCTTTGCGGGACATGGTATTGTTTTAACACTCCATTATTAATGCTGAATGAATTGTGATTGCGACTAATACCTCATTAGAATTGAACTGTACTTTCGTTCTCTACTGCACGCACAAATAACGGCTGCTGCTCAACATTGAATGGGGAGACGTTGTACGTCCCTCACTCTCATATCCGTTGCTGCTCAGAGCAGGCTACCGTGTTCCTCTTCCCTCTGCAACAGCTCCACCTAGAGGAAGCTGTTGTGCCGTGAACTGCAACAGTAAGTGCAGTAATTATCAGACTGATTTGTCTTTTTTTAATGAAGCTTTGTCTAAAGCTCGTTCATCCAGAGGGCGTTGATGTGTTTTATTTGTGATTTTTAATAAAAATAATATTGATTTAATGTGAAAGGGTTTACGTTGATGTCCTTCTCTTGGTGGCATCAGATAAAAAATGGTGAGTTTGATAGGAGTTTGATCCATGCAGGTCTTCTTATGGATCTGGCACTCCAATTTATATGATCAAACTGTGGTTAAGCTTGTTGCCTTTTCAGTCACTGCCATTTTAATTGTTTTTGCTTTAGACCAAAATGGCTTTGATAGCGCTTTTTGTTTATCTTATTGTGTTGCTCTTTTTTTTGCCTTGTTGATTTACAGTGTTGATTTACAGTAAGTGTTAACTCAAGTGTGCCTCATTCAAGAAAATGAATAACAATGTTTTATAGAAGTTGTAGATGACGGATAGGTATTGGGTTATTTCCGTGTGATGTATGATCTGCATTAAATTAATTGAATTTTAAATCTGGTTTATATTTTATATTGTTCAATTCAAATTGTGAGTGATTAGAGATTATATACGATTTTTTATATTTGTAGATTTGACACACAAACATAATATTTTCACATTATAGGGATGTCATGATCCAATCGGTATTGGTGGGACAAAAGGCCCGTTCATGGTCATCATGGTAATAAATCTTACGCGTGTTCCCGACAGCGACCAATGATCATTCATGTGCACTGCGTTCGGAATCTAAAAGTTATTCACAAGAGGGTTTTTTTATCCGATAAAAAACGGTCTGAACTAAACAGAACTTAGGATCAGTTTCAAGTTTGCACGCCTTTATTTCCTTGTAGCCTATCCCCTACTATCCTTTGGCTTTTATTTATGAGAAGCACATTGTATTGCCACTGTATGAAGGCTAAACTTGCCCTCATCTAGAGCTGGTTTAGGACACAACGTTTAAAGCTGAGCAAAGTCGACGCCAACAGATGGTTACAACGTCAATACATTTTTAAGTACGTGATATGATGGTTGATTTTTTTTAATTGAGTAAAACTTTCATGTTCCGCCTTGTTCATGCGTGTCAATATATGGTGAAAATTTTTGGAGGTTTCTCAGCCACATTGTGGAATATTGGTAGAGAGGAAGGCATCGGCAGGGGGGAAGGGGCACGCTCTGGGCCCTTTTGATATTCATAACACCTCAGAGGGTCCTGGGTTGACCGGAGAACCCTCAGACAGACATCCCTCGGTTATCAATGACGTCAGTCTATTTCCCAGTTCACTTAGAAAATAAGTATAAGTAAGGTTAACTTTGAGTATTAAGTATTCAATATGGTAAATAGTGTTACAATGGAGCCAAATGTTAAACACTGAATTGATATCACCTGCGCCCCCTCCCTCCCCCTGCGATTCCTCGTCCTTATGGCTTTAGAATGTTTATTCTGTAGGCTTCAGTGAACTAATCCATACCCCGGTTAAAATCAGACACCATCAGCTTTATGATTGTGACTGTGTATATGTCAGAGACAAATGAAGGGGTGTTGTTAACTATATCAAATGCATATTTTCCTGTTCACATGAATATTGCTTTCACAGGGCTCATCTCTTAAACACATGTGATAAGTCATGGTGATTTAAGATGAGGTTAATAAACAAGGCGATGAATGGATTTTAATCAAAGACCTCACTTGATATAACTAATGTATAATATGTAACTTCATGTAATAATAATAATAATAATAGCTGAAATGTATATAGCGCTTAATATGGTACTCTAAGATGCTTTACATATTGCCCTATCAAAACTATGTAAAAGACATAATAAAACAGACTAGGATTAAAAGAAAAACAGGTTAAACATGAAGAATAAGTTGGGAGTTAGGTGGGGAAGGCTAGTGTAAAAAGGTATGTTTTGAGTGCAGATTTGAAAGACGAGAGGGTTGGAGAGACTTCGATGTGGGAGGGGTGTGAATTCCAAAGGGTGGGGGCAGCAACTGAGAAGGCCCGATCACCCCAAGTCCGGCGCTCAGTCCGTGGAACTTGTAGCAGGTTGGCAGAGATGGACCTGAGGAATCGGGAGGGGGCGTGGTGATGGAGGAGGTCGGCAAGGTAGGGGGGGGGCTAGGCGGTTGAGGGCCTTGTAGGTGATGAGTACGATTTTGAAGTTGATTCAGTGTTTAATTGGAAGCCAATGGAGTTCACGGAGGACAGGTGTGATGTGTTCTCTGGAGCGGGTACCAGTGAGGAGGCGTGCAGCTGAGTTCTGGACACATTGAAGTTTTTTGAGGACTTTGTTGGTGGTGCCGTACAGAAGACCATTGCAGTAGTCGAGCCTGGATGAAATGAAAGCGTGGATGAGTGTCGCAGCAGCGGTAGTTGACAGGTTGGGGCGGAGGCGGGAGCGATGTTTCAGAGGGGGCAAGCACAGAACCCTGGGGGACACCGTGGATGAGAGGAGTAGTGGCTGATTGACAGTTGTTGATGGCGATGAATTGATGTCTGTCGGAGAGATAGAATCCGAGCCAGGAGAGGGCGGTGCCAGTGATGCCAAGGGTGGATGGGAGACGGGAGAGGAGAATGGAGTGATTGATCGTGTCAAAGGCAGCACTGAGGTCAAGGAGGATGAGGATATTGAGGGAGCCAGTGTCAGAGGATAGCAGAAGGTCATTGGTCACTTTGAGGAGGGCAGTTTCTGTACTGTGTTTGGAGCGGAAACCGGATTGGAAGAGTTCAAAGAGGTCGTTGGTGTCTAGGTAGGTGATGAGTTGTTTGGCAACAACACGTTCCAGGATTTTAGACAGAAAAGGTAGATTGGAGATGGGGCGGTAGTTGTTAGTTATGTAACTATAATGCTTAATATGTAACCCTTTTGTACGTAGGCCTAATGCTCGAATTACTGTATGAGAATGTATTGTGGCGAGCAGTGCGGGAAAGACGGGAGCCCAGGTTAAGCGATGACGCAACTCGTGCCCCATACACCGCACGACTACTTCTGCACGAGAGCTGCCTTTATTTAACACGACACACAACACACAGCGCACCGCACACCCAACCAACAGACATGCAACTCTCTGTAACGGTTGCCAGCAACACTACACACAACAAGCAACACTCAACAACACACAACTACATTCTCCGAGCACATACCCCAAACCCGTTTACCCCAATACAAAAAGACAATAAAACCCCTTTTAACCCTAGTCCTTCTCTACCTCTCGTTTTTTGACAGTATAGACCAGAGGTGGGGGTAAGTCATCCATGTGCAAGTCACAAGCAAGTCTCAAGTCATAACCTTCAAGTCTCAAGCAAGTCACTGTGGTGAGAATCAAGCAAGTCACAAGTCAAGTCATTGCTCAGGTCAAGCAAGTCACAAGTCAAGTCATACAAAAATCGGATGATCTAACACAGTTTCCACATTTAAAAATCGGTAAAGAGAGTGGTTCATAAGTTGAGTTTTATTTCAACATTAACAATAACAATGTCTTAACAATAACAATAACTCAAACTATTCAAAACATTCCAAAACCATTATGTACATAGTTTGAAAATGTTTTTATGATCATTACCTCCAACCTGTGAACAGAATCAAATAGAACCTCTAGGTAGCTGTATACGAGAACAGTTCAAGTCAATCACTCAATCTCCCTACATGTTGTAGAATATTATTTGCAACACATGACATCAGACATGAAAAAAAAGAATATTTTAAAAGTAATATCACACATACTGTAGGAAGGGGAAATAGTAATACACAAGCCTGAAAGCTGGTAGCAATCTTGCTGCCTCGCAACATACATCGACTTACAATGCATTGCATTTGCAAAAAAAATAATTTGACAGTACTTTGTCACTGAGTTCTGAATGATGCGGTCACATTATCACCCCACCATGGCTGAACACACGTTCAACAGGTGTTCTTGATGCAGGGACTGCCATAACTCTTACCTCCACCTTGAACAAAAAGACACTTACAACCACTGAGTTAGAAGTAGCCTACTGACATGAAAATTAAACAAGTTAATCATCTGTGGAACGGGCAGGGCTTGAAAAACTCCAGCCAATGATTTTCAGAACCACCGAGTGGCATTGGACAGTACGTCAATCAAACGGTCGTACTGCGCTCCCCGCGCGTGACCTCTTCGTGCACGTGCACGTACTCAAAGCTCGTGACCCAGAGCAAGCTTCTATTTGTTGTTATCCTGCGGTAGCTACTGGAGTTAGTTTACTAGCTAATCCACATTTGGACCTAGCACTAGAATACAACCCTAAACTCCAACCTAGCTAGCCTGGCTCACTCTCGCGCATCTGTGTTCGCGCTCGTGTGTGATTGCGCGTCCATGTACTTGGAATGGGTGGAGTCAGAGTCAGCGTTGAAGGAGAGGGGGTAGGACCATTTTAGTTGCGTATTTTCATCTGCTGGCGTATCGCAAATCCCATATCCAACCTTTAATCTAACTTTAAAAAAGTCATTTCGAGTCATCTGTGTCAAGCCTAAGTCAAGTCTCAAGTCATGAAGACCAAGTCAAAGTCAAGTCGAGTCTTTTATCAGTGTTAGTCAAGCAAGTCTCAAGTCCTCAAATTTGCGACTCGAGTCTGACTCGAGTCTAGTCATGTGACTCGAGTCCCCCATGTCTGGTATAGACAGTGGGATTAAACAGTGGGTCTTACGACAATAGTTAACAATACGTCACCAACGGGCCACTCTGTTATCAAAATCTGGCCCCAGTTGCCGAACGGAAGTAGATTCATCAGAGCGTCATGAGGTGTCGTTCACGAGAACATTCTGCCGTCGAGAAAATGTAAGTATTCCCCATAATTCCCAGCGATCTGAACGCGCCATAAAACATTCAGTCAGAATATGAAGAGACACTCCCTTGGCAAACAAAGACAACGTTTTTTATTTTTTTATTTTTTTCATCTTCGAGCTACGGCTCCGGGACTGTAGATGATGATGCAATGAACGTCTGGAGCGGGAATTTACAGGGGCTTAGGATAGATGCCGCCTTCAGCAGCTCGGAAGTTCAGAAGCTCTTACTTGTCTTTACTAAACCTTCCCTTCTTCCGAAATAAGAGTGTTCAGGAAACTTCCCTCAGAAGTTCGTAGGCAAAACCGGAAAAACTGATTGTTTGTGAGACTATACTTCATATCAACAAGTATAGAAGCCCATGAGGTAGCCCGATGTTATAATGTATCGTAATGCAAATGTTAGAATGGGTATTAAGTTTGCCTCTTCACATTTAGTCTATCAATGAAATGGGCAGCCATTGTTGTGACGTGATCGCGGAGGACTCGGGTAGCTCTACTTCCGCACGAAACTCAGACCCAACAGATTGGCGAACACAGAGCTTGTGTGTTGCTGACGGATGTCACAATCTCTGTGTTCGTCAATCTACTTATCGAGTCTTGAAAACAAAATGGCGTCGACGGGTGATCTACTGATGGTATTGTGTGTATAAAATGTACTTTTTAATAAACAATCTGTACACTTACAAAGTTCTCAATGACTCGTTTTATATTTTCATTATTTGATTATATTATCAAAGAAGTGTCGGGCTACTTCTAGCCTTTTAAGTTGTTTAAAATAACGATTTCGTTTTTACCATGACAAGATGCCCCCATGGTTCCCAGTTTATAGCGTTTTGGTAGAATCGGCTAAAAACAGCCTATTTAAGAATGCGTTTACATGCGCTTTTGTGCTCCCAAACGAACATCCCATCTCGTTATCATCTTAAACATATCCCAGATCCATTTTAAACCGGATTTCTCCTTTAAGGTTCAAACCTTCCGGAATCTCAGACCGATTTGAAGGCGGCAAGAAGCATAAAGCAATAAGATGACATTAACGCCTTTCACTAGCCAATAAAGGGACTTTCGATAACAGGCAAATAACGTTCTTCAAACATTCTTCACACCAGTTACCGCCACATTTAACCTTAGAGGCCGCCACACTGACGGCAGCATAAGCAGATAAGATCAGAGAAAGGTAGAAAATTATGATATGATTTAGACATAATTTCATGAACTATAGAGATTCCCTTTTGCTCCCTTCCATAGAATATTTTACTTTTAAACTTTTGTTGTTCAGATCAAATTTAGTCTATTAATGCTATTGCTATGAACCATATAGAAAAGGCCTATTCGCTTTCTTCTGTGTCTTGCTTGTGTTTTCAACCATACATTTTGTTAGTTCACCAGGAAAGATTCCAACCCCCTCTCACACATATACAGGTCCCTTGGCTTGGTCTCGGGGTCCTCCTGGTTCTCCTGCTTGGATCTCAACAGTTGGTGTTACCAGGCACCCCAGAGGCTCCCCAGAGGCCAGATCCAGCCTTCTGCACCTGGCGGGGGCTTTGGAAGTTCAAGGTCCTCAGTTTTGGACTTTGTAATGCCCCTGCCACCTTTTGCGAGGTTGATGGATGCATTGGAGTGGAGGAAAAGGTATGGGCTGTCACGTACTGACCGACCCCAGCCGACCAGAAGCAGCTCAAGAGCTTCCTAGGAGCTCTTGACAGTGATGCTGTCAATCAGGCACCTTAACCACTACCTGTGTGGCCTGTCCTTCACGGTGAGGACTGACCACCCTGCTCTTCAGTGGCTCATGACACTCAGGGAGCCAGGTTGCCTGGTAGTTGGAGACGTTCCAGGCTTTCCACCTAAGAGTTGAGCACATGGCTGGGGCGCACCACAACAAAGCAGACGCTCCCTCACGCCGTCCGTGCGCCAAAGAGCGGAGCCACTACTGTGAGCGGAGGGAGACCCGTGAGAGATAGCTGCGTTTGTGTACATTATATGATGATCAATAACAGAGGGACGTCACTGATAAGGCGCCCCGCGCTCCTTCACCTCCCTCCCCCCTCCTCTCCACACGGCGCTCCAGTGGGCGCCCCCTCGAAGGCGCCCTGGAGGCGAGCGCCAGAGTGTCTTCATTTGAACCGTATTGTCATCTGATGACACGTACCTCAATATGGAGAGGCAGAGAAGAAAGCCCTCGGGGTCACAACATAGAAAAAGAAAGATTGGGAAGGAGAAACGGTGCGCAGGGATGAAAGAAAGCTTTTCAAAGTGGTTGAGACAGTCGTTTTTATGTCAGTGCATCAAGAGGAGGCTTGTAAATATTCAGGTTAGCTAAATCTACTACTAGTAAAACAACAGGTTACTGTTGTCTTGCAACTTTGTACTGATCAGAATGGAGCCTACAATATAATGGATCATAACAAGAAAAATAAAGGAACTGGTTTGTGATTATTTTGTTTTACTTCAATCTCTATGTAAGTCTCTGTTTTATGTCAATAGACCCAGTAAAAAGTTATAAAGTTGATACTTTATAACTCTGTTAAAAATCCAAAAGTTAATAAGTTCATAATGTGCCCTGGTGGAGGGCAGATTCAGCCGCCTGGGTCACCCATCCACCCACGGTGCTCATGGCATGTTGCTCTGCGGTCCAGGAGTCCACAGCACACACGCCTGCCCTTCTCATGCTGGGGAGAGAGCTCCAAACCCAAGCAGAGTTGACGATTGGTCGGCCGCATGATTCCCTGACTGTTTCCCCGGGTCCCGAGTACGCCAGGAGGCTTCAGGACTGCCTCCACCCCACTGCCTGGGGGTGGGGTGGGGGGGGGGGTCTATTTTTGTATGTTATTTTGTTTGAGTGCCTCACTACAGATGACTAACAGCGTTCTTACCGTTTAACAGATTAGAGATTTGGGTCGATCAACTATCAAAGACCACTTTGGTGCGGCCTCTGGAACTGCCCAATGGGCGTGACTGTTCATTTTCTGCTGTTTGCACACCCTGGATACAGTTTGTTTGAACTAAACCTAACCAGTGCTGCTACTTTAGACTGTAGCTGATTATGGTCAGCAAAAACAATGCTATGGTTTGGCGTAGCCATAAACTACACCGATTTTTTTATTAGTATGGCCAATGAGAACTTTGATATTGAATATTATAATTTTTAAGAAATAAATCCTTGCATTTACAGCATGTTTTTTTTTTACTATTGACTCATTCAGTTTTACATTAGTTTACGTTTCCTAAGAAAGCAAAACATTGTGGCCGCTGCATGTTATGCAGCTGACATTTTCCCCTGAACTCCAATACATCAAGAGGGCCCCCCACTTCCTGTATCTATTACTTCAGGCTGCCCAATCGATCGATTTGGGGTTTATGCCCACTTTGGAGGCTACTTTGGAGGGGGTCTCCCAGAAAAAAGTTCATACTTTTGTGTTTGAGGACAGACAATTTTTTGACAAGAATTGTTCACTGAAGTATGTATTATATATTTTATATTGTTCAAATTGTGAGTGGCAGGTACAGATTGCATAAGCTTTTTTATATTTACAAATCAACCACAATCGTAACAATGGCACATTATAGTGATAACGTCCCAGTAGGTATTGGTGGAACTAAACATCACCACTGCCATCACTACTCAGTCAGGATATGAAGAGACACTCGCTTGGTAAACAAACACACAGCCACAAGAGGGGTTCATGACGTCATCGTCGAGCTAGGACCCCGGGAGTGTAGATGATGACACGATGAACATCCGAAGCGGGAACTTACAGGGGCTGAGGACAGAAGCATAAACAACACGATGACATCAACGCCTGTTGCGAGCTCGATAACGAGCAAATAACTGTTACAGTTCAGCTTATGGCTTCCTCTTCCTCTCATCTTTCCTCTTACCCCTTTGTTAACGCAGGTTCCACACAAACATCCAAAAAGGCCGTTGACCATTTGAACAGCACAAAGCACAAGTTGAAGGCCACTTGTCACCAACAAGGTAGCGAAGAGTCCCACGTTGAACTCCACCACATTTTCAGGCGACGTGCATAGGGTCCATTTGCTATGGTCACTCAGGTAACTCTCCTTCCTGCACCCATTTATTTGCAAATGTCAGTGTGTGTGTGTGTGTGTGTGTGTGTGTGTGTGTGTGTGTGTGTGTGTGTGTGTGTGTGTGTGTGTGTGTGTGTGTGTGTGTGTGTGTGTGTGTGTGTGTGTGTGTGTGTGTGTGTGTGTGTGTGTGTGTGTCTCTCACATGTCTTTGAAAGGCGTCGTCCAAATCATTAGCGCTACTTTACAGAGAGGCCCATTCTGCAGACCAAGCACTGCCACAATGAAACTGTAGAGGGCGCCAGCCACACCGACGGCAGCGAAAGCAATCGATAAGAACATCTGCACAAAATTAAAGAAAGGCAGAAAACGATGATATGATTTAGACACAAATTCATGAACTATAGAGATTCCCATTCCCCCTACTCTCATTTTTTATGACATTTGCTGCCTTACAAAGAATATTTGACTTTTAAACATTTGATGATTTGGATGGTAATATCACATTTAATCTATTAATGCTATTGGTATATGACCATATAGAATAGGCCTATTCACTTCTCTGTCTTGCTTGCGTTTTCAACCCAGCATTGTGTTAAGGACTCACCCCACAGCGGTTTGCACAACAGCCTTGCTTCCCAGTCATGTGGATGTAGAGCGCAGGCACCAGTACCTGTCAGCAGGACAGTTACAAAGCTGTAAGGCAAGCTAAAGTTCATTTGAAGAACTAAAACACAGAATAATGGTGGGAATTTTAGCAGTTTGAATGCCTCTTTTTAATAGGCCAGGTGGTGTTAGTGGAAACACTAAACAAAACTGCATCTTTTTCAACTAACTTAATCACAAAATACCAAAAATAATAATACTCTTCGACTTTTCTTTAGTAAATAAGAGTTCAACTTCCTGTTCTCAATTTAACCAAACTTAGGTTGAAACCTTAAAAAACACTCAAAACAGCTAATTTCTACTGTTTGTGCTTTGCTGCCTTGTAGTTCGACAACCCTCCCCCCCCCCACTCACCATGAGTCCTCCACCGACCAGACCGCCCATGTACTTGACCTCCTCGGTGATGTGCCCGTCCTGGGCGTACTTGACGTCCCAGCCCGGGAAGAACAGGATGATGTTGCAGAGGATGGAGATGAAGGCCAGCGGGTACAGAGCCAGCCCGATGAAGCGGGAGCACTGTCCTGTACACATGGCTGCTTCTCTTTCTTACTACACTGCAGTTCTGTAGAAAAAGGAGATCTGTTCCGATCTGTTCAAATTTTTGCTTTCAGGGTGGGAGGAAAAACAGGAGCTTGTTTGAACTTGAAGTCTGGGGGGCAGTCTGGTCTCTGTGTCTCTCTCTGGTACTGAAGGCAGCAACCAGAGGGCTGGGCGTATAGGTGGCGTGGGAGGTCGATGACAAATGGGACAGCATTTGTAGAGTGGGTTAGGCCTCTGCTGGAGCCGACAAATAGGAAATGATGATTGTACAACAGAAATTATTAACCTTGCAGAACCAAGATTGTGGTGTTTCCTCATCTCTGCGGTTAAGAATTATGTAAATGTGTTCTTTTGGGCCAGTGCCTCGATACTGATGACTAATAGTGACGTATAACGGTTAACAGATTATAGATTTGGGTGGATCCACTATCAAAGACAACCGATGTACTCTCCAATGGGTGTGAGCGGTCAAGTTCTTCTATTTGCTATTTGCACACCCTAGATAAAGTTTGTTTAAGCAGTGTACCTCACCAGTGCTGTGGACGTTGGAATGTAGCTGATTAAGGCTAGAACAATGGCTTGGCCTAGCCCTAAACTATAGAAGTTTATAATTTAATATTTAGGGAAATGCATCATAGAGGGATGTTTTAATATGATATTGCCAACAAGGACTTGAATATTGTAATTTTAAAGAAATAAACCATTGCATTTACAGCTTGTTTGTTTTTATAGATTGACTCATCTAGTTCTGTTTTACAGCCTGTAGAGATTTCTCAATAAAACAAAACATTGTTGAGCATGTTACGCAGCTGAGATTTTCCACTCCAACTCATTCTCAGTCTCTATCCATTGTCCATCCCAAACAATGCATAGATCCATCCAAAATGCACAGCAATTTTCATAATTGTGATTCCACATATATACAATCTTAGGCCCTGTTCACACGGAGCCGATTTATAGGTGAAACCGTCTTGTGTGTTTGAGAGGGGTCTGGCTGCACACATCCACCCAGGCCCCCACACGAACTTCCGCTGCAGACATCCACCAGCACACCGGAAATGGCTTCATTTTTGCAAGATAGGCTAATGTTTTTTGTAAACGTTGTGTAGCCTGCAGTCGGTCTTATTAAACGATTTTACAGATTTGTAGATATGTTGCGAGTGTAAACGTTTTTAAGATGTTGACTTTTGACAGTCATCTGTAGACCAAAACAGAGTTAAGTTGTAATAAAATAATGAGCACGAATTGCTATATAATAGCTCGTTCCGCTTTAAAGGCCGTGTTGCAGGGTTTATTTTTCAACGAATTTGTGCAATTTGCTTGTTGGAATCTACAAAAAGAAGCAAAGCTTGAACTAAATCTGGAACACACCCTGAAATAGATTTTAATATTTGTGTGTGCGTGTGTACACGCGCGTGCGTGTTTATTAGCATGCATGTGAGTTTCAGCGCGTTCATGTGGTTGTTGTGGGAGGAGAGTTGAGGGGGGGTTCCAGAAGAATGTTACTTTGTAACGTAAAACACCATTTTACGATAATCCAGAATTCGATTGGTGAAGTTGAGCTACCATGACCACGTCGGAGGGGCTGGACCCCACTTCTCCCGTGAAAGAGTTTATGCTTCTTTATTTGATGCCAGAAAAATGTTTCGAGTACTTTTTCATCAACTTAAACTTCCTGCATGGTGAGGCGTGCTCAGAGTTTATTAGCATGCGATATATTGCCAATACTTCATAGTAATCCCCACCACCCCCAACACGATACAATTTAGGAGACATGTCTTTTATGATGTCTCTCTCTGTTTGTGTTTGTTTCAGTGCCATGTCTCAAGATTGTTCTGAGCAAAACCGTAGGACTGTGGATCGTCCTGGGCACAGTGCTAGGTAAGACTCGCCGTGTCCCTTTCAATGCATCCATTAGCTGTGTTCGAAATCGTTCCCTATCATGGATGTAGTGCACTAAATAGGGTGCACGCCATTTTGTAGGGTGTTCGAATTCTCAGTGGTCCACTATATAGGGCACTATAGTGGACTTAAAATAGGGTACATACGATGTACCCTACATGTTACTCCCGTATACCACAATGCAATGCGGTCGTGTTTTCCCGGAGGAGAAGAAGAAGCCGAATAACCGCGAAAACGAATACATTTAATGATGGAGTCCATGGCTTTCGTTTAGAAATGTCAACAATTTATTTGGGATTTAACATAGAAAATGTCAAAATTAATAAAAAAAAACCTTGATTAAGGAAATGTAGCATTCAACATCAATACAAGCTCCAGCTTTCGTCGTGAGTGCCCGGTTTGTTTACATGATGTGGGCGCATCTGTCTGCGTCACACAAATACCAGGCGCATTTACTGACGCAAATGACGTTTAGAAATGTTCAGCGTAGTGTCCGAATTCTCGTTCCCTATTCCCTATATAGTGCACTATATCATGTACACTATATAGGGAATAGGGAACGAGTGTATAGGGCACGATTTCGAACACGGCTAATTGCATCAGGAGTGATCTTTGGTTGATAGATTATGGGATAGGCCCAACCTATAGATCAGCTAAAGCCCGTACTAATGATCCCCACTTCCCAGCCGGGGTATTTATTCAATACGGTTTGTTTATTATTGGATGTGTATCCTAAATGTAGATGTGTGCCAAATGTCACATACAATAAATACCTCAATGCCTGCTCAAACTGTAAGCAAATACAAAGCCGTTTACAGTAGAATTCATTGCAGAGGCATGTAATTCATGAGCAGGTAGAGGGCCAGGTGTCCTACTCTTTGACTTCTGCGACCACATAGGGCCATCTAGAGGGCCAAAATGGTACTACTATCCCACATTGTTGAATCGGGAAACCCCATACAAGGCAGAGGGTAAGGAAGGTACTGAAAAAGGGCTGACTTGTGGATGTTGGATTGAGGAGAGCAACAACAGAGTCGGTTCTCCAGCAGTTAGGGCAACAGTAGCTCAGGAGGTAGAGCGGGTTAACTGGTTACCTGAAGGTTGCTAGCTTGATCCCCAGCTCGTCCTAGCTGGGTTTCGAGGTATGCCTGAGCAAGACATCTCACTCGGACTGCTCCTGATGAGCTGGCTGTCCCCCTGCGTGGTTGACTTCTCCATCGGTGTGTGAATGTGCGCATGAAATGTTGGAAGTCACTTTGGATAAAAGCGTCAGCAAAATCCCCTAAATGTAAAGTTGGAAAGCACTGTTTATTGTTGGGATTGCTCAGTTTGATCGATGATGATGATAATGATGATGACATGCTGTCCCCTTGCAGCACAACTACCTCAGCTGCTGAGACTAACGAGGAGGGGTAGCGCAGACGGTGTGAGCCTTGGTTCGGCCTTGCTACACCTGTACTCAATCTCAGGCCCTCTGGTCTACTGCCTAGCCAGGGACTTCCCCCTCAGGTGGGCTGCACACCAGAGCTATGCTACGTCACCCCACCGGGTGGGGCGGTGGGGATCCCATACACTGGGCACTTATTTTCAATGTGAATAATGAATGTTTCAAATGTTTAGTTTAAGATTTAAGCGTTCTTCCATTGACTTGGATGCATGCTTTGGGACTTGTATGCACTATTGTTGAGGCCTGAAATTCAAGCATTGCATTGGCATTCAAGGCTGTTGCTTGTTGTTCCATTCAGGTGCACACATTGATAAAGCTGACACATGAAAACATGCCTTGAAGGAGGCAGATGCACTTGTGATACATGCAGCCATTATTTTTTAACTGTAGTGAAACTCGACTTTAGTCTTTTGATGTGATTGCAGTTTTCCGAGTGAACCCGAGACTCAAAACTGTTTCTAGAGGAGCTTTTTTGATGCAAGAGAGAATTTAGCAATTAGCTTAACCCTCTCTCCATGGGAACAGTTCACGTGCGGCACAATAACGATAAATACAAAGCATATATCCACTAATGCATTATAATCTTCTGTATACTGTTGTTGAAATAGTTTGTACTATTGTTTGGACCAGTGCCTGGAGTGATAAGCTGTTCATAGCGGTTCAAGCTGCTTCAGTCTGCTTTCTACTCCTGCATTACAGAGGAAGAACCATACAAGGTAAATGAGTCAACAGGAATTCGACTCTGTTTATTCAAACTCAGAGCTCCTGCAGCTCATCAGAAAATGAGCCTTTGGTTGTGATGCGGTTGGGGGCTCTGCACTGTGTCCAATGTTTTCTTTGGGTGGAAAGTACAGAAAGTTTTACATTTCTGTACTCCAAAAGTTCATCCTCTTCTTTGGTCGCCTTCAGCCCTCACTTATGAGTCACGTTGAATGAACGTGTCTTTAAAATGATTTAATTGTACACTCTAAGTTGTTCAATCATTCTGAAAACCCTGTCCTTTGGTGCCATTATGGGGACACCTCATAGTGTTATAGAGAGCCATAAAATGTTAAATGTGTGAAGGACTTCAACCCATTTTTACTAATCTTGATTCTTTTTGTGGTCTTATGTTGATGGGCAATTGGACGGGGGAAGGAAAATGCTGCACCTTGAGTGGCTCTGTGTGGTGATGCAGTGTCTGATGATGCAGTCATCAGACACTGATGACTGTCTGATGTTAGTGTCTGCTGATGCAGTGTCTGATGATGCAGTCCTCCTGTTCCAGGAATTCTTCTCGTGCTGCTCTACGGTGCTGTGGTCGTCCTCCTGGGATCGTACGGAACAACATTGCTTGCCACGACACTACAGAGCTCTAGTATCCTAGCTTTGATTGCTAGCAAGGTAGTCTCACAACAAGTCAGACTTCAGATGTTTTTTTTTTCCCGACCAATCATGTTGCTGGAGGCGAGGATCTGTAAGCATGTAATTGGCGAACACAAACTCTGCCAGCAATTAAAAAAAACAATTGTGTCAAGTTTCTAATATGTACACCGTGCAGAGTGGTCACTATGGTTGAACTGAGGAGAAAGAAGGAACCCTCCTTCCAGGCTTGGTGAGGAGGGCAGAGAAGCATAACAAGCAAAATGGTATTGGCAAAACCTTTTTTCATTTTACATCTCAACAGGCTGTCCAGGCTGCCACCAACTTCTCCAGCGGTCAGACAGGAGAGCTGTCCCGTGTGTCCGTATTGCTGGTATGGGCGGGCTCCCTGGCTCTCATCTTCGTCTCTGTGCAGGTGTGGATCTCTCTCTGCATCATCGCTTACCTCTAGGTGTCACAAATACACACATCCTGCCCAACAAGAGTACCACAATCTCCTCTTCACTGACTGTCTCTAATCTCTTTCCCCCCCCCCCCGCCACCTTGATTCAGGTGAAGGGCACCATTCTGGCTCTTCTGGCCCACATACTCTCTTCGTGTCTCAGCACTGTGTTACTGGCCCAGGTTCTTCGATGCGGTCAGAGAATCAGCACCAGGAGCAAAGCCAAGAGTGAGTAGCCATCGGTCACATGGACACTGCTACCGTTCAGCATGCACGCCCATCCGCCCCTAATGTCTCATTCACTTCATACTGGTTTTGTGTGCGCAAAAGACCCCGATTGAGGTTGTAAGCTATTGGCAACGAGGTGTATCGTTTGTGGTCCTACATCGTTGCATTTGTGTTGAAAGGAGAACACCCAGCCTCTGTGGAAGACCAAGACAGTGTTGTTGGGAGTATTCAGATGTTGGGTTCAGCCTCTGATGTTGTGCTCTAGGGGTTTCTGACGGTCAGCAGTGCTGTTTGTACGAATAAGTGTACCGTGTTAGTAGTAATGAGGTTAGTTTAGGAATGAGATGTAATATGTCCATTTGGTTTAAGTTTTAGCAGGCCTTGATTACACAGAGGATGTACTTGCAGCTATGTCACTCCAACATGTTTGAACTAGATATTTGATATAGTAATCTATAGTTATCTCTTTCCACTTTCAACCAGTAATACCACTACCTTTGAATCAATTATATTTGAATGTGGATGTTTTACATATATTATATTATAGATGTATTGCTTAGGTTAAAATTATCTTCACAAAGGAGAAGCTATTGTTACATATGGAGTATTCATTGGCATGTGGGAAATTCAATGTATGGTCTGGTATTATTTAAATACTATTTGACATGTTATGTACAGGTTATGTTTTCAGTATTGTATATCGGAAAAATCTAATTAAACAATACCTTCATTGCTATAAGTATAAAAATATAAAAAAACATTTAAACCATTGATCTTAATTGCTTACACACAAAAAAAACTCTGTTCATCTTGTGTTCTGACTGCATAGTAGTCGGTTCTGTAGGAAATTAGCTGAATAACTTGTTTCCTCTTTTCAACACTCCCATGGTGATCTTTGACAAGAAATGGTTTAACACAGATGTCTCAACATATCTGACTGAGGAGGAAATAGAAAAAATAAAAGTGTTCTCTTCTGAACACATAGCCGCAGTTGAATCATTCTGAAGGTTTGCTTGATAGCTTATGGGATAGGCCCAACTTATAGCTCATTCAGATCGCGTAAAGGCCTACATACTAAGGGCATGCGGGTGACATATAGCGTGTATACCACAGACTCTGTTGTTGAATGGTCTGCAAATTAATAAAAAAAACAGAATAACACTTAAAGGTTGGGTATGCGATTTGCGAAACGCCAGCAGATTTTGAAAATACACAACTCAAATGGTCCTACCCCCTCTCCTTCAACGCGGACTCTGACTCCACCCATTCCAAGTACCTGGACGCGCAATCATGCACGAGCGCGAACAGAGATGCGCGAGAGCGAGCCAGGCTAGCGTAGGTTTTCGTTTAACAACATGGCACTACATTCAGCTGTAAGTTGCACCCAGTACCGCGGGAAGTAGGGGTGCTGGGGGTGCTGCAACACCCCCTGTCCGAGGCCCTGTCTTATCACAGAAAACGATCATTTCTAAAAACTCCGGCCAAAGTGGAGATTTCTGAAAACGCCGGTTATGTGTTGTCGTGTCAACGGGGAGAAACGGGATTTTAGGTTCTGAAGCGTCACATTATGCACCAGGAAATGCTTAACGTCATGTGAGCGCCCGCTGTACCGTATTGGTCCGAATATAAACACAAACCCCATTGTAAGACGACCTATATTTGGAAAAAAGATTTGAAGACCAGATCTTGTTTTTATGAATAAATAAATTGTATTAATTGAAATAATATACGAAAATAAAAAGGCATAGAATAAAACACTGCATTGCCACTAAACAGTAGTGCAAATAGGCCGTACTGATGTGTACACCAAAGACTATTCCTGACACTCCTCTGCCCCGCTGTGTTCGCTCTGGCTGTGGTCGCTCCGAACTGTTTCGGCCCGTGGCAAAGCGAGTCATCCTCGCTGCTGTCCAAGGCATTTTGAGACGCAGCATTTATTTAATGCTCATATGACCTAGTGCTGAAAAAAGGTTATATGAAAAAGTGTGAGGGTAGCGGTGGTGCGCTAAACTTGTTCTGTGAGCAGCTGGATGTGAACCATGGTGTGAAGAAAGTGAACACAACGATCGATTTTCAACTGTGCGCGCATGCACTGGTGTAATTGAGCTGCGCTGCTATATATCTTTTTTTTTTATCAATGTAACGAGTTGCGAGTCTAGTGCAGGCTGAGTTTTTTTTTCCAGCACCCCCTGCTGAGAATACGTTCTCGCGGCTATGGTTGCACCAGATGTTATAAACATTAAACGGTCACATAAATCATTACTATTTTTAGAAAATGTATGTTTGTTTCATATAATTGTATTGGAAGTCCTGGTTTTCACTAGGGTTGCTGCGGTGTGGACATTTTCACAACGAGTAATACACTCGTCTCAACACCGGTATTACCGAGTATAAACGGTATAAACTTTGAAACGATGTCAACCGCCACACAAGCATCGGTTTTTAGACCCTTCTCGTCCTTCAGTTGCCGCCAACGTTCGAAAGCAGCGCCTAGGATTATTCTTGATTTCAGTTTTTCTCTTTCAGCGTTTTTTATTATCAATTACTCTCTGAAAAAGAGTTTTCCTTCTCTTTGCTGGTGGTGGTGGTGGTGGTGGGGATGGTGGCGTCTTGTCTGCCATGGAAATTGTCTTCTACTGCTAGGTCCAAATGTGGATTAACTAGTTCCAGTAGCTACCGCAGGATAACAACAAACAGGAGCTTGCTCTGGGTCACGAGTACTGCACGAAGGGGTCGCGCGCGGGGGAGGGGGAGTGCAGTACGACCGTTTGATTGACGTACTTACTGTCCAATGCAACGAGGTGGCAATCCAAATGATTGGCTGGAGTTTTTCGAGCCCTGCCCGTTCCACAGATGATTGACTTGTTTAATTTTCATGTCAGTACTTCTAACTCAGTGGCTGTAAGCGGGTTATGATAAGGATTTCAAGTAATTTTGCAAAAATGGCCAAAAAAGCAAATTCCGTACCCAACCTTTAAAATACATGTGCAATAAACATAGAGAAGTTATTATTTGAATGTCTTGCATTCACATTCAAGCCCCCCCATCCCATGACTGTTCTACTCATATACAGGCCCCCTAAACCCAACTCTGCTTTCATCCCGGAAATGTCTGATCTCCTCACAACACTCTGTACTACCTCTGCCAATACCATCATTCTGGGTGATTTAAATATTCATGTTGACACCCCCTCATGCCAGCCCGCTGCTGATTTTCTTCAGCTGCTAGACTCCCTCAACCTACAACAACATGTTGATGCCCCCACACACTCCAGAGGACACACAATTGACCTGGTCATCTTAAACTCCGCCCCCATCAGCAACCTACAGGTCTATGATCTTGGCGTCTCGGATCACAGAGTTGTGTCAATGGAGCTCCCTTTTCCTTCCTCCCGAAACCAAACCAAAGCGGCAGATCCACTTCAGGAATGTGAAAAATATCAACATGGATGCCCTGGCCCTGGACCTTCAACATCTCTCCTCTGGCTCAACTGACTCCCTCTCTGTTGCTGACTCAGTGGACTTATACAACCAGTCCCTGAGCAGTCTCCTGGATCTCCACGCCCCCTTAACATCGAGGTCAATCTCCTTCTCGCGCTCCGCACCCTGGTACACCAGTGAACTACGTACAATGAAGGCTGCTGGGCGTGTCCTTGAGCGGCGACTCAAGGCCTCTGGTCTGACCGTTCACAAACAGGCATACAGGGAACACAGGAGGGCATATGCTGAAGCCCTGAATAATGCACGGTCCAGGTTCTATTCCGCAATAATCAACAATAGCCCTGGTAACTCCAAACAGCTCTTTTCAACTGTCCATCACCTTCTCAAACCCCCTTTACCATCCCATCTGATGTCACCACGGAGAGGTGCAACATGCACATCAACTTTTTTAAACAAAAAGTGCATAACATCCGCTCACACCTCTCCATCACTACTGCCCTGCCCCTTCAAACTGCTGACCCACCGATTTACTCTGTCCAGACCCTCTGCTCCTTCTCCAGCATCACAAAGGAAGAGGTGGAGGACGTCATCAGGAAAATGAAGCCATCCACCTGTGCACTAGACCCCTTCCCTACAGCTCTGCTGAAGGCCAACATCTCTGCTGTCTCTCCACTCATCACCAATATCATTAACCACTCCCTCCTGGCCGGCCATATCCCATCTGCATTAAAAACTGCTGTCATCAGACCAACATTAAAAAAACCTACCCTTGATCCAGAAGTCCTCTCCAACTACAGGCCCATCTCAAATCTCCCATTTCTGTCAAAAGTTCTGGAAAAAACAGTTGCAGCACAACTCCAGGATCACCTCATACAACATCACTTGTTTGAAAAATTCCAGTCTGGTTTCCGCTATGGCCACAGTACAGAAACAGCCTTGGTCAGGGTCACAAATGACCTCCTGATGGCAGCAGACACCGGCTCCCCATCTCTCCTCATCCTCCTGGACTTAACAGCTGCTTTTGATACGGTTGACCACAATATTCTCCTTCACCGCCTGCAATACACCATTGGACTATCAGGAAATGTAAAGAACTGGTTCACCTCGTACCTCACTGACAGAACTGAGCACGTTGCCCTGGGCAAAGCAAAATCACACACCAACAACGTCACCTGCGGTGTCCCCAGGGCTCGGTGTTGGGCCCCACACTGTTCTCACTGTACATGCTCCCCCTGGGTAGTGTCATTAGCAGGCATGGCTTGTCTTACCACTGCTATGCTGATGATACACAGCTCTACATCAGGACAACCCCCACTTCTTCTGCCCCTCTGCCAACATCCACACTGACCACCTGCCTGGAGGAGATAGAGGCGTGGATGAAGCTCAACTTCCTACAACTTAACAGCCATAAAACGGAAGCCATCCTTGTTGGCACGCCACATCAGCTCCGCTCCCCCACCATCACCAATATCACCTTCTCTGGCAAAAACGTCCCCCTTTCCACATCCGTCACCAACCTCGGTGTTAAAATGGACCCACAACTTAATTTTGACACCCACATCAAACACCTCTGTAAGACAGCTTTATACCACCTCAGGAACATCGCCAAACTCCGCCAATCACTCACCCTGGCTGATGCAGAGAAGCTCGTCCATGCCTTTGTCTCCTCCAGGTTGGACTACTGCAATGCACTCCTCATTGGGATCCCTGGCAAGAGCATCCAGAGGCTCCAATACATTCAAAACAGTGCTGCCAGGGTCCTGATGAGGGTGCGCAAGCATGACCACATCACCCCCATCCTGAAATCACTGCACTGGCTCCCTGTCTCACTCAGAATTGAGTACAAGGTCTCCCTCCTCACCCACCAGTGCCTTCACGGACTTGCCCCCCTCTACCTTCAGGAACTCCTCACCCCCCCCGACAAACTCACGTACACTCCGTTCAGGATCCACTCACACCCTCCAAACCCGACATACGAAGCTGTGCACCATGGGTGATCGGGCCTTTTCTGCTGCTGCCCCTAGACTATGGAACGCCCTCCCTGACCACCTGAGGGCTCCAGACTACAGCTCTTTTTAAACGGAACCTCAAAACCCATCTCTTTAAAAGAGCATTCAGCTAAACTTTCTTTGAGGTCCCCCCTTTTTTAATAGTTTTTTGGTATTTTTTTCTCTGAAGCACTTTGAGATTCTTGAATATAAAGTGCAGTATAAATAAAATTTATTATTATTATCATTCTGCAACCAATTGATTTGAAACGAATCATATGTGATTTCCTAACCTATTGATTTGAAACTAATCATATCTGTGACTTCCTAACCTATTGATTTGAGACTAATCATATCTGTGATTTGCTCAGGAAAAAGCCGCCCACCAAAAGCTCTATGCCACTTTGCCATTAAACAATGATTCTAAATGACATATTTAATCAGTAAGCCTATTTTATGAATACTATTTATCATTCTGACATGATTTTCCAGAAGTTGGAGATGGAGACATGCCCAGAAATTGGCCAAAGAAATAGCAAAAACTGTCTACAAAAGCCCCCTGGGGATCTACTGGTGTTATGAGAGGAACACACAAAAACAAATGCTACACGTGAAACAAATGCTTAACATCTTAAGAATTGTCCCCGTTACCCAGCCAAGATATTTAGTAATTTGTTTGTTTATTAATTATATGTGTATTCTAAATGTAAATGTGTCACATACATGAAATACCTCAATGCCTGCTAAAACGGTAAACCAATACAAAGTCGTGTAAAGTAGAATTCCCTTCAGATACATGCAATTCATAAACAGGTAGAGGGCTAGGTGTCTTACTCTGATACTTCTGCTACCACATAGGGTCATCCAGAGGGCCCAAATGGCACTACTAATCAAAACATTGTTGAATCCCCCACACAAGGCATGTGTACAAAATACCAAAAGTATGTTATAATGATCTTCACATTTAAAAAAATTCTGAGAAATGAGTGTTACAGATGGAGTATTCATTGGCATGTGGAAAATTCAATGTATTGATATTATTTAAATATTATTTTACATGTAATGTACAGTTTGTTTCTTAAGTATTGTTTATTAGAAAAATCTAATTCAACAATACCTTAAGTTGTCATAATAGAAAATAAAATATTACACCAATTGATCTTAAGTGCTTGCACAAAAATAAACCTGACATTCTTTACTGACTGCATGGTAGTCGGTTTGGTGGATGAGTAGCTGCATCAATTGTTGCCTCCCCATGGTGACCTTTGACCCCAAGAAGGGAGATGCTTCAACATATCTGACCAAGGAAGAAATTAAAAGAAAACGAGTTCTCTCTTTTGAGCTCAGATCTACGGTGGCGCTGAGCTTTCACTAAATAAAAAAATGTTTCACACCTTATGTAGCCGTTAGCACACCAGGATCTCGTAATTAAAGGGAAACTTCACCCATTTCCATTAAGCTTTGTATCTTTGTATCTTGAGTTGTCTTCAATCCACAAGCGCCAAAAAGTCACATTCTGCCTTTTCTCGGTCAAGACGGCACCAAATTAGAATTTTAATTTATTATTCGACTACATATAGGACCCAATTTCAATACATATTCCATGCCTCCGCCGGTGAAATGCTCCTTTAATTTAGACATCAATAGGCCTATCTCGTAATTACGAGACCTTTCTCGTAATCACGAGATCCTGGTGTGCTAACGGCTACATAAGGTGTGTAACTTTTTCTTTTTTGCTGAATGCTCAGCGCCAACTTACACACGAATCCTAACACGGAACCGCATAGGTCCGGATAGATTTGAAACCACCTCCGAGGGTGGTTTCAGAAATGTGCGGTTTCAGGCACCGGATTCGCCGGCGCCGTCTGGAGCCGCTGTTAACCTTGAATGTAACAGAATCTCCATAAAACAAAATAAAATCTTGAAGTTGAAGACATTAAAAAGTTCAAATACAAATATGAAGTAAGAAAGGTAAAAATATATTTTTAAATAATTTAGCACTCTTTATCCAAAGTAACTTCAAGGGGCATTTTGAAAGTGAGCCCATAGTTTTTAAACCTAGTACTGTTTGTTCACAATTCTGCTATTATTACCAGGCACTTGTTCTCCAGCAAAGCTTAATTGCCTACTGTCTACGAGTATGAAACAAAACATCGACTGAGTTGTTACTAGAGTATTAGTGGACTACATACTTGGAAATAAAACCTCCTTGCGCGTTAAGGTACGGAATATTCTCAGTTCCTTCGAGATGAGAAAAGGGCATGGAAAAAGAGACAAAAGAGAGGAAGTTGGAAGGAGGCAGTTTTCAGCAACCAGGAACTGTTGGTAACTGACACCTCACCCAGCAAAGCCTTATGCCATTGGTTCTCAAAGTGCGGCCCGCGGAATCATTCCTGGCGGCCCGCAATGACATACATAATTATGTAAGTTATAATTATTATTATTATTTTTTTTTTTTTAAATCAATATTAATTTAAACCAATATAAATAAATATAAAGAGAAAATTCGACTCTCTCTAGCTTTCAATTAAATCCTTTTACATTTTTTAGTTTTAATCCGGCTGTACATTACTTTGAAAGGGTGAACCTCAGTTTCATGATTTAGACCTCACTTGACCTCACTCCCAGAGGTCCACGGTGCGGGTGCAATGTTTTTTTTCACCACTGGGATGCTGACGGCGTTTCCCGCCAAATTTTTTTTTCCTTTGGCGGCCCTCAGTCAAATTTTGGGTTCCTAAATTGGCCCTCAGTTGTCAAAACTTTGAGAACCCCTGCCTTATGCCAATCATTGTTTTTAGGGTAGGGCTAGACAAGGCATTTCTTGTCCAAGCATTCGTTTCATGCCAACCTAAAACAACAGTGGGCTTGGCTCAAGGCTTCCATAACATCTTTCCTTGAGACATTCATCATGATTCATCCTCCCATGAACAACGCAGGCTTTCCAGTCACTTTATCTATCTACTAGTATCAATCTCCCTGGCTTGCCCCCTCCCTGGCGATGAGTGATTCTGGTAGAGTTTGCGGAGTTCCTCCCAGAAGAACAGACTGAGGACAGTATGTGGTCCAAGCCTGAAATAGGACGCCCCCAGGCCTTTGTAGAGTCCGGTCAAGCCCTCCTTCCTCATTGTCTTTGAGAAGCAGTCCACGTATCCTCGGTAGAGCTGGCCCTGAACACACATTTATTTGAGTCAGCCTGGGGGGATGGCATACCTTTTGATTGTTCTGGGATTTGACATTTAACATCCTTACATGACATCAATGGTAATACATTCGATTTGTATAGCACTTTACAGCTAAAACATGAAAACACACCAAAAAAAAAACGCCCTACGAACTAACAAAATGTCAGCTTGCTCACCTTGCCCAAGTGGTCCACCGGCTGGTTGTAAAGGCGTGTGCTCACCACGTCGAAGGGCGTCATGGCAAACACCACCACCACGCTGGCCACCATACCGGCACTCAGCGACACCATCAAACTGTCTTTGGAGAATACCTTTTGAAAGAAATATATGCATCGACATCAGTGTTGGGAACGTTACTTTAAAAAAGAAATTAGTTATAGTTACTCACTACTTGTTCCAAAAAGTAACTGAATTACTCTATTATAAAAGTAACTAATTACCAGGGAAAGTAACTATTTGCGTTACTGTAATTATTTATTTTTTTAAATGCCAAAGTTGTTGGATTTGGATTTTTTAAATGGTTGAACTGCCCATTCAAGGCCCTGATATACTTTCAACTGAATTTTTATTTGCTTGATTGCAATCGATGGCTGTGGAACATCTGCCGAATACTACAGAAAATGCCAACTTTTCATCGGATTGCTCCGGACTCACCATTTCTGCTGCTTAATCGAATCAGTTTGATGTGTGCGTGTGTGGCGCGCGTGTCCTGGCTTGTGTGTAAAAACAGTGGATCCGATTGGCTACCATGAAACATGACTCTGCCTTGGCCAATCATAATCGCTTGTCTCGTTGTTAACCCACCCGGTCTCCTCCCGAGCAGTCTGTGTTCAATTCAATCAATTATTAGTAACGCAAAGCATTTAACATACAGTAACGGTAACAGCGTTGTAACGACGGAAACAGTAATTAGTTAGATTACCCCGTTACTGAAAAAATGACGGCGTTACCCAACGCCGTTCTTTTAAACAGTGTTATTACAAACACTGATCAACATGTATGTAACCTTCAGACATTGTCCGTTCTTGTCCACAGTCAGCCTCTAGTGACTGTGGAGGGAAGGGTTGCACGTTGCTTAATAAGTGAACAAGTTGTTCTTCTTTTAACTCAAGTCAAGCAAAACGTCACTTATTATGTGGCAGATGGTTTTGTTAGTCTGACCATTGTCTCATGCTGGTATTATAAGGGAAATAATACGCGCTCTGAAAATCATTTCATGTCATCCAGGTCATTGAGCTGAAATAGGTGCATTATTTTAACAGGCGTCTATTTTTGTATGAGGTCATATTGTTCACTAGAAATAACGGGTGTGGTGGTATTTTGGACCACGTCAATTGTTTCTCTCTAAACTGTTTAATAAAGGGTCATCCAAACCTTTAGGTTTACTTAAGTAATAAACATAACAACATACAACAGATACACAATAATCCAAGGCCTAACATACAATAATCGGAGGCTTCAGATGGGAGTTCGCCCCGTGTCTCTCTAGGAGCTCCGCAAGGAGGAGTCCAATTCATTGGCCAAAGCAAGGACTTCTTATACAGTGGCAGACGGGTCTCAAGATACTGAGCACATTGGTTAACCAGATGGTAGTAAACTATCGATGACCTCCTCAGGATGTCATAAAGGGGGACGTAGCCGAGCCTTATCAGTTGGAGCCCTTGCTCTTCAACCTTCCCAAGGGGGTCAGGGAGCAGACCTCACCTGGAGCCTTTAATCTCAAACCAACGAAGGGCAGTTAGAGAAAGAGAATGGAAAAATATAATTTTCCCATTACACGGGCAAAGAAAAAGAGCTGAATATCAGTGCATTGATTTCCCGCCAGTGCAGACAAACTGAGCTGTGGAGGAAGTTTAATTGATTAGGATGAGTCGAGTAAGGATGATGATTTGAATTGATGCCATTTGCTACTTAGGCAAATTTTGAGCACCTTGAGATCGACCACCAGCTCCTTGATGGCAGAGAAGGAGGAGAGCTGGGCAGCGGAGCCCACGCTGGTCCTCGGAACCGCGGCGAAAGACCCCCTCCACAGCCCCATGAAGCCGTGCTCCCTGCAGATGGCTGCGATGGCGTGTACCATGCCCTGGGCAACAGATAGGGGCCGAAGTGTGAGGGAGGATGCACTGCAGACCAGTGGCGTAACATCAAACAAACGAAACACACACACCTAAAAAGGCTACATATTTACCCGGTGCTGGTACTGATGACCAACCGCGATGGAGGAGGTCGCCTGGGACTGAAGATGGGTCTTCACCTATCAATTTGGATGTTTTGTTTATTTAAGTAACACCGTTTTAGGAGGGCGGGGCCATTCGTGCATTAAATAACATGAATAAAAAATCAACAGCGACAAACTCTGGCAATATCTGTAGCATGAAATGTAGTCTACTCACCAAGTATAAAGGGCTTCCCGTGACACCTCCTGCCACACCGGCTGCTGCTCCTGCTAACGTGGTCTTAAATGTGCTGACCCTCCCATCCGTGTATATATACCCGCTGGACTCAATGAGGGAGTAGGAGCCCAGTCTGATACCATTCATCACGAACTGATACACGAGTCCCGGTGCGAGTCCCCTCTGCAGCCCGGCGAGTCCTTCCACTTTGCCGATCGTGTAAAAGGCATGAAATACGTTCCGATAATGCACTTGGTACGACCCCCGGCTTCTGAGTTCTCCTTGTAGTTGCATGCGTGTTTTCACCACCTCAAGCGGATTGGTGAACACACACGCACCGCAGGCTGCACCGCCGCTGAGGAGGAAATCCATCGTCCACTTGTCACTTTTCTTGGTGGACGGAACCTTGACGAGGTGGACAAGTTGTGTGACCGGGTTGTGACCTCCCTTTGCTTCGACATTTTCCGGCGTGTCCGTGTCGTATGACGCTGGCTGCTGCTCGGCCAATGGGAGCAGCGATATGCCCCTCCTTTATTAAACAGAGACGAGCGGCTGCTACTCCATCAATAGGCTGCTGTTCGCTGCATCCGATGCGCTCCACCTCTAGGTCCTCAGGTCCAGACCCGCCCCCAACTCAATTCAATTCAATATTCAATTCAATTTTATTTTATTTGTATAACTCTTAATCACCAGTACAGCCCCTAAGGCCTTAACAGTCCATATTTATGACGCGTCCCCGGACCCTAGCCCCCCCCCCCCCAAAAAAGTCTTGCCCTCTTGGAGAAAATCTTGAGGAAGAACGCAGAGTTGGGGATCCCTCCCTCCAGGGATGATCAGGAGTGCAATGTAGACTGCTGCTCCTTTGTTCACAACACAAACAATAATGAACAAACACGCAGCGATACAATCAGAAATAGAGACGTTATTATCATGATCAGACAGACACTCACACACATCATCCACTCATTCTGTATCATTCCCGGCATCAGCGTCATTTTGGCACCCCTTTGTTACAAACGCTTGCCCAGCCTCTGGCATTATTGAAATTCCCCTGCCGTGAAGGAAGTAGGAACTACGAAAAAACAAAACAAAACAGGTTTAGTGTCTCGTGCTGCACCCGTCAAAAGTGAAGCAACTATTGTGGGAGAATTTTTACTCTACCCGTCGAAGGATTATGATGGATATCTTGCTTTATATGTTTAAATAAGAGTAGAATAACACAGAGACTTCTGAAGAGACTATTGCTGCTTTAAAAAATGGTCATCCGATGATCTGTGCCGTACGTACAAATATTTAGGGCTGGGATCTAGGTGACACAATTGCGTCACCTTGATCTCTGGGTGCTACTGGCTTAAACCGAAGAGATTCAGGTGGACCAAGCATCCATACAGTTTGTTCAGGCACAGACCTTCACCTGCCGTGAAGGCCAGCCGTGGCATGAAGTCTTACATTTAAAACCTTACTTTGTTTCCTTATATTAGGTTAATTTAAGAGACAGTGTGGGCTTGTTTCTGTCACCAGAGGAGTTTCATGATTGATGACCCTTTCCTCATCAGTGCAAGGCAAGGCATGCATTTCCCATAAAATGTGAAACAACAAGGCCTGCCATGACACGCACTCAAACCTGGAATGCCGTTCCTTTGTTCCCTTGCATCAGGTACATTAACAGTATAGGTTCAGATGGGGCTCTAGTGTGTGAGCTTCATGAAGGTGACACTTTCCTAGTCCGAGTAAGGCATTTCACATGCAAAACAAGCCCTACCCTGACATGATCCCCACCCTGTCATTGTTCAGTGAACAATGGCATAGAATACTATGTTGATGATACAAGAAAAAATACCACTTAAAATTAAATAAATTATTGGTTTTGGGTTCACTGACTTTCATTTTATTTTCTTAAGCAACAGGACAAATATTTAATAGTATTTGATGGTGAGAGCATGTCCTCTGATGTTAAGAATAAGTAGAGCAAAATATCAGGTGACTTTCTTGTAGCCATCACAAATAAAAAGAGGTTAACTCACTCGTCTATATCATGCTATAGGCGTGTGAAATTCTTTCACCTTCGACCACATGACCTTTTCAGGGCAGATGATATTGTGTATCAGAGGTCTATTGTTTTCTACCTATAGCCTATATACAGGCTTACAAGTCAAAGTTTTAGCAAATATCTACCTCATAGGTATTGAGGAAATGAAGCACATGATCAAGTTTGATTGATAATATGGTTTATTTTATTAGATTACCAACGCATTAATGATATAGGTGTGATGCCCCTCTACACCCCACTGACCTTGCAGTGGCAGTGCATTGGTCTCTGGGTCGTGCAGGGGCACAATCAAGTTAAACGTGCACACTTCAGCCTCAGAAGGGGGCTTGCTTTCTGTGTTTGTCCCTGTTCTGTTGGCATGTCTCAGCCCATGCTCAGGTGTGCTGCATCAGTGGAGCTGATTAGGAGCACCTGGACCGCTCGTCAAGACCGGAGTTAAAAGCACCAGATGCCCCTTCCCATGGGGAGGCTTTTGGTCATGGGACTGCTGGCTGGTCATGGGACTGCTGGATGGCCGTGCCGCCTCTCTGGGATTTGGCTTGTCTTTATGTTTTGGACTTTGTTGTATATCCTAATGTCGTGTCCTTTTCATTTGTTTATGTAAATAAATCCCACTGGTTGGGTTTTTGCAAAAGGTGTCCTTTAATATTTGGGGTCAAGGGTGGTTTGTTGTTAGCCCCAGTAGGGCCACCTAGAGGTGGGGCGTAACGATAGGCTTAATGTGGAAAGGTCTTAATCAGAGAGAAACACAATTTCCAAAAAATCTTGTATGGCCAAAGGCAATGGTCAATCAGTCAATAAAGGGACTATTCATGATAAGAAAAATAAAGTACAATAGGCTACCAATATTTGTGAAAGGTGAACCTGTCCCCTACATCAGAAGGGAACATCCAATTAAAACAAGAACAGAGCAAACAACTTAATTTAAATGATTGGGTGACTGGAAATGATCAAGGTTTATGTGGTTAATATTATTGAATTGATTAGAGTCATAGTTAATAATAGGCATAATAGGTATCCATAGATACTCTGTGAATACCTAAATAACAAGCATTTGTTCCTGAAACTATTTTTCTCCAGTGGTGTCCAAGTGAGGGTCTGGTGTTAAAGGGACACTGTGTAAAAAATAATCCCATCTAGTGGTACAATTGTATATTGCATTCAAACTAATAGTGCTCGCTTGTTCAAAAACTACGGCGGGCAGTATGTGCCAAGAAGCTGTGTCATTTTATTTTATTTTATTTTATTAAAGGATCCCCATTAGCTTATGCCCTAGCAGTTTGCTAATCTTCCTGGGGTCCACATAAAATCCACATTACAAGTAATACTATTAAGTGTATTAAAATACAGTTCATACATACACAACTATAATAACAGTATACATAATACATCACAAAACTTCAGCAATTATTAATACAGTATAATAAATAACTAAAACAGTAGTTTAAACTAGAATACTTGATAGTAATCCTAGACAACATGAATGAAAGCATACATTGTTCCCACAAAAAGCAGCGTCCATATAACCACTAAGAAAAGTGCACCTTTATTCTCCTTTTGAAGGATATTTTGCTTTTTTCTTGACGGATATCTTGAGGCAATTCATGACATCCAATACTACCTCATCGAGTCATTCGAGTGATGATGAGGTTGGTTATTTCAAACTGCATTGAATCATTAGCGTAAGCTAATGATGTATGAGTAATTATTCCTCGAGCAAGATAGTGAATTATTTCAGTCATCATTCATGCTGGCTCAGAGTGAGAAACGCGTTTGCATTTCCTGTACCACGTAATGCTTTTAGTCCCTTTCGGCATTTCATAGACTGGAAGAACATGGAACCCTCCATGAAGCTTACCCGTCCTGTTAATACATATGAATTATTCTTCGCTCAGGAGGATAAGTGAGATTTTTGGCAGAGATAATTTTACACCAATGAGGACTTATTTATGAATGAATACGTTGATTTGAGGTAATAAATTACTTAAAATATTACACAGTGTCCCTTTAAGGCATGCCTATCAGAAGTAATATCTTAGTTTGTCCAGTAGATGTCCCGCTTAGTTTTGCTTTTGCCCTTTCTGGTAATGTCTCATGCCTTATGTCTGTGATCCACTTGAAAAGCCTCAGATCGAGGTCACTATATTCCTAAACCTGATTGTCGGTGACCACTGCTTTGAAACCTATTGATAAATAAGCAAGGAATGTGTAATTACATCTGGGCTATATTTCCACATAATGCTGTATCGTCGAATAATAAAGATATTGGTGTGCATTTGTTATTATCGATTAAGAACTACGTTTTTTAAGGATTCTGTTAGTGATCAGGTATTTACCCTTTTTAAAAACCTTCAAAAAATTCTAAATCCCTTAAAGTTCATATACCCTTTATAATTATAATACAGCCAGTTTGATTGACATGTGATGAAAGATGGCAGAATTAAAAAAAAAATTATATAAAATTAAACAGAAAAATAAGAAATTTATAGGAGACGGATGTCCCTCCCTCAGATGTCCCTCCATCCCTCTGGCCAGTATACACACACTCCCAGCACCCTGTTCCAAGCACCCTATTCCAGGCATTGCAGCCCTTAATCACTGGTACAGTCTCAAAGGCCTTAAGAGGCCATATAATTATGACACCCCCCTGACCCTCGCTCGCTCGGTCAAGGATAAACTCCCTGAATTAGCAAGGAAGATCCCATCATCCAGGGATGATCAGGCGACGAGACATCCCTGGAAAACCAGGTCCCTACCTCTGTACATTTCCCTTGGTGACTTCAAAACGTGTTTCCTCTTGTGTCACTGTGACAAAGGTCCACATCTACAGAAATGGTGGAACCTAACATAAAAACAACACCAATAATCAACATGCATATGCATAAAGAAATACCAAAATAACGAAAATAGCATAACAAAAAGCTGACTAGATCTACTACAAATGACCACCCGTCAGCCATTATTCTACCCTGGCTGTCGTATTGCCTGGAGGAGTCAGCGTTGGTATTAGACACCCGCCTTCCATACATGTGAGTGGGTAATCCAGTGCTTAGCCAGGTCATCCCTCAGACAGATGGTCCTGATTGGTTACTCCTCTGTGACATTCCAGCCATGCACTCCACAGGCCTTATAAACCCACAGACATGCTGCATGCATTTCTGCAGAGGGACGTTGCTAGGATTTAAGGACATTCAGGGCTGAAACCCGGATCTCATTCACATCCAAAGTTCATGTCTTCATCATTAAAAAATTGTAATGTGTACCTCAAAAATGTGACATGAATTGTGATGCTAAAAATATAAAATTGTTTGTAATAGTAGTTTTGAGTAGAGGCAGAATTGCTCTCTTTACTCACGTATTGACATGCAACATTAAAAGACAAGAGAAAAATGGTTAACTGTAAAATTATATTAGAATATTAAATGTTACACAAACATGCACACACAATTCTCTGATACAGTTGATGCAGTGCGACCTGTAACCTGTGATGAATAGATTCCATCTTCAGATCCGGGGCTATTCATGAAAACCCCTGGGCTGTAGCCACACAAACCCAGGCATCACGACACCGCTTACTTAGAGTTGCACTTGGCTTTCATAGATAAAGGCAAAAAAAAGAAAGAAAAAATCATAAGAAATGCCATGGCTGTTTGGTTTGAATCGTATATCTATAGTAATCTAGTCTGATTATTTGTATGGTTATGTTTGTGGTTTCATTAGGTTTCTTTTCGGCTCCCAGCTCAAAGGTTCAGGGTTTAACCATTAAACCAGCCTGCCCTCCAACCTAAACAACAGAATATGTTGTTTGTATATGTCGCCAAAACTACCTTAAAGCGCCTAATGGACTGTTTAAAGAAACAATCATGCAACAACAGTCAAGTATGTCAAGGTTCTGTCTTGCCAAACCCCGATATTGGTTTAAGTCTCAGTGGAAAATGCAACATTGTATGAAATTCAGCAGCAAAATTAATTTTGAGAAACATTTCTGGCAATAAATGTGAATTTCCTTTTCGTAATCTTCAGTAATTTAATGTATATGATGTTAAGTATGTGAGTTAATGCAAAGTTTTCTATCGTTGCCATGGTGATTAATATGGATGTTCTATCCCTGAAACCACTAGTTTGTATTGTCTCTGCGTTGTCTCTGTGTTGTGCAGTCATCTGAGCGGTTGTGTTCAATAATATTTTAGGTTTTTTTTTTAGTTTAGAATTTTTTAAGTGTGAATTTGGGAGATTAAGAATGCAGTGTTTTTGTGTGGCAGGACGGAAGTCTATGTTCGCTAATCATGACACAATCATACCGCTGTTAGACGATATTCTTTCAATGAAAACATAGATTCCCCCATTGTATCCAACCCTCTCGGTGGCCATGGCTGCAACTATGTGTTAACTTAGCAAACCAATGCTCCAAGACTTTCAAACTAAGTGGTCAACTATATTTCATAAAGGATCATGAGCCAGGGGAATGGAAGATAGAGATCAGATGCTGACACGTGACAGTGCCTCCCATAGGCGTACTAGGTCACCAGACTTGTGGACGCATTGATTATCATTAGGGTTAATTGTCTGGCTGGAACAGCGGCTTCCGAGGCTGTTTTTAACTACATCTCTCTTTAATCAGCTGATGGCGACATGGCTAAGCACCTGGCAGAGGTCCCTGACATAGTTCCACTTTTCAAACGGCCACACGATGTTAATGTAAATAAAATGTCAGCCTCTACTTCAAATTATCAGCAATGTGAGCATTGGAGTATTCTAGTAGCAATGCATTTGTCAGATGGTAGCTTCTCTGAAACCCCCAAGCCGCCAAGAAGGCTGTATGCTTTAAAATGCTGTAGGGCAAAATGAATTGGCAGTTAGCTGTCTCATTCCCAGTAAAATCCATGGCAGTGTTCAGTGTTCATGGCAGTGTTCACTCATGTGCCCCTTATTAACTTTGAGCATATGCCCCTGTTAAGGTCTTTGCACGGCCCTGTTAAGAAGTCACATTTGTGTGAATCTTTTTTTTTTTTTTTTAATCTATTAAGTATCAATTATGTCAATCGTTGTTGTAAGTGTTGATTTACATGTTCTTAGACTATATTAGTTAATCCCCTTTCCAGATAATCTATTATCTCAAAATGAACCAATCAACCAAAATATATCCTTGTTCGTTGCTCCATCTATCAACTTTCCAAATTTCGGATGTAATAATTACCAGGTATTGGTACATTTGGAAATTGTATCAAAAAACATTTTGGTACCTCTGACTTTATGGAAAATGGTACGGTACAAGAGCTTTTCTTCTGTACAGTAATCACTCCCGCTGATCATTTAAACTGACAGCCTGAGACAAGACGCTTTCATCAGATAATTGTAATCCTCGCTCGCTAACTAACTCTCAGGCAGGACTTTAAGCTGACCCACCGACCAATCCCAACTTTTATTTACGCACACAGCCTTTTCAGGGGCAAGAGAGGAATTTTTGAAGAGTCTTTAGATATACAAAGTTTCAGAAGGACTCCCAACAGAACAGACAAGATGTGTTTGCGTCGTAATTGATAGGAGACCTTTACTCGTGGCAAAAAGGGATGGAAGTATATTGTGGATGCTAAACTTCTGGATTAAATTGACTTTGACTTCTTGCTTGAAAGAAACAAAGGTAAGTAACCCTCCATGGGTCAACACTATTCATATGAATATGCAGTAGCAAAGCAGAAAATAAAAAAGGATGCACCGATACCCCCCATTGCAAACAGATGTTCACGATGGCTACCTTGCTGCTTTATCAGCGATCTTTTTTGCATCCCAGACTTTGAACCCACATTAATAGTAAGCGGTGACTAATGCATCTTCTAATGATAGCTTATTGCTTCTATTGATTATATAAGTATAATTTTGTTTTTAATCTGGTTTCAGAGCAATATTCTTTGTTAAATATTCCCCAATAATAATAAAACATGCTAATAAATCAATAACAAACAGATAAATCAATAACAGTATGTTTACTAGTACGAGTGATGTTTCAAAGTCCTTTGTTGGGAAAATTACTAAATTTATTAAATATGACAACATGCAGTACCTTTGATCACAGGTATTGGACAGAATAAATAATAATGTGTTTTTTCTATAAATATCTATATTATATATGTCTTGTATTTCTGTGCTTTTATATAAATATTTATTTATCTATTCGTAAATTACATTCATCCAGCTAATAAACTAATTGTAATAATAATGGTTAAGATTAAGACTTCATAACACTACATTTTCTTATAATCATAAAGAAAACAAGACATGTTCATGAGTAAAAGTAGTGTAAGTCAATCTCCTGTATGAAGTCAGTCAATGTTATTAGAATCATAGAGAATCAGGAAGTGAGTGATTCAAACTGCCGTATCACTTACAGTGCTTACACCCTGACCAAGTAACTGCTTATCTAAATATTACAGAAACAGAAGGTTTCAAATCAGTCAAACACTCTATTCACTTCGAAGCTAAAGCAAATGTACAATAAAGCATGCCATTTAAAGTCACAACTTATAACCTTGGACCAACAAAAACAGATATGTTGTCCTTAAACATGGTACTGAAACCAAGATTCTGCCCTTCCAGGACCTTGTGAATCTCAAGGCCCAAATCCAACCATGGACATCGGTGGCTTAGAGACGGTGGTGGCCAACAACGCCTATGTGTCGGCCCGCGGCAGCATCGATGGCGCTTCGGCCGCCGCCATGCGAGACAAGAAGATGCGGGCAAAGCTCAACCTCCCGCACATCAGGAATTGCGAGCAGATGAAGACCACCGTGGACTCTTCGTTCGACTCCATGTGTGTGGCGCAGCCCATTGGCAAGCGGCTGTTCCAGCAGTACCTGGAGAGCGAGGAGACGCACAAGAACGCATCGCAGCTGTGGAAAGACATGGAAGACTACAACACAGCCCAGGAGAAGGACCGACTACAGAAGGCCCAGAGGACGGTCAACAAGTACTATGAGTCTGCGGCCAAGACCTTCTGCAGCTTCCTGGAAGAGAAGGCCGTCACCCGAGTAAAAGAAGACTACAAGAACATCCGAGGTGACCTGTTCAAGGAGAGCGAACAGCTGCTGCTCAAGCACCTGGAGGCCAAGGCCCTAGAGGGGTTCAAAAACAGCTTGTTCTTCCAGCGCTTCGTGCAGTTCAAGTGGCTGGAGAGCCAGTCTGTGAATGAGGACTGGTTCAACGATTTCCGAGTGCTTGGTAAAGGAGGTTTCGGAGAGGTGCATGCCTGTCAGGCAAAGGCAACAGGAAAGATGTATGCCAACAAGAAGCTTGACAAGAAAAGGCTGAAAAAACGTAAAGGATACCAGGTAAAGGTTTTTCTTCACACAGAGCACACACCTCCATAACCAAATGGGGTCACCTATTTGGTTAAATCTTTAAAGGGGCCCCTTTAAAGATTGAAAGGGGCCCCGAGAAATCTCTAATTTAAAAACGTTGATCACATTGATCATAATGGGAAACTAATAAATATTTAAATAGCTGACATGATGATGCAAATTGGCCTTAACCCTCATCACCCACATTCATTTAAAGAGGCTTGTGACTCTCCCAAAGGCGTAAGAGAGTGGCTCTGAGCCAAACACAGAGCAAGTTCCACATGCTTGTCACTAACTTGATTAGTTGTGATTAACCTTCTTCTGGTGAGCACCATGGGATTACACTCCAGTGAGCCACTGACTCTTGATGGCCGGTTGCCAGCAGTGTGCTTGGCACTTGCATTTAAAATGAGTCGCTTTGACGCGTTATTCTACTACACAAGCATTGACCCCAAAGGAGAAATCCTGCAGTACACAGATCTGTATACATGTTGCTGATACACACATTCATTTGAAGATGCTTTTGCATGTCTATGCAACTTAGATTTTTACTGGAGGGTTTCATGCTTGCATGCTTTTATTTAGGGAGCCATTGTGGAGAAGCGCATTCTGGCAAAGGTACACAGTCGCTTCATCGTGTCACTGGCGTACGCCTTCCAGACCAAGAGTGAGCTTTGTCTTGTAATGACCATCATGAATGGAGGAGACCTCAGGTAATTTGCAAAAACAAGCAAAACTCAACCATCTTCACAACAGTATAGAGACACAGGTTCCTTCGCATGGCTGAAGTGTGCTCTTTGGTGCTGCCTCCAGTCACACCCCTAGTGAGCCTAACATAGATCAACCTCACAGCTAATACACAGGCAAGCCCGCCGGTTTGTAATTCTATAAGTCTGACAATCCCCTTTACACATTTACACAAACGTCACTCTCCCTGAATATCCAGGCATACTTAGACTTTGGTAATTACAGGATTTTCGACCAGTATTCCCATCGTCTTAATTGTGTTCAACCTGCTCCCGGTTCGGTTCTAGGTACCACATGTACAATGTGGATGAAAAGAATCCGGGTTTTAATGAGATAAGAGCATGCTTCTACACAGCCCAGGTCATCTGTGGGCTGGAGCACCTTCACCAGCACAGGATCGTCTACAGAGACTTGAAGCCAGAGAATTTACTATTGGATGATGCAGGTAAGCCCTGAAATACCACTGTAATAGCATCTGTTTCCCATCTAGAAAGAACATATCATATTATATAGATAACGTTTATGAATAATAATCGTATAATCCAGTTTATAGAATTCCTTTAAAAGGTTCTTGGTCCCAGTTGTCCCGTTACTGGGAGGTGCCTGGGACCGCACCAGTGAGATTCAGTCAACATTAAGCAGGATAAACCACATTGTACAGCTCTCCCTATAACTAACCTTCTCTAATCCAAACCCAGTGTAGCACTGTAGCGAGTTCTGCAACCTAAATCCCACCCTCGACCACAAAGCTTTATTCCATCTGTCATAAGACTCTATAACACATCAGTTATGAAATATTGTGCTACTGCTAAATCTCTTCACCTAAATAATAATGCAATACTTGTATTTAATAATGTGCACTTTCCACTGTACATTTGTGACAAAGTATTTAATCTGTAGTGAGGCACCTCTTCTCATTTATTGTGTAGCTCATGGGTGTGTGCATTTTATGCCCTTATGGCATGACATTGTAATCATTGTGTGATTTATTTATATTTATATTGCATTTTATTTAATTTTGTATTATCTTATGCATGTATGTATTGTTGGATACTTTATTTTATTATTGCTTATTTAAGATTCCATGGGCTGTTGTACCAGGTACATTTCCTATGTATGGGATGAAATAAAGTTCTTATCCATCCATCCATCCATCCATCTATCTATCTATCTATCTATCTATCTATCTATCTATCTATCTATCTATCTATCTATCTATCTATCTATCTATCTATCTATCTATCTATCTATCTATCAGCTAGCCTGAAGAACGAAGATGGCCAATAGGTATGATCTATTGTCTATCCCCTGCCTCCCTGACAACTCATTGCATTTCAACACAGGGCACGTCCGACTGTCCGATTTGGGTCTTGCTGTGGAGCTTCCACCAGGAAAAGATACAACTACTGGATATGCAGGAACTCCAGGTGATTGATAAAAAAATATGACCTGTCCTTAGCATTAGGACAGGTCTCTCAATCAAATATAGTGTTGAGCCCGATATTCGTATATTCATATATTCATTTGTTAGGTCGCTAATCTTATCTCAATTCAGTATTTTAATGCTTCTTTTTTCTTTTTTTTTAAAGGGGCAGTGGAACTCAAATCGTTTTATTTTGATTCAAACATGGTCATATTTCAGATCTTTCAGAACATTGTTACTGAAACAAGTCTGTCATTTCGAGAAAATGGGAGTAAAAACCTATGTTTTATCTCACCCAACCAGTTTATGAATGTTCTACACTGCTCCGAACGCAGGTAGAAACATTTCTGTGACCTCCAAGTGCCTTTTAGTATACTTAACAACGTCACAACAAAGACGCACAAACAGACACATGTTGATGGTGGTGTTCGAAGGAGGGTAATGCTTTTTGGCACTCAAAGCACAACGCCATGGTGTGTGTGGATGTGTGGAGCTCGTTATGGCCAGCACTAGATTTTGATGTTCGCATCCAAGAGAAGGTTCTGCTTCTAGGACACTTGAAGTATAATTCCACGATGTGTGTAGATGTGTGAAGACATAGTGAATACAATGAAACAAGATTCTACCCATTTGAAGTAGTAAAAAATAGCAAATGAAGGTGAAACACTATCAATTGCGAACGGCATCGTTGACATTGTGAGCCAGACGGGCATAATAAACGATTTAAATGTGTGCTCTGAACGCAGGCTTCATGG
Source organism: Gadus macrocephalus (assembly GCF_031168955.1). Lineage (NCBI taxonomy): Eukaryota > Metazoa > Chordata > Actinopteri > Gadiformes > Gadidae > Gadus > Gadus macrocephalus. The sequence continues at coordinate 10,633,856 of NC_082388.1, forward strand.
CTCCAGAGCTGCTCCAGAAGAAGGCATACGACTACTCAGTGGACTACTTCACGCTGGGGGTCACGGTGTACGAGATGATAGCAGCTAAAGGACCCTTCAGAACCCGAGGAGAGAAGGTACCGCCTGTGCTCACACTGCATTAGTAGTGGATCACGTAATTGAAAGATTCATAAACACATGAACACTTTTGATCGATCGCCATCATGTTTCCCCAAATGTTTACTTCAGGTCGAAAACGAAGAGGTCACTAGGAGGATCCTCAACGACGCGGTAGCCTACCCTCCCACCTTCAGTGCGGATTGCAAAGCTTTTTGCGAAGGTCTGATGGAGAAAGATCCGGTGAAACGCCTGGGCTTGAAGGACAACGAGTGTGCTGAGCTCAAGAGTCAACCGTTCTTCAAGGAACTCAACTGGGGCCGCCTGGAAGCAGGTGAGAGGCCATGACACCCGCTGAAACACATCAGCAGTAATGCGACTGTGGAGATCAGGATGTATCCGTAGCCCTTTTTTAGTGATTAGTGATTATTTTTCAGCATTAGTGACCAATAGTGATTATTTTTCAAGATTAGTGGACCGTAAGCATGTAAACACATCCACAAAGGCCAAAATCAATGATAATGGATTGGATTTATATAGCGCTTTTCTAGACACTCAAAGACACTTACAGTGAAGGGGGGACCTCACTAACCACCACCATGATGTAATAAATTTGCCGACGTACACATATTGCATCCATAATTAACACAATTAATAATAGTAATAGTATGTTATGGTCAAACTATAGTAATAATAAAGTAAAAAACATTATTTATTCAATATTTATGAAAAAAGGGAATCAAATAAAGAAAAGAGAATGAAAGAGACAGTGTGTGGTACGGTACCGAGGGGGTTGTTCAAACGACATGTGCGTTTCTCTCTCCTCCAGGCATGCTCCCTCCGCCCTTCGTCCCGGACCCAAAGATGGTGTACGCCAAAGACATCGACGACGTGGGCGCCTTCAGCACCATTAAGGGGGTGGTGCTGGACGCCACGGACACCGAGTTCTACGATGACTTCTCCTCCGGGAACATCCCCATACCCTGGCAGGAGGAGATGATCGAGACGGGCGTGTTCGGGGAGCTCAACCTCTGGGGCGCAGGCGGCAAGCTTCCCAACGACCTGGACCCCAACTTTGTGGAGGCAAAAGGGGGGGGCTGCGTGCTCCTCTGAGGCCAAAAGGGGGGGGGGGGGGGGGGGTTGCGTGGGGGACACAGAGGCATGTCGGGATGATGAGGGAAGGCTGGACGGAGAAGTAGTGCAAGCAAAAATATATATATATTTCGAAAGAAAATTGCTCATATTGTAGCGTTGACATACAATGTATGAAACACTTTGAAATTATTGAGAGGAGCATATTTATTTTATTTATAGCGATGATTCGTTTTTTTTAAGTTTAAACCATTTAGAGTGGATTCTGTATGTGTTTATTTTTGTCATGTAAATATTATAACATTAATAATACTATATCGTGACAAAGGGAATATCAGGTATGTCAGAGAGATACAATTTTGTGAACAAATGTAAATAAAAAATCGAAGTAATCGAATTAGCAAAAATGTATGTAAAATTGTAAGAAGTTCTGTTAAGTTTTAAATGCATCTTGTATAGATATAAGTTAGTCCTATGTACAGTATTGGCAAATTATGTAAAGGACATATGATATTATAGCTTAGAAATTTAGAGAAACAAATACCCTGCTCAACTGGTATGGCATTAAGGGTAAGGGATTTGAGTCCCATGGGGAACAACCATGCTATTAATAAAAAAAACATTCACGATAGGCTCTGTGGTACAAAATGACCTGACTGCCATCTCTCTTCCTATTCTGAAGGTGTTAGTGAGTGTGGTAGGAGAAGAGTTCTGGAGAAAGAGAGAGATTGAGTGAGGTACAGGAGAAGCCTTTACTTCGGACGACATATCTATACATATATACATATAGATAAGAATATGTTAAGTATTGACTCCGTGACCCGACCGAAACTACATCATATGTCACAAACTTCAACACAAGGCAACAATAGCAGCCATTGTTAAATGTTCATGGGATTTTATTTAAAGCACACTAAAGCAACTATACATGTAATCCCTCAGGTACTTTTGTTTGAACACAGGACCAAAGCAAGAAGGTATTAATTATTTTGATACCACACTGATAAATACTTAGTCAATAACGTTCCGAGGGTGTGCATAATTTTTCCATAGAGGGATTACTCTGCCTTTTATAAGTCACTGACCTACAAATACAACATAAATAACGGTGAAATACAACTCTCGACCAGATTTTTCAACGACAAACAAACAAATCTATGTAAAACAAAATGGCCTCTGATTACTTGTAAACAGGGTTATATCTTTGCTATGCTCCAAATTCAGTATTGGTACCAGACTTCAATGATAACACATAGCTTCTGTAATTCAAAAGTTATTAAGTTAGTAAGTTCTAAGAGTCTCTGGGCATATTTCACCCAAAAAGTAAAATTTCTGCTCATTTCAAAGGACTAAGAAATGCTGTAACATAAGTAAAACAAGGCTTTCTGCAAACAAGGCTATTCTATTAGGCTTAGGAGGGCGACATCGAACAGTATTATTTTCCTTGTTGAACATTTGCAGTGAGCTGAAGAGGTGGTTGTGAGTAGGTACCAGTCGACCACACCCAAACGATCCTGGGTTCGATCAAGACTGATGTTATTATCTGATACATTTGAAACTAAATTGTTGCCAAATAAACTTTTATCGTATAACGTTTATGATTTTGTATAATTATAACTTTAGATTTGCGAGTCGAAGATCGAATCCGGAGATATAGTATGTTTGATTTTAATTTGCTCCTTTAACTTTGTTACTGTCCCTTTAAGAAAAAGCCAGGTCAATGGGTACACGCTCAAAAAGATAGATAAATTGACTGAGGTAAGGGAAATAAAACATTAACAGCGTCAAGAACAAAGCGGAATATCGGTTTTGTATGCCGCAGAACTTTGTACTGGACTTGTGATAGCTCACAGGCAATACTAAACTTGCATTTGATAAGATATTAACTGGAATATGCCAGGTTTAAAAAAAAAAAAAATCCTTAATAACCATAAAACTACTTCTATGAAGAGGATATTTCTTAATGAATGCATCTGCTAACTTTAAGGATGTCAGTTGATGCGTACTATGCCAGGCATGGGTGCCTGAGGTATGGCTTCTAAAGGAAGACATTTACAACAGGGATTTAAACAGACCAGAACTATTTCTTAGTCGAGTATCGCTGAGGTGTTTCAGAGACAGTTGTTCAGTGGATGGCACAACTCTTTATGAAAAGAAAACTCTTGATTTGAAAAGCAGTCCTTAATTAAGCCTACATATACAAATATTATATTACGCCCTCAGAGGGGGGTCATTTAATCAAAATAATTGTTTCCCTTCAAAACTGTTAATGCTTAACCACTGCGGCTACAGACACTTTCGATAAATCACACACGCTTTTTATATGGTCAGCTTTCCAATGTTTACTCTGACCGCAATTCGGTATTTCTTCAGGAGTCATAACTTATGACACTGGGAGTGACTTACCTGCAAGCTACCCATTCTTGAAGAGAAGCTGCAGCCTTTTGTTATAGCAGCAAGGTAAACCCTGCATTATGCTGCGTCATCCCTTTCCCATAGGATATCTATATACACACACACACACCCACACACATTTATCAAATATATTATATATACATATTATTTATTTTATGTATGCACGCGTGTGTATATATACATATGTGAGCTGGCTGACAAAGATATATATGAGGGTTCAATTACCATCAAAACAAATCAAAGACCAGATAACATTGACAGGAATCATATGAATCTGCTGAACACCAGGGGGAATAATACGTGCCAAAGGTACATATTGTAGATAACTCATTGAATGCCCATCCGATATTAAGCCGTTGCAAATCCGTTGCACGAACCACTAGGAATGAACAGCGCATGCAGAGCAGGTATACTTACATTTCATGGTAACTTGCCAGTTATATGAAAGGCCATCTACTTTGGGCGGGTTTGGCTTACTTGCAGATAGGATGTGTGGCCTACAAATTAACTGTTGAATATAGTTCAGGGTGAGTTCATTGCTAAAAGGTCCAGGGGTTACTCCTACTTATAAAATGCATGCCTGATATCAAAGACACGTATCAAGCTCCTCGCAGATGCAATATTTAATAGTTTTTGCTAATAATTAATATTATGGAGATGATTGAGATAGTGCAGGTAATTGGACTTTTCCTAGGTTTTGGAGGATGGATAGTTACCATGGTGTCACTGCAAGACCAGTATTGGAAGGAATCGACGACGGAGGGGAGTGTGATCACCACATCCACCATTTATGAAAACCTATGGATGTCTTGTGCAAGCGACTCCACTGGGATCTATAACTGCCGGGATTTCCCCTCTCTTTTTGCACTTCCAGGTAAGACGCAGAGCCGCGGAACTTCCATTATGACTGAAATGTATGCATTAAGTGTGAGGGTGGAACAGGAAAACAAACCCATGCTTAACTATTTTAATAATAAAAAAAAAAATCCCTAGGTTGGTGTTTTTTATAGACATAGACAGACACAATAAGGCAAAGGTTCTTGGCAAAATAGCTGAGTTTGCAGTTTTTAAATTCAATTTATTTCTTATCTTCAAGTCCCTGTTCAAAAATTATTACTTTGAGTATTAACGAGCATACTGCTTTGATGATATTTAAAGGTCAACATAATATTTTGGTATCTATTTTGTTTTGATTTCTAACAGGCTCTATCTCGTCCAATACCAAAACTGACCTACATATCCAACTGCTTTTCAATGATTCACTTGGTTTATATTTGTGAAATATTTACTTATTTAATAAAACCTCTTTAGGGACAAACTATGGTAAAAAAATAGTGGGTGATTAATCATCAAAAACCCATAAACTTGACACTTTGACTCCGCTTAGACAAAACTATTGTTTGTCAAACTGCAAAAACCTCAATGCCGACAATACTATCCTGTCGTCAGTGACATTATGGGTTTTGTCATCAAACCAACACACAGCTTTGGTCCCAAATGGCGTCTTTGACGTATTTTTAAGGTAGGCTGAGGCATTAGAAGTGCCGTACCTGCTATTCTGTACAAATTATTCTGATTCCAGTCCCTATCATGTAGCAGTAAAGCTTTTGCTATAAGTCACCAACACTGACACAATGGTGCCTCGTATTTAGTTGATTGGAGAGAAGGAAAGATGATTCCTCTCTAAGAATGAGTTAATAGTCACTTGCCATCTATCTGTCATGTAATGTAATTCTTCATATGCTTTAATAATTTTTTCATCATTTTTGACTACAGAAAAATTACACGAAACCATCACTTTAGGGCTGCAACTGGCGTAGAAGATGATGAATTATTATACTTCTAAATAGTCAAATAAGAATACAGAGTATATTCCTTTGTCATTATTAGTCAGTAGTCACTTGCCGTGTCTATCTGCTCTAACTGGCCTGTAATGTAATTATTCACGAGTTAATTTCAGCTTTAATTATTTTTCTAAATTGTTGACTAAATTAGATTCACCTGTATGTAACAAAGGCTTCAACTAACGTGAACAATGAATTATGATACTTCTAAAAAGTTTATGATGAAGAATTATTCTAAATGCAAAACATTGCCATTACATATAGATATGATTTTTAATTTGGAATTTGAAGAGTGCATATCCAATTATTTTATTGTATTAAATAGACAATTAATAATAGGTTAATATGGGTTATTATACCTGTCGTCATTGACATTAGTCATTAAAAGACGTCACATTTCCAGAGCCACCACTAGTTGACGCAATGACCCAAGGGCTAAGAGGTGGCCTGTGTTTCTGTACTCACTCATTATGCTAAATCCCGGAGGTCTTGCTGAATGGCATCACTGGGTCGAGGTTCAACGCCCTCTCTAATCCTTAAACCCACTCACCCTCCCCAAAGTGATTTAACAACGTCCAAACGTTGTTTCTTTATTGACGCACTCCAAACTTCAAAGGGGAGACTGTCATGGGGTAACACATATCTGGGGTTAATTGAGGCTTGTGGCAGGTCTGAGCGATGGGCCTCTTGGTCGTTCCTTGGATAAACAGATGACTCTCTTTGTAAACCTCTAAACAAAAGAGGGTACAAAAAGTAATGAGAGCCCTTGGAGATTAATAATTAATAATAGTTGGATTACCTCGGCATTTAAGGGGAGAGTAAGGGTTTATTCCTTTGTCAGTTTTAGTTAGTTGTCATTTGCCCAGACTATCTGCTCTGTTGGGCATGAAATGTGATTATTTCTAAGATAATTTCGGTATAATTATATATTCTAATTTGTTTATTCGATTAAAAGATACATTCACTTTAGGCCTCAAATTAGGGCTTCAAATAACGTAGACCATAAATGATTCTACTTCTAAATAGTTGATGAATTCTAAATTACAAGAAAACACTTGCATTAAATATAGATATGGTATAACATATGGATTTTTAACAATTAAATACACAATTAAGAATCCATTCATTTATAAGGATATGACTGACGTCATAATCTGTACCAATTGGAAGAAGTCACATTTCCAGAGCCATCACTAGTCGACGCAATGACCATGGGGCTACGAGGTGGCCTGCGTTTCTTTACTCACTCACGATGCTAAATCTGTGAGGTCTTGCTGAATGGCATGGCTGGGTCTAGGTTCAACCCCGTCTCTAATCCTTACCTCCCAAGTGCCATGTTCATGGGCAACATCACTCACTCACTCATCACACAAAAACGCTGAGCGATACAGAACGTGATTTACAAAATCTTCCGTCTCTTCCGTGACCTCCACTGGCTCCGTGTAGTAGCTTGCATCAGACCTAAGACAAGGGTACTGGCCTTCAAGGCGGTCAACAGTGCTTCCCCTGCCTACCGCCAAGCGTAGGTCAGTCTGCACCACCCAGCTCGAGCGCTCCGCTCAACTACCTCAGCTGGACACCTGGCACCGCCCTCGCTAGCAAAGTCACAACAAAGTCACAACTCTTCTCTGTTTTGGCATTGCACTTGTTCACTTATTCCCCCCTCCTCGCTTACTCTCCTAAAAACATCCTTCTTACCAAATTATTGTATTTTGTACATCCTGGCACTTACAAATATAATTTAGCATGGTGTAGCATCTTAGGCTGAGTATCTTTGTTTTATACAGGGAATGGGTTAACCTCGTAATTGTTAGTGCTTGGCACTTATTCTATGAACATCCTTACTGTACCAAAGGTGGTATAATTTTGTTTCTCTTTATTCTGACAAATGTACTTATTTTAAGTCGCTTTGGATAAAAAAGTCTACTAAATGCCCTAAATGTAAATGCTAATCTAACAACTCTCAAACGTTGATGCTTTTATTGACGTATTCCAAACTTCAAAAAGGTAACTGTCATGGGGTAACACATCGCTGGGGTTAATTGAGGCGCGTGGCAGGTCTGAGCGATGGGCCCCTTTGTCGTTCCTTGGATAAACACCCAAGTTCTCTTTGTAAACCTCCAGAAACGCTGTCAACAAAAGAGGGTACAAAAAGTAATGAGAGCCCTTGGGAGATTAATCATTAATAATGCTTTTATTACCTCGGCATTTCGACGCAAGTGTTGCGCAGTGGCGGTTTCACTGAGGGTGACAGCCAATGACAAAAAAAAATCCACACACTTGTGTACACAAAGGTCTTGGAGAAGTAACACTATTTTTTTTTTTACGTTTTAGAGGTTTGCGCTGAACCACCACGACGGACAGCTCCACACAGGTTTTGAAGTAACAAAAAAGCAGGAGAATGAATGCGATAGTGGAAGGTTTTGCGCTGTTCTTGGGATTCATTGGCTGGTTGATGGTCGGTGTTGCGCTCCCTAACCGAAACTGGAAAGTCTCCTCTGTGGACGGAAACGTCATCACCACGTCCACCATCTATGAGAACCTCTGGATGTCCTGCGCCACTGACTCCACAGGGGTCCACAATTGTCGCGACTTTCCTTCGTTGCTTGCCCTTAACGGTACGTGACCTTCGGCGCATCAAATGACATTGTTTTTGAAACGCATAGATAACCTCGGCTCGGCAGGTGGAAATCTATTCTATTCTAATCTAAGGAATTTCTGATTCGATAAAATGTACAGACACATTAGTCTTATTTTGGTATTTTCTATTCTATTGCTTAAGATATAATATATCGTATATACGACCAACTATATATATATAAATAAATGTATATATATATATATATATAAATATATTCTGCATACACTATATTTACATAAATAGATATACTATATACTTTGCATGCGGATTCATTTGAGTTTGATGTTGATCTTTTCACTTTTGGGTATGGAAGAGTGTGGAGGAGATACCATCGTTATCCTAGAAAAATACATTTTTGTATAAGTCTAGCCTAGACTGTATAACAGCGTATTATCACATGGACTTATTCAATTCAATTGTATTTTATTTGTATAGCCCTTAATCACTGGTACAGTCTCAAAAGGCCATATATTTAGGACATTTATTCTAAGAAAACTCACCTTACGATGAGGTTAAAGAGATATTGCAAAGAGACAGCTTAGGGGACCATCTCACTAACTGTACAGTGAGAGACGCCCTCACCAGCTTCAGATAAGCTCTGGTGGATCTGATGATAAGATAGAGAGATAGGAGGATAGTAGGGTTAAGATCAATCAAACAATAAAATCCATTCAGGGTGCAAACTGATAATAAGGGATGCCAGATGTGTACAAACTTTATGCATAGGGTGTGACCCTGTTACTGGGGAAACGGTGGTGTTTACCCACATCTTCAAGACCAGTGTTTGTTTTTTTCATGGGTAAAGACAGCCCACATCGTATTACATTTATGACTTTATATGGGCACTCATTTTAGTAGCCTGTCTCCGCCCTCCCCCAGGCCCTTTGGTTAGTTCATAGTGAGTGCCAAATCGATCTTCCTGTATCGTAAAAATGGTTTCATGACGTGATTAGGTTGTGGCAGAGAAGCTAGATCAGGATTGTTCTCTGATTTCAACATTTCACTGCCTTTATACGGAAATATAACAAAAATTGTATCATTTCAATCTACTTGAACAAGTTAAAATCCTGACAGCCAATTCTAAGATCCTTAGATTGTCCATTATTGCCAAAAAAGCATAAAACATAATTTTAGTATTATTAAATGTAGTTCAGTATTAAAGGATCTGTAGGTACGACTTAAGAGCCATTATTTAGGTCGAATTTTATAAAAATGGCATAGCCGTCAGTCAGTGAGTTTAATCTCCTGTGATGTTTGTTTTGAGTTGACTGTGCCTGCCGCTGTAGAAGAAAAGTTTGATTTCTGCCTGCTCCCGTGTAATTTCTGGCCAATCAGGGCAACTTTTCCCTGATTGGTTTGGATAAATCATTTAGCCTGACACTCAATGGTGGAGAATTGTTGGGTATGTGGGAACATTCTTGGTGGTTAAATCTCTTTTGTTCTTTACTGCTCTCTTTCTTTACAACTACATAAACATATCTACAGTGACTTTGTAGGATGATAGGGATGTACAGATAACTTTGTTTTCATTATTAAACAATCCATAAATAGTAAGTTATAATTAATTCAGGTGGACTGGGTAGCAGCAGCTAGTCTGTTTGTTATTTCCTTACAAAGTCCTTAGTAACTGCTAGTTAGTTTTGAAGAAGCAGTTTACACAATTTGGTTGCACCACTAATATGCACGTCATAACTAGAAACAACTTAGTAATGTGTAAGTTGAATTCAAGCAGTTTGTCACTTCAAAGTGACAACACCCAAGATGTAACGGATCAACAACGAGCTACAATGTTAACCAGGAAGTGCTTAAGAAGTCTGGAGAGGAAATCGATGTGCATGGCCCAGTCAGAATTAACCACGTTTGCTTGTACTCATGTACTCTAGAATAGCTTTGTGTTCTAAAAGAAAACTCGACAGCTAAACCGGCACATTATCCTGTGTAAAACAGGCGATCGCTGCACATTGCACCCAGAGGGCCGCAAATCCCAGCCACCCGGGCCCCACAATTTTATCTATACATAAAATTAAAAACGTTTTTTTGTCACGAACTGCCAGCATATACTGTACACCATTCACACCTGTCTCGGGTTGAGTGTAAACAGGTAGCTTCCACTAAGCGAGACTGTAAGACTTGTTTGTGGGGCGCAACCCATTTTCTTTTAATAATGCGTCTCATCAGGCACTAGAGTCTGGACTCACACCAAGTGGGCACCTGATTCTGTCTTCTAACAGGATACATACAGGCGTCCCGGGCACTGATGATCGCGGCCATCGTCTTCGGGACGTTTGGCCTGGCGGCCTCGCTGGCAGGAATACAGTGCACCAAAATAGGAGGGGACAACTACGCCCTCAAAGGACGCATCGCTGCCATCGGCGGCGTCTTCTTCATCCTACAAGGTATTGTATTGGAGGCGACTTACTCCATGAAGCATTCCCATGCTCGATGACTAGGCGCTCTGGAGCATTGGTTCTCAAACCGTGGTACGCGTACCACTGGCGGTAGGCATGCGCTATTTAGTGAGGTATCTCACTAAATAGCAAAAAAGTTATACAATTATTTAAAAACATAATACACACAATATCAAAATACTAGTACGAAGGGAAATACATTAACTATGAGATCATTCAAATGGGGTTTAAAATAAGTTAAAGGAATAAATGTGCCTGCTGCATGAATTGTGCGTTGCTGAATAGGGCAGGCCTGTATTTTGTTATACTGTATGACATCGGTCATAATGGTGGTACTTGGGGAGACAAGTTATTTCAGAGGTGGTACGCGCTATAACAAGTTTGAGAACCAGACTCTCATCAGCCTTGCAAAACACGGAGAGAGAAACAATATTTCTTCTCAGGGGCGTACCCACACACAGATGTTATTAGCCCAAGTGCCACCCCTACTAAATTAGTCTGGACACAATACTCTGTTGTTGTTGTTATTCAAAGGTCAAGAGGATGTCATGCTAGCATTAGATGAAGGCCTTGCTAAGGGAGCTGTACCTGCCACTTCTGCACATAAATTAAAGGTTCTGCCTAACTGTTACCTACAGGACTGTGTACCATGATCGCCATTTCCTGGTATGCAGCCAACATTACACAGCAGTTCTTTGACGAGTTCTACCCAGGAACAAAGTAAGCTCACAAAGGAACAGCAAACTAATGCAAACCAATAAAGAAATACCCATATTGCATGAAGCGTGATATTAGACATTGTAAATTGAGCGTTATAGCCTGTATTATCATACATATCAAAGCCTAAACATGAACCAACTGTCTCCGTCCCCAGGTATGAGATCGGAGAAGGTCTTTACATCGGCTGGTCATCAGGCGTACTGTCCCTCTGTGGAGGGGGATGTTTAATGTGCTCTTGCAAACTCGACACACCCGAGGAAAAAAGGTAGAAATCGCACAACTCTCTTTCTCTCTCCCTCCCTCCCTCCCTCCCTCCAGTGGAGTCCGATACACTGAGGCTCATCATTTTGATGTCACATTTTCGCATTGCCCTACCTGACGGGTGTGTTTGTTTTGCATCAGAGCGTACGTCCACCAGCCGCCTTCCAGGGGGAACCCCCGCTCTGCTGTCGGGTCCCCACAGCACGCCCCCTCGATTAACTACGGACGCAACGCTTATGTCTGAGTGGTCAAGTGACGAGGAGGGGCTGAACCCGTGTTGTTTGTTTGTTGACTGATCAGGGATTTACCAACCTGTTTAATTAATCCACAGGGTTGGTCCTTTATTGTTTATTGTGGATTCAGGTGAAGCTCTAGCAACAGAACTACTGTTCTCTGTTCTGTTGACTATTTATTATTACTATCAACGGTCCACTTTTTTCATTGATCTAACATGCTCTTGCCACTTGTAATCCTTGGCTATTTGCTAATAAAACAAGGATACTGCTTCATATGTAGTCCCAGTTGGATAACGCAAACCCGGACCCATGACCTCAACGGTCCGTAACAATTTTCCTTTTTTTTTTGGGGAATATTTGGGAATCTGGGATACCCGCAGCACACTGTGTATGAATCAGTACTCTCGGCTATTAGAAAATAGCAGTGCGGGACTGTTCCCCTCTAGGCTGGACATGATGCGTGTTGGGAGTTTTGTCACACTCCCAATAGGTACATTTGAACCATTTCAAAAGGTATTCTGTCCTTAATGTCATTAAGGGATTCTGAATGAGAACCACTGCAAATCAACCGTTTGAGATATTCCAACTGAGAGAGATCTATAGGTTAGCCAGACAACATAGCATTTGTCAGCTTCATGCATCTGGGATGCCACCCAAAGAAAGGGGTTGGACCCATGCATCCACAAGGTGGACCGTAACACTGGCTTGGATTTGCCCCAAACCATCCTAGGTTTCGCAATGACTGGCCATCAATTTAATATTCTTCTGGTTTTCGAAATTAGTGCGCAAAAATCTATATTATGGTTGTCTAGCTTCCATGAAGCCATAATACAAAAAAATATGAGAATACATGATACATAGCTGGCTGCATGTCTCTGAACTGCTGTTGACTCCCAGTGCAGCAGAGAGGAGCAGGTTTTGATGTTTCATGCAAGGAGAGATGTGTGTGTTTCCTTAAATCAGCTCTTTCACTAGGCATAAAAAGGTATATTAAGTTTATATTGCAGTGGTTCCTCATGGGAGTCCACTTTGTATTAAATCTGTACTCCATTTGCAATGACGCCAAAACGTGTACAATTTGCTGTTTTTTTTTAATTTTTTTACAGTTGTAGAAGTTATTTATAGGGTCAGAAGAAATCAAATACAAATAAAAAATTGATATATCTGGTTTGTTTGAAATTATTCAGAAACAAAACGTGATATATTGACACATTATAGTATGGCTTAATCTACATGAATCCTTTGCACATTTTATACATATTTGGAAGCACAAACCATTTAACATCATTAAATGAATGATTACTGAATAATCCTTTGATTTGCAAACAAGGAATCAATAACCAGCCATGGGATGAGTGACGTCGAGTTATATTTGTTGATAAAAGGAAACAGATTGACGAAACAGACATTCAATCAAAAATTAGATAGACATTAAAACAGTCAGTTACGGTACTGATTATGCCAAGGACCGATGACTCACAAATCTTTATTATTTTTCTAGATACGCCATGCAATGGCTCCAGACTCCCTGACCCTCGAAACCAGCGGGATTACGACCCTCGTATAATGATTGACAAAGACGATTACTTTGTTGCCATGCTCCACCGCCGTTAGGCATTGATTTGCTAACTTGCTGTCTTGTGTAGTAAACCAGCACATGCCAGTTTAAAGTACCTCATGTACGTCAATAACACTCAAGATTCCTTGTACACTCACACGCTCACATTCACACACTTACTCTCACACGATTCGATAGTATTGTGATACTTGGCCCACGATTCAATATTATTGGGATTCGATTCTGCGATATATTGCGATTCAGAAGGCCATCGCCTCAGGGATTTCCTTAGCTCTTTCAGAGTTTGGAGTTTACTTTATCATTTTAGTTTCAAGGTGCGTTGATTTGGGGATAGGCCAACTACTTTGGGTCGTTTCACCTCCTCAGAGGCCGCTAACTCCAAATGGTACCTTGTGAGATGGGCTCTCAAGTTGGTCTTAATCCCAGAGAATTTAAAAGGTGACACATTATAACACCAGGTGTAAATGTGACAAGCCGTTACAAGCCGTTTTGAAAATCTGCCTCTTCTGACATCACACATGGGCCTGTCCACCTAGATGTGTGCTGGATAGATCAGTCTAACAGCCCACCCAGTGGACTGTTGCAAACATTGCTTATCTATCCATCCTACATCTAGGTGGACACGCCCACTTGTGATGTCAGAAGAGGAAGATTTTCAAAACGGCTTGTAACGGCTAATCACAAACCTGGTGGTATAATGTGCCACCTTTATTTTTCCTGTGGCATTCTTGAAAGTCAGGGTCTTTACTAATTTTTTTGATGAAAACCTAAATTTACCCACTCTTGATTTGAAAGTACAACCGTCTTGTACAACCAAATTTTTTTTTTCATTTGAATTGTTGTTGAATGCAGGACAACAAAGCACTGCAACAAGTGGCAATAGGCGGATGTTATACTCAAATGTAAATTATCAGTAAAAAATTTTTAAGGACATGACAAAGAAAGGGTCAAAGGATCATGCGATGGCTCAATTGTGTTGGTTAAAAAGGAGTGGGACAAAAATACAACAATTAATACAATTAAGGCTTGGGTGGTATGAAAGTATTAAAGGGATATACCAGGGTAGGGATGGGCGATATGGCCTAAAATCCATATTGCGATATACATGCAACCTATTGCGATAACGATATATATCACGATATATAAATCATAATAGAACCATTTCAGAACAGGTTACATAGACTCTAAGGAAAGCTAAACTGCTAAATGTATGTCGTTTTGAGAACATTTATTGTGCAAAACTAATCATACAACATAATGTTGTAGCTGCAGAGACTTTAAAAAAGAAAAAAATCTTCTGTGTAATGACGTATACTTCTCTTAGGCCCCGTCCACACGAAGCCGATTTCATGGCGAAACCGCAAAGGTCTTGTACGGTTCGGCCTTCCGTCCACACGAAGCCGGCAAATCCGCTGACCGAAACCGCAAACTTCTGAAACCACCCTCGGAGGTGGTTTCAAATCTATCCGGTTTCGTTTTGGTTTCGTGTGGACGCCTGAAACCGACTGAAACCGCAAACCATGACGACATCGCCCTACCCCTCGACCTCCTAGCCAATGGCTATTAAGCCTGCGGAGTCTCAGAAATCACAACAAAAAAGATGATGGCGGACTACAAGCTTGTAATCGTTCTGCAGCATATCATGTCCCTTGTTGGGTTGCTAAGCCATTATTTATTGAGAATCTAGTTCGCCATCGTAGAAGAGCTGTTTGTTTGTGTTGTTAGTGGTTCGGGGGGCAGCCTTTATGCGCATGCTCGCCTCTTCTTCTTCTGGATTTGTGTACCTGAAGCAGCGGCCCTTATGGGCCTGGAATGTTTACTACAGCGTTTCTACAGATCTATCCGGTTTCGCTTGGCTTCGTCTTTACGGAGATACTTCGAAACCGGATAGATCTAAACCGTAACGGTTTCGCCCGTTTCGGCTTCGTGTGGACGGGGCCTTAATGAAATAAAAATTGGTGGTGTCTTGTTAATAAAGAAACTAATACTGTGAATTAGGGAAATACGTCCAGTATTATTTAGGCATGGCTATTTTAAATAAAGAAAAATCTTCCAAGTGTGTGCACAGATACTTGCTATTAAAACATAAAACAATAAGTGCAAAATGAACGCATATAATTTTGAAATGAACATGAAATGAGAGCAATCACCAGCTCCTCCGTTTCGCTTTCAGCCATATTTACTTAGATGACGATGATGCGTTGAAGCCGGTTGGAGCTCATGGCTCTTTAAATTCCGCCGGTCGCGGACGATGCGTTGCAGCCGGTTGCAGCTCGTGGCTCTTTAAATTTCGCGTGTCGCGGATGATGCGATGCAGCTGGTTGCAGCTCGTGGCTCTTTTTAAAATTCGCGGGTCGCGGACGATACGTTGCAGACGGTTGCAGCTCGTGGCTCTTTATATTTCGCGAGTCATGGATAGATCGCGTCAAACATACATTATCGCGATAGAGCAATATAACTAAAATCTCTATCGTAGGCCATTTTTTTATCGTTTATATCGTATATCGTTTATATCGCGCATTCCTATACCAGGGTATTTAATAATATCAAAAGTATGATTCTCAATACTATCAAGAATACAATTGCTCCCCAGATTTTCCTAATACAGAGAACACACCAATTTAAGGAGATGAATATACAATCACCCTTGTTTAACTTGTAATCCCTCCATGTCTGTTCTAAACATTGCTATTAAACACTTCACTTCACTGGTGATAATACATTTGCTAGTTCATAAACAAAAGTGGCACACATCAGATACCTCACCTCTCGTATAGTAAAATTAACAATACAATAACTGTAGCATTAACCAAATGCGTCAACCCTTTCCTGAGGGTCCAGGTACTGTGAGCCAATCGGGGGTTGAGCCTGACCTCCCTTCTGACGCCCCAGTACTGTGAGCCAATGGGTTTCGTAGCAAAAATATTTATTATTCGTTATCCGAAAATATTAGTTAGCGAGAAAGGTATTCTAATCTAATCTCATATCAGTATTCAGATATTTGGTTTGTTTTGATGAACAATTAAAATACAAAAATATGAATTGTTTAACATCTATGCATATTAGGGGACTGCAGGGAAGAAGACTGGGTCACATTTCGTCTGAATATCCCAGTGATGAGAAATTATGGAAGGGCCCGCCCTTAGACGTTTCACGTCAATGCTTCAGGTGAGGTAATGGCAGACATCATCAGAAGGGCCAAATATGTGCTGACCGAAACATAATTGGTTAGTTTGGGAAACTGAAGCTCTGCCGAAAAGAAGTGGGACTCGGATTGAGGAGCGGATGTGAAAGCCACTGACGTGATCTTGTTGTTTTGCTTTATTAAAAAGACACATTTGTTTAACCAATTAATTCCACTTCATACAAACAAATATAATCAGTTGATACAAACTTGATTATGCAGCAGTGGTCTCCTCTTGCTACATTTAAAAGGCAGTAAATTATTCTCACTATGAATAGACTTTCTGTTTTTTCTTCACTGTATATATATTTGGATAATTGTTTGGAAACCTTACGAATAACCAAAGCTTGAACTCCCATTAAATTTTGTCTTCCGTTGTTGCAATGTTATGATGATTGTATGTATGTTAATTGTATTTGTGGGTCCTGTATTGATGTCCCGTTTTTGATGTCCTGTATCCTGATGTATTGTCTGTGATGTTTGTAAATAGAGCTGCTGGGATGCAAGTTAAATTTCAGACTTGCTATGACAATAAAGTACAGTATAACCGTATCGTACATGCCAGGTATTATGGACAATATTTACCAACGCAAAAAAATAAAGTGTGAAAAACAAGGTAGAAAGTCTAGTGGGAGCTGGAAAATGGTGAGCAATTATAGTGGCGCCATCTCAATTTGTGTCTAGATCTGATTTCTAATCTTTGGGGGCTTCTGCGGCCAGTTTATCCAGAGCTTCCCCGTCAAACCTTAAGGCGTGCCAGCCTTCACTCGCGGTCATGTCCCGAGCGCCCTTCATGATGTAGAAGTCCAGCGACCGGGTGTTCCAGTCCAGCACCGCCAGCTGAAGCCTAGTACACTGCTTCTCTTTCCCCACCTAGAAACAGAATGTCACAGTGATAAGACGCACACACACACAAAAAAAACACACACACACACACACACACACACACACACACACACACACACACACACACACACACACACACACACACACACACACACACACACACACACACACACACACACACACACACACACACACACACACTATTTATTGATTATGCAAAGTGAATTCATAAAAAATGCCTAAATCAACCACTGGTAACTGGAAGACAGCAGGTCTCCAGTAAGCACTGTAATTTGCCGTTAAACCTCAACGGCCGCAGTCCTTATTTGACAAGCTGAACTTTTTTCTCTCAAGGTACGATAAGTACCCCCAAAGTTTTGGAAAAGCTTGAATATATTTTTTTTTATGAACTATAAATCTAAATGACATCAAATGTGGTACACAGGTTCTTTAAAAGGGGCTCCAAACAAAAGTAAAGAAAATTCAAAACTAGCTCGATATTGAATTTCAGTTAATTGAAGTTAATAAGAGATTGACAAGGTTAATTTCTAACATTCAGCACGACAGCATAATCTTCATAGAATGCCAGATTCATTCTCATTAAGATAGGAATGGAAGACTCACCTGTGCCACTTTGCTCATTAAACCCTTGCCAATGCCTTTTCCTGTAGAGCAATTCAACAAAAATGTAAAAATATTACATATTCTTTCAGCGAATGTGTTCATTGTTTTCATTCACATTGGAGTCATTCTATGTGGGTATGCAATTCTTAACTTAGTCTGATATACCTTCTTAATTGCTTGGACATTAAAAAAAGTGTTTACCTCGGTATTCTGGCATCACATACAGGTCCTCCATGAACACAGTCGGCCCCATCCATGTGCTATAGGTGTAGTAGTAAAGGACGAACCCAACAACGGTGTATCCTACGCAGAGACGGGGCATGTCAATGACTTAAGAGCAATAGCAATATACTGAAACTCTCCATGTTTACTCAAAGGCTTCAAGACTGCGGGGCAGATTAGTATAGTGGTTAGGGGTTTGGATTTCTGGGTTCCATCCCCATGACCACAGCTTACCTCTAGATGAAATGGTCAGATGCAGTTTATAATAGTTTATTACTAAGACATTTAACTGTCACATGCTATGCATCATTATGAGATATGCTTTGTTTGAGTGGGATCTAGCTTCCGTTATTTCTGGTAAGCAAAACCAATAGTTTAGTGGAGGCCAGAGAAGCGTAAGGAGTGATAACTCAAGACACCCTTATAGCGGGTCCCATTACACTTACACTTAACAAGTCACAAATGTGCACACACACACAAGCTATCATGAGACACTTTGAATACAAGCGCTCACTCATAGCATGTATATAATGCAGATATAATTTTATCGAAAAAAATCAATGCAGATGGCATGATGAAGACTGGTTACCTTGGGATGACTTGTGCTCTTCAGAAACTTCTGCCACTTGACATTCAAAGCGAGGATTGCTGCAGAACCCATCGCGCTCCAACTCTGATTAAAACAGAACAAGCGTGTCGCTTTAGGCAAGGCAAGGCAACTTTATTTATATAGCACTTTTCATACACAAGGCAGACTCAAAGTGCTACACATGTAAACATTGTCATTCAATAAAATAAAATAATAGATAAGTAAAAGAAAACATGCAAAGAATTTAGTAAAATAGAAAGTTATAAAAGGACATTTTAGTATTAAAATATAAAAAAAAAAAGGCAAAGTTAGAAAAGCTTTTTAGAAAGTGCAATGTATTTAAGATTTAGCAAAAAGCTAAAGCAAACATAAAAGTCTTGTTTTAAAAGGTGCTCAGAGTTGAGGCAAGTCTTAAATCCTCAGGGAGTTTATTCCAGCTATTTGTTGCATAGTAACTAAATCCTGCTTTCCCATGTTTCGTGTTTACTCTGGGGATAATTAACAGATTGGTCCCAGAGGATCTTAGTGTTCTAGAAGGCTTATGTAGCGGAAGCATATCAGTTAAATATTTTGGGCGTAAACCATGTAGGGATTTATAGGTTAGCAACATGATTTTAAAATCAATTCTCTGACCTACAGGAAGCCAATGTAACGATTTAAGAATGGGTGTAATATGTTCAAATATTTTGGTCTTTGTTAGAACTCTAGCAGCAGCATTCTGAACAAGCTGAAGCTTCCTCAGAGTTTGTTTTGGGAGACCTGTAAGGAGACCATTGCAGTAATCAAGCTTACTAGTGATAAAGGCATGTACAAGTTTTTGTAAGTCTTCGGTGGACATGAGCCCTCTAAGTCTTGCTACATTTTTAAGGTGATAATATGCAGATTTTGTAACTGATTTGATGTGACAGTCGAAATGTAAATCTGAATCCATGATAACCCCTATATTTCTGGCTTTGATTGAGGTTTTCAGGGACAGAGAGTGAAGGTGTTGGGTTACTTTAAGCCTTTCCGTTTTAGAACCAAACAATTATCTCTATTTTGTCCTCATTTAGTTGAAGGAAATTTCGGCACATCCAGTCTTTCACTTGTTCAATGCACTGGCACAGCAGATCTATGGGCCGATAGTCATTTGGTGATAGCGATACATAGATTTGCGTGCCATCAGCATAGCAATGTTATTTTGCATGATTTGCCCTAGTGGGAGCATGCAGATGTTGAATAAAGAGGGTCCTAAGATCGAACCTTGTGGGACTCCACATGTCACGTTGGTTGATTCTGATACAAAGTCGCCAATGGAAACAAAGTAGTTCCTATTTTGTAGGCAGGACCTGAACCAATTTAAGACTGTGCCTGAAAGCCCCACCCAGTTTTCTAACCTGTCCAAAAGTATTGTATGGTCTACAGTGTCGAATGCAGCACTGAGGTCAAGTAGCATTAGTATTGAGGTTTTGCCAGAGTCTGTGTTAAGACGGATGTCGTTTACAACTTTAATAAGGGCGGTCTCAGTGATGTGCAGGGGTCTAAATCCTGATTGGAAGGTGCATAGCAACCAGTTGATGGCAGGAATTGATTAAGTTGCTGGAGGACAACTTTCTCAATGATTTTACTTATGAAGGGTACATTTGATATTGGTCTGTAGTTGTTAATAATAGAGGCATCTAGGCTCTGCTTTTTTAAAAGAGGTTTAATAACTGCAGTTTTCAAAGCTTTTGGGAAATTGCCTGACTGGAAAGAGTTGTTAACTATCTGCAATATGTCTACTGCTAGGCAGTCGAAAACATTCTTAAAGAGGTTGGTAGGTAAAGTATCAAGGCAACAGGTGGATGGCTTTAGTTGTGTCACAGTTTCCACAAGAGTTTGAGAGTCTATAACATTAAAGCATGCCATCCTTGCAACACTACTTTTGCCTGAACAGGGTGGTAGTCCAACATTTTTGTTTGAAGTAGAGATATTGATGGCGCGTCTGATGCCTTCAATTTTATCAGTATAAAAAGCTGCAAACTCATTGCATTTCTGTGTGGAATGGAGATCAGGTGGAATTTGTGTTGGGGGGTTGGTCAGTCTGTCAACAGTTGCAAATAGGGTTTTTGCATTATTAGTATTGGTTTTAATGATATTGGAGAAAAAAGTTTTCTCTAGCACTTTTTAAGTCTAAATTGTATGCACGGAGGCTCTCTTTATAGATATCATGGTGAATATGAAGTTTTGTTTTACGCCAGATGCGTTCAACCTTCCTGCATTGTTTTCTCTGTGCTGTTACAGAAGCAGCTTTTCTCCACGGTGCCTTTTGCTTTCCAGAAATCGTTTTAACCTTATAAGGTGCAATGACATCTATGACTTTCAAAAATTTTAAATTAAAGTTTTCTACAAGATCATCAGCAGAACATGGGTTGAGAGGTGGTAGCAAGGAGATGGCCTTTTTAAAAACTACATTAGAATCTTCATTGATATACCGTTTTTGACAGTATTTGATTTTGTCTGTATGTCGGGAATAAAAGATATGTTAAAGGTCCCATGACATGCTATTTTATGTATTCTTTAATATAGGTATTAGTGGGCAACTAACACAGTATTCAAAGACGTTCCCTAAATTCAGCCGTGGTGCAGAGTTACAGCCACTCCGAGCCAGTCGCACATTGAGCTTCCCCCAAATGCGCTGTTTCGGTGGGCGTGTCAAGGAGGAGGGTGGGGGTGTGGCCCTGAGCAGCTTGCAGCCACCATGCGCTCTGTTTACAGTGGATGTATCGCAATGGCGAGCCGCACACAGCCTTTGGCCGTGTTCTGTAAATATTCTAGAACACAAGGGTCCTGGAGCTCTATATCTAAATATTATCATATAGCCTACACAGATATCTATATCATATAATATATATTATCACGGCCAAAAGCTGTGTGAGCCGATATTATGAATCTCAAACGACCGCGTTGGGTTCTCCGACGTTCCTGGTTCTTCAACGTCCACATCAATGTGAATACACACACTGTAACGCAAGTGTTTCTTGTCGGTTCTTTGACGTGTCTTGTATTTCCACAACGAGACTGTCGTGGGGGTTATCTGAGCCATGGTTGAGAAGGAATTGGGGGAAAGGAACTTTGATTTGACTCGCTGAAGTACATGAACTGCGACATGCCGCCGGTTGCCGCGAGGCACCATCGCCCGGCAGCGGGCAGCCGGCAGCGGGCAGCTGGCCGCAGGCAGCGCGCGGTTCAGTCGACTTCAGGTTGATGTGAAAGTGGAAGAACCAGAGACGTCGCAGAACCCGACAAAGTCGTTTGTGATTCATAATATCGTCTGGAGGCGCACACAATATGTTATATGATATAGATATCTA
Source organism: Gadus macrocephalus (assembly GCF_031168955.1). Taxonomy (NCBI): domain Eukaryota; kingdom Metazoa; phylum Chordata; class Actinopteri; order Gadiformes; family Gadidae; genus Gadus; species Gadus macrocephalus. The sequence continues at coordinate 10,655,945 of NC_082388.1, forward strand.
TGTATATGATATTATTTAGATATAGAGCTCCAGGACTGTAACGCAAGTGACTCGAGACACGAGACTTGTATTGGGGGTTATCTCAGCCAAGGTTGAGAATGAATTGGGGGGAAGGAACTTTGGCTTTGACTCCCTCAAGAACATGAACCACGACATGGAGGAGAAAGGGATTGTTGGCGGCGAATGTCTCCCGCTTGAGCCCCGCTGAGGGACCACCGCCGGAGGCGGAGGTGCATAAGCGCTGCCCGGCAAAGATCCCTTTCTCCTCCTTGTCGTGGTTCATGTTCTTGAGGGAGTCAAAGCCAAAGTTCCTTCCCCCCCAATTCATTCTCAACCTTGGCTGAGATAACCCCCAATACGAGTCTCGTGTCTCGAGTCACTTGCGTTACAGTCCTGGAGCTCTATATCTAAATAATATCATATAATACATAGATATCTATATCATATAACATATTGTGTGCGCCTCCAGACGATATTATGAATCACAAACGACTTTGTCGGGTTCTGCGACGTCTCTGGTTCTTCCACTTTCACATCAACCTGAAGTCGACTGAACCGCGCGCTGCCTGCGGCCGGCTGCCCGCTGCCGGGCGATGGTGCCTCGCGGCAACCGGCGGCATGTCGCAGTTCATGTACTTCAGCGAGTCAAACCAAAGTTCCTTTCCCCCAATTCCTTCTCAACCATGGCTTAGATAACCCCCACGACAGTCTCGTTGTGGAAATACAAGACACGTCAAAGAACCGACAAGAAACACTTGCGTTACAGTGTGTGTATTCACACACACACATGTGGCGCTCGCACGGTCGAGTCTCATTGGCGGGCCAACGTCTCTGGGCGGGCCAGGCAGAGTAAGGGGAGGAGCTGAGATTCCTCATGACGTCATGAGCACAGATTTCCAAATCAGCGCGCTTGAGCCTCCGTTTTTTCAAAGGCGAGCAGAACAGCTAGTGCTCGTTTTACACCAAACGCAAGTTTTAGCCACTGGGGGACCATAGGCAGGCTAGGGGAACTCATATTTATTAGAGGTGCACCGAAAATTCGGCAACCGAAAAAATTCGGCCGAAAACGCAAAAAAAGACACATTCGGCTTTCGGCCGAAAGCCAAATGAGTGGCCGAATCGGAGGCCGAAAGTGGTGGTGACGCAAAATTATACAATCTTGTCTGATTACACAAGCAAGGAGCACAGGCCACCTATACGATCTCAAAATAGTAAAATGTAACAATTACGCCACCCCCTCTAGCTTTTTATAGGTTGTGAGTTGTTTTGTTTACCTCGCCATGAACCGCGGGAATGTTTAATCTAACGTTCGTAAGCTAGTGAATGAGCGCTGGCTCAACCTGTCAGCAGAGGGAGCAGCCGCCGCGGTGTGTTTCCGCGGGACCTCCAGACCTTTTGCTTACACTGCAGTGCTGAGTTCAGGCCAACAGCAAATCGGATCAGCCCGACGCGTTATTAGATCAGGCCTGGTGCGGGCCTGCGTCCGTGCACACGTCTACATGCGGTAGTTAATAGTAGGGAGTCATTGGTTATTCCCGCTCACAGTCACCGACGTAATGAGTCGACGTCGTTAAAATACAAAGAACTCCTCTGCCTGTGATGCGCGCGTTAAACCCCCCCCCCCCCCCCCTGTTAGGTTACCTTGAATAGAGCGCTGGGACGTGGGGGGATTGCGCCGGTCGCTCGGGGGGGACTCTATATATAGATATGTATATATGTGTGTGTGTGTGTGTGTGTGTGTGTGTGTGTGTGTGTGTGTGTGTGTGTGTGTGTGTATATATATATATATTATATTTGTATATATGTGTATATATAAAAAAAAACAGAATGAATTGAAGGGCATTAATGAAACATTAACATTTGAAGATTTCAAATAAACATTTTTCCTTGAAAAACATGTCTAAACATTTATTGTAAGCAGTAGATTTAAGCAATATTTAAAAATAGTGTTTTGACAACTTTAAACGGAACCGTCATTTTCGGTTTCGGTTTCGGTATTCGGCCAAGCGATTAATTATTTTTCGGTTTCGGTTTCGGCCACAAATTTTCATTTCGGTGCATCTCTAATATTTATGTTAGAAAACCTCATCAATTGAGATTTTCATGTCATGGGACCTTTAAAGAAAACACACAAGTGGTCAGACAAGGAAGGATCAGTCACAGAGAGATCAGAAACATTGAGGCCCTTTGTGATAACCAGGTCGAGTGTGCCCCTTACAATGAGTAGCCTCTTTCACATGTTGAGACAGGAGCATTTCACAACAGCACTAAGGTATTCGAATGATGGAAAATCACCAAATAACATCTGTTTCCCGTGAATTTTCTTTTAAATACAGCAGTCCTCTTGTTTAGCGGCGCGTATTTTAAAATCCATGCTCGAGTTCACTTGTGAAATCGAGCTTTACGCAAAACTGTATTAGATAGTTGGGTGAGCTATTAAGAGGGTGATTGCTAGCTTAGAACTATGCAATTTCTTCTTTGGGTTTCAATTGGAAAGACTTTAATGTCCTCCCCGAGGCTAATTAAATGTATATTAACCATGGAAATATTCAAACTACAGACGCTCACACAGCCAGAGGGGGACATCAATAGTATTTGATAAAGGTGTGTTTTAGATGATCCTTGTCCTAAACGCGCGTTGAGCTGACCGACAGCTTCCCTATCCACGATCGGATATGTACACACACACCCACACATATATATACACATACATATGCGCAGTTTGCGCACACAAACCTCACCTTGGGTGGATATCTTGACCTGATCCTGCATCTTCTCAAACACAGCCAATTCCTCAAATATAAATGGAGAGGACATGTTAGGACATTACCCGTGGTAAACAAGCTTTTATCTATGTCATTTCATCATCAAAAAGTGCAGAAAAGAGTAAAACAACCTCCTTCTTATCACTTACTATTATCATCCTTGATATTTCTTTGCAGTCCTCCTGTTTAGCGGCGCGTATTTTAAAATCCATGCTTGAATTCACTTGTGGAATCGAGCTTTACGCAAAACTGTATTTGGTAGTCGGGTGAGCTATTAATACAATTAATTAATACAAGAGGGTGATTGCTAGCTTAGAACTATGCAATTTCTTCTTTGGGTTTCAATTGGAAAGACTTACACAAAAAAGGTGCATACCGCCTCTTACTGGGTCGGAGTGGATCAATCTGGATTCAGTGTCCTACACGTAGATACTCCAGCCGAAGCTGGCGTGTGCTTTTAGGCCTGGCTCCTCCCGGGGCCAGTCCAGTAGTTCTCTACCGCTGTCAATCGGTTTGACACCCTCGCCTCTCATGATGGCAGTTGGCGCTCCGCCCGAGGAACACCAAGTTATGCCCTGTTTAGTTTCAGTGCAGAACTTGGTTTTCCTCTTTGTCACTCTGTCAGGACAAAACAGGATGCAATCTTCTTGACCCCCTGTCTGTACAGAACAAGATGGACTCTTCTTGACCCCCTATCCCCTTAGGTGACCTTGGGTGTCTTGAAAGGCGCCTCTAAATTAAATGTATTATTATTATTATTATTATTATCTCTCTATATGCCCACGTTAATGATCCTCGACGCTGGTTGGTTTAAAGGCACCCAGTGCAACTTTCGAGGCTTAAAAATAAACATTCAATTTCTAGTCTTTTTTACACGTAGTAAGTTTCAATAACTCCATACCAATACATACCGACATTTAAGCAGCAAAGATGAGACGTCGTTGTGTGGTGAGAACTGATACAAAATCGATAACAACAACAATGCCGCCATTTTCTTTATTTTTTGTAACCTACAATAAATAAAGCAGGCTTCCAGTCAATGGAAAAATGGCTTCTCCCCACCGGCGATTGTTGTTGTTTACGATTTTCTATCAGTTCTCACCACACAACAACGTCTCATCTTTGCTCCTTGAATGTCGATATGTAATGGTATGGAGTTATTGAAACTTACTACGTGTAAAAAAGACTAGAAATTGAATGTTTATTTTTCATTGAATGTTTACATAAAGTTGCACTGGGTGCCTTTAAGCACATTAGCAACTGGATAAATTAGGTTACTTCAGGCCAACTTCGCTAGGCCCAGGTATATCTTCATACAACACTTGTATACCTCCAGTAGCACTAAATGGACTGTGAAGTCTATTTCAGGGGTTCCCATCCTTTTTTGTTCCATGGACCGGCATATTCATGAAAAAAAAGAGGAGGACCAGTAGACCATTTAATGCATTAATTTGATGATGCATCATTTTTAAACAAAGAATGTGGCGGAAGACCTCTCCTCGCGTAGGATGGCAGTGTAAATCGTCACAGTGACGTCTCATGTCAAAATCGAGTGAGAATAGGCTCAAATCGTGAGCAGAGGTACTTTAAGGTTATAGGTGTACTGTATATGTGCTGTATATCTGTGTCTGAGTGGGGATCTTGATCACACTATTAAGTAGATTATATTCTAGACTGCATACTGGGTAGAACTTCTTGTGGCATGATGAATTGGTGAGGATGGTTTTCTGATGGACATCTTTATGTGAATGATCTCCACTTTGACGTTTCCCAGTGCTCAACGGCACTTGAGAGAATGGCAACCAGGAAATTAAGCGTTCTGTTAAAGTGCAACTATTACTAGCGGCCATTACCAGTGGAAACCCTGTCTCGTACCAATGGAAGGAAAAGCTTTGCCCAGGGCCCCTTGCCTTGTATCGGCAGCAGCAGGTGACTGCGGAGAACTAATTCATGAATTGGCCTGATGTTGAAGTTTAAGAAATTAAGCGCTGCTCTGTTGATGCTGTGAAGGGGACAGAGGATATACAGTACAGGTACCATCCAATTCATGGAATGTTCATTTCCTTGTTCATTAGCTTATACATAAGATTGCATTTCCCTGTTTTTAGTGATTGGGGGAACGTTCAAATTAATGCTTTCAATGTTCAAAGAAATCTTGATTGTTGGCACAATTGTGTTGTTAAATTGCGATGTTTTCCCTTTCTTAATTTGAAGAAAAACTCAAATACAAGCAAAGTTCTTACAAAATCAGATTTATTTAAGAGTTAAAAAAGGTAAACAAAATCAGAATATCAGCCGAACCATTACAAATGTCCCATTGACCTACTGATTTTTTTTCTTATAGAACATGAAGTTATTTACAATTTGTGTGTGGTTGTGTGTGTGTGTGTGTGCGTGTGCGCGTGGAGTTATGTATGTGTGTTTGTGTGCACGTGTGTGTATGTGTGTGCGTGAGGGTACAGTCCGGGCTGAGTCTCAGTGCGTGCTCGCCCCGGGGGAGTCGGACCTCTCCAGCTTCATGCCGGCCTCCAGCTGGGCCGTGGAGGAGGAGATGGCTGTGAGCCCGGAGCCCTTGCCGTCCAGGGACGCCGAAGAGGGGAGGGACACCACGATGTACTTCTGCATGGGCCGCGACGCCGTCAGCCCCGGCCCGCCCCCGGACTCCAGCTTCACCAGGGGCTGCAGGCCCGAGGTGGCGCTCTGCACCGTGCTGGTGCCGCCCGACTGGGAGGAGCTCAGCGTGATCACCTGGAGGAGGAACAGAGGCCATGGTTCATGTTTGCTTCTACCGGTGTTGAATAACACACGGCCGCCCCCCCGTTGTGGAAGGAAACTTTGTATGACATCATCACACCTTGGGGCCTTGAGGCTTAGCTATGGTTGGATGTCGACGCAACGCAAAGGGAGTTTACGGCCCCATGACGCCCTTGTGGACCCTTGTAACGTAAACCCGACGCAGAACCCAAACCGGTTCACTGCGTGGTCAATGCGTTGCGTCGACGTACAACCATAACTGAGCCATTACCATCTCACCATCTCGTTAGCAGCCATCTTTGCCTACCTAGAGCAATGGCTGCTAGGTGAATAAAGCCCATGAAATTGCCTGGAAGTGGTCAAAACTCCCACATTATTCAAGAATCTAAGATGGCTTGTTAAACTTCGCCACCTGATGGAAAAATAGGGGCAAACTCATTTAAAATCATGACTTCCAATACAGAATTGTTGATCCTCCTTTTAAGTCATGAACAATAATTTTGACTTCAATCCTTCATAATAAAAGGACATAAATCTCTTGCTTAAAAGAAAACCCTCCAGACTTGAGGGTGTGTCGGCCTTCTGGTCTGAACTGAATGCCCGCCCGTCACCTGTTGGGTCGACGACGCTCCCGAGCTGGTTGCCATGACGATGTACTTGGTGGCTGGCGGAGAGGGTTGAGTGGGCGTCCCCGGGCGGGGGGACATCAGGGTGAGGGAGCTGGGCACCTTGATGATGCTGGGGGTCCGAGGCCCCCCGGAGCCCCCGAGGCTGCTCTGGGAGACTGTGAGGGTGGGGCGAGGCTGCAACACAACAACACACACACACACACACACACACACACGTCATACCACACAACATACACCAGGGCAGCACTACTACACAACTCTAATGAACTCTCACCCCGCGTACAATGTTGTCCATTTATAGGACCACCGAACCCCCGGACGCCATCTTTAAAAAATGCCATTTCATTTTCCTTCTGCTGCTGCATTGCGGCCTGCTCCTTTAAACAGTTTAATTCAGTCTCAATAAGTGGAGGACAGGCGTGTTTCAGCACGATTAACCAGCCGGAGACCGGGTAACCATATCGCTCTATAAAGAGGGTACGCATGCATTAGCATACGTTTAACCTAGCGAAGGAGTCCTCACATGCAAACAAACCTAGAAGCGGTGTTTGGGGTTTGAAACAGCGCACAGGCAATGAAATCCATTTCTGGATGACGGTTCTAAAGCAGAAGGATGGTGGAGCCCGTGTTGAACACGAGCAGTGTTGTAAAGACCTCGGTAACCAAAGGAATACGATGGGCCCTACATGAACAATAACAATTCAAACTCGCTTCACCGCGGTCCAAACTCCCTCCATGAGCTCAACAGAACATCCTGTGGTGTGCCGAGTCCCAGTACCTGTGTGATTGTTAAGGTAGTTCTGTTGACCTGCTGGGCCTGCAGCGCGGCCTGGGTGCGGGCCTTGACCACGTGGGAGCAGAGCATGGGACCCAGGTAGCCGTAGTCCAGCCGGTACTGCTCCACGTTGTCCGGAGGGTTCCGCGTCTTGGCGATGACACTGGCACAGTGTTTCTTAGAGGATGAGGGGGGTAAATAAATGATTATACAATAACAAAAAACAAGGTCACTTTCTGTTACACACTTGAATTAAGGCAACTATTTATCAACTATTTTTATATACTACATTTATATTTTGAATGCAATACAACTATCCATCCAAAGCAGATTGATGTACAAAAGACAGACTACTTCTTAACTATCAAGCACTTGACTACTAATAATAACAAAGAATTCCAGTTTCATTACTATAGCTATGTTTTTAAGAAAGTCAGTTGTGCAAAAGTTATTCAAATTCAGATTGATGGCTGCCTTCGTTCTCAGCCTCACAAAAGTCACTTCTGGCAGTGACAAGATAAAAGTGTCTGCCAAACGACTCGATGAAAATCTATGCCCTGTGCCTCACAGACACAATCGTGGAGACTTTCCTGGAGCTCTTACCAACAAGAGGCTCTGGACGTGGTCCGCGCCGATCTTATCGATGTTGGAGACCACGGGGCCGTCCATCACGGCTCTGATGCGAGCCCCCTCGATGGTCAGTCGGGGGAGAATCAGAGTCTTTATCACCTGCAAGAGATGAAACGGAACGAGGTGTAAAGGGGCTACAGTGACAACAGTGCAGTGAGGAAGGTGAGGTCAGTGACGACGCAGCCCACTCACGTCAGCGCCGAGCTCGGACAGCCCTGCGATGCAGCCGTAGCGAGTGGTCCACTGGGTCTTCTCGTCCAGCCAGCTCTGCAACAGACAGAGAGGGTCAATGAGCTGAGGCCACCATTATACAGACGGCAGTCGCAGTGAGAAGGTTACGGTTGTTTCATGAAGAGTAAGCTACGGGATTAGGTGCAAGCTTTTGAAAAGTATGACAAATCAACCAAGGTATTGGCTTTCTTGTCATTCCATTGGGCAATTCTTTTTTTATGTTACGTTACTGGTGAATTAGGGAAGAAACAAGGATTGGTTTGAGGGGCGTTAGGCTTAGAAAGATGAATAAATGAACATGACTACATGACAACATGACAGACTCAAGGCACCGTACCTTAGTGAATGTCTTGGTGATGCGGGACTGGATGTTGTTGGTGGTGGTGCTGAAGGTCTTGCAGCTCTGGGCCATGAGGCGGGCAGCAAAGTCGCGCAGGGCCCAGTGGTTGTCCACATCCGGCCGCAAGCACAGCTGCTTGCTCACGATACAGGTCACCACGGCCGGGATGAGCTCGTGCAGCTGAACAAGGGGAAGAAAGAATAGTTTTATGTTTTAAGCATTTGAATAAACCTCTGATCAATTTAATCACTCATCATAGAAACTCTACGTTGAAAAGATCTTCACATTTCAATGGCAGGAGTTGGAGGAGAAACCTCTGCAAACAACATTGGGATTTATGGATCGTTTGGCTGACCTGGGAGTCCAAACACCCTAGCCCTAATCCTACAGCGCTGGGACAGCAAAGGAGATGTGCGACCTGTGCGTTGATCTGAACCATCACTCACGTATTTCTCCAGGTAGAGGGTGGGGTTGTCCATCAGAGCCTTCACCATCCGCATCAGATAGATGAGCAGAGCCAGGTTGTTCTGCACCACATTCACACGCACCTGACGGGGAACAGAGCTGGGACGATTAGGGCTCATCGGGTACATCAGACAGATACATTATACATATATACTGTAGTACATCAGTGTTGTTATCTACAAAAATAAATAAATAAAATAAGCTCACCCCCTCAGAGATGAACGTGCTGAACCTGGGGAGCATCTGGTAGAGCCCGGGGTCTGTGGCGATACTCTGCAGTGCCTCCTGGAGGCGGCAAACGCAAACAAACAGTAGTCAAGAGTTGAATAACCTCCATATCCTTCACTTAAAATTATTCCTTCTTCCTTTCCTTGAGGTCTTTAAAAAAAACAATACATTTCAAATATATTCATCAGGTTCATGGTAGAAGCTTTCACTTGACGGCCCTGTTTCAAACCAATTCTACCACTAGTTATATTGACTGACTACGGATTTACAGTTTCAGGATAGCAAAGAAGGTTTATTCATTAAATGTCTAGAAGTTGAGTATCAATTTCCATCCGTCTGGGCCAATGTGAAAGGCGATGAGGTCAAGCGATCTGGGTGCCCGTTTGAAACGTCACCAGCATACAGACAAGACTTACGGCTCTCTTGGCTTCGCAGGAGCCCACGCAGGCCTCTGTGATCTCCTTGTAGTACAGCTGCTGCTCCACAGAGAGCTCGTGGGTGCTGCGCGGCTTCAGCCTCAGACCCTTATCCTTTCCTGAAGTGGCGACAAAATGATCATCATTCATTCGGAACGTCCTCTGAGACAAGCGCACAGTGCCTGAGAGGAGCACAACTAGACACACTTGCAAAATGTAAACACAACACTGTAAGTTGTGAATTTGAAGTCTGTATTGGAGCAGGATTTGGTGAATGCCAGCTGCTGACCTTTGCTCTCTGCGGAAGTTGCGCCCTGGGTCTTGTTCTGTATGCCATCCTCCTCTTGGCCAGGCTTGACCACTTTCAGAGGCTCTGTGGATTCAGCCTTTTGCTGCTCTTTAGGAGCTGTAATACAGAAAGCATGTTTTTTAATGGCAATTCAATTAAAAAAAAAAAGAATTTGCAAGAGGTCAACCCCGAAAAGAGCTCAAAGTCTCACCTGGCGGTGGATTTTCAGGTATCGCAGGCTGAACACCGTCAATGCTTAACCAATGGGCTGTGGGGATCAAAACAGGACGGAAGGGTCAACTCACCCGGCTTACAAATTCAGGCTAGAACCTCTTGTTCGGCAGAATTGAACGGAAGGAGAAGGCAAGATGAGCACACGTGGGTTACCTTTGAGGGAAACGTCTAGGGGCACACGGGGCAGGGGCGTGTTGATGATGTCACTCAGGTCCACTTCTTTCTCTTCGTAGAAGTGAAGCTCCCTGCCGCCGCCGCTGGCGAAGCGGAAGGGGATGAAGTCCTGGGACTGGAAGCCGTACAAGGGCTGCAAGCGAGGGAAGCAGGAGGGCGTCTCAGGGTTAGTGAGAGGATGACACCAGGGACAGGAGGAATACTACCACCAGTTTGACATCACTTCCTTGTTCACAAGTACTTGATGTGGACAGGTGTTGGGACCTTTCTCACCTCTACATTTTTTAGCTTGAGCGCGTTATCGATGTCACTGGTTGTTAATTTGCGCCGCTTTCCGTGGTGCATGAACTTAAGAGCATCCTGTGAGAAATATACAGAAAAGGGATTTGGGTTTACGTTACAATGCAACATCACGTAGCAGTTTTATTAGAAGTAGCTGCCACTGCCACTTACCTGGGCAATTTCTTTAATTCTGTAGCTGACCTCGTCACTGAGGGCAACGCAACTCTCCTCTTGCAGCTGGCCTACACCTATAGACTCTGCCATAGCCTTCATTGATTCCGTGGGCACGACCACAGTGCACTGTTTTGGCCGACGCTCCTCCGCCATGGCTGCTAAGGATCACAGAGTATAGCACCCCGTTATGTTAGGTGGGTGTGTCAGAAACACTTACAATTTAAATTACAACGCATTCTAGAAGCAGACTAGTACACTTAAACACTGCTTGGTTTGTGTATACATGCATGCTGTCCTAGCTACTTGCCCTAAGAAGTATCAAAATACTCGGAATACTGTGTTGTGTCAACAGTTAACTGAACTTCTACTTGGGTTGTTGAACCATAAACGGAATAATAGTAAACATGGAACTTTTGCGTTAAGGAACATGCCAAATTATTTACAGCAGTTTATACAATTTGAAATAATTGTAATTTGACAAACAGTCAAATTAAGATATCGTGCAGGTTTTGTGCTGTTTATGTTTTATTTGACCATATAGTGAGGCGGGATTCTTCTATTATCGAGGCTATTTCAGCGCTTACTGACTGCGGAACCAAACCATTCGTGTACATGGACGGCGGGGTTTCTCACTGGAAGACGTGTATCCCACCCACAACCCAACACAACCCACTATTCGTGCACAATTACTCAACCAAAATATAAATAAACATACGAAGGTATTGTTCAGGTGGTTATACAATGCATGCAACAATTTTGTGATTATGAAGTTTCTAGATGTTTAGCTTGAATGCTAGTTATTTAGCCAGCGTTAGCGCTCTTACCCGTGTTGTTGCGATATTGTATCCCAATCAAAGCTGCACGAAAACGTATGCAAATAAAACAAATTGTGCTAATATTTTCAAAAATATATCCGGCCAGAATAATTTCGCAGGATTTATATCCATATTTTCATTTAACTATTTAACTAGAAACTGCTCCAACCTCTTTTTCGGAAATAACGCCATTTTGATTCACGTTGAGCTGTGTCATGTTATCGCGATAACTCGATTCATAAGACAACAAACGCCCTCTACTGGATATTCAACCACTCATCAGCAAAGGTTCACCCAATACTGAAATAAATACTGTCTTTATTTTATGATATTTGGCGGTTTTTAGGGCTGACTTTAAAAACCGTTCTGGCTGTAAAACCTTTTATTTTTAAATTATGAATGTTTTTACTTAATAGTTGATGGAAACTTCCTTCCTGCAGTGGAACTAGCGTCATAACCGAGTAGTTCGGCGCCGGTGACATTTCCCTGCTGCACCCGGAGGGAAACGTCAGGAACGTGCATTGCAAGGACACTATAAGACTGCCGGGGTTGTTGGGGTTATAAAACATACTGATTTTGTGCTTTGGGAATAGCAAAAATGTATCGGGGTCTACTCCGTACGGCTCGTCAGTGTGCGTTTAGTCTTCACCAAACGGGTGCTTTACCACCCAAATGCGACAATGCTGCACTTCCAGTGTTCAGGTGGGATATTTTGATCAACTGTTGACCTGCACTGAATGGATCATGTTATCAGTTATACGTTATGACCCTAGTTTATTCATCCTGAATTCAATTGTACTCCGTTGTTTCTGTACTGGATGTCAGCCTTTCTCTGTTACGCAGCGTTATTCATTCATTTATTCGTCCCATTACGCGAGGTGGCTTTAGTGCCTTTGTTGTTGATGCACTAGTCGCTCCTTTCAAAGTGACAGGTTAGTGCCTCTGACCTTGAGCTTTTCCAAAAGAAAGAAGAATCGTAGCAGGAGGCCGTTCACTCCGGATGTTGTTTCATACTGAATTTAGTGTAGATCGCTGTTATTTAGCAAATCTGCTATCTTTGGGCTTGTATTTGGTCGTATGCGTACCCTATGATTAGTTATATCAAGTGTTGTGTTTGTTATTGCCTAATCATATTTACAGTCTTTGACGTTGGTTCAGATGTCAATGGTAAACATGACAATGTATTGCAAAGTATTTCAGATTGGGATTAATTTTTTCAGAGTAAAGTTAAACATAAACACTAGACATTAGTAGCATCTTAGCTGCTGTTGTCCCTATGTTATTCTTTCCCCATATAAGATGTATCCAAGTAAATAGCTGCCATCTATACATTGGTTTATCACCAGGCTGGGACGCAGCGTGGGAATCCACCCTTTCATCACAAATTCAACCAGCTACTGTGAAAACAAGGAAAATGCTCCAGCCCCTCCTCAGCTGAAGGACAAGGAAGATGCCCAAAAAGACAGTGCATCGTTGGCAGCACCAACCGACCAGGCGAAGGTGGAGATGACAGCCGAGTGTGAAGGAACCAATCTGCCAGACAATGCTCCACCACCGCCTCAGGCGAAAGACAAAGAAGATAACCACAAAGGCAGTGACTCGTTGGCAACCCCAACCGACCAGGTGAAGGTGGAGATTGCAGCCGAGTGCGAAGAAACCAATCTGCCGGAGCAGGGCGAGACACTGTTGAAGACCGAAGAAGGAAACCAACAGAAAACAGAGGAGAGGCAGCCGAGGGTGAAGACGGGAAAGGAGAGTCTGCTAGACCTTCTGGTAGCCATGAAGGTCGACGTCACCACCAGTAAGAAACGATCTAAAGGCACGAAGATCCCGGCACGGCACGAGCCCACGGTGACGCCCAAGCCAGCCGCTATGGAGAGCACCCACAGCATGTTCCAGAAGGCTACGGTGGAGGCGTCCATCCAGAGGTGAGACGAGAGACGGGGCGGAGTCACCAAGCCTCTGCTAAATCAAACCGCTCCTTCTGAAACACGATGTAATGCAGTCGATGCCCTGGTAGTTGTACTCTTACTGTTGAGTGGTTTAGGATACCTCTAACCAAAGCTATTTGCAGTGATTTATTCAAGATGACTGAAATTAATGAGCAGGTATATCTGTTCTGCATCTTTCTCAGAGATTTAATCAGCGGATCTTTGAATATCAAACCCAGAACCGTATGGCTGGGAGTTGACACACCCTATGCCTAACCACATGCTCTCCCTCAAAGAATAGCCCTACTTTGATTTAGTCATTGACCAGCCATGTTTTCCATCTGCAGTGACGCACAGCCCTCAGTGGCCAGCCTGAGTCCTGAGCTGGTGGCGGCGGCCTCGGCGGCGGCGGCCTCTCTGCACGACCCCAGCCGGGCCGAGTCTGAGCTCCTGCAGCAGCTGAGGCAGCACGAGGCCGAGCCCGAGGACCACAAGAGAGGGGAGGCCAACAATATAGGGTGCGTTGGACTTGAGAACACATTCTGCATGTGGCCACATTAAATGCAAGCACTCCTGCAGCCAATGTAGATATAAGAAAATCGTATGCTCAAATGTCATGCATGATTTGAATGCAGGTTTATTCTGTATTTTATTCTTGTATTCCATGTTGAAAGATTTCATCATTTCATCATCATTAACGTTTGGACTATTTTCCTCTCAGGAACATCATTGCGGACATGAAGGTGGGCAGGCCGACCCCCAGACAACACGCGCGGTCTTCCAACACAATCCACTTTGACGAGGACGGCCGGGGCTACAAGTGATTACTTTATTTTATCATTGAATTGTGTTTTGTGAATGATTTATTTTCAGATTCCTCATATACACGTGTCTTCTATTTTTCTTAGGAAGAGCTTATTTGAAAGGAAAAGACTGGGCATCTTCAACCCTGCTACTGATGAAGAAAGTACAGACGCAGCAATAGGTATGCAATATGGGTGGTACCAATGTCTGGTTGAACCTACATTCAGCGCTCTGTCGATTTATATGACTTAATAAATGAATCCACGCAGTTAGAATGAGGTTAAATTTTCATTAGCTAGCAGATTGCTATGCTACATTTCAAAAGTCAATTTTGTATTACGGCCTTCCAACGTTCTTCTGACTTTAGCAATCATTTGATGTCATATTTACAGCAGGGCCAAATTTGTGGGACACAGAGTTTGCCAATCTGTTGGTCCGGACAGCCAATCATATGCCGAGGAACGGCTTTGAGGAGATGATCCAGTGGACCAGAGACGGAAGACTTTGGCAGTACCCGATCGACAACGAAATTGGTGAGAGCTAATAGCTGTATGCTGCAGCATACTTACATTTATTTAGATAGGGGGCGCAGCATCTTGTTCATGGATGTCTACAGTCGGTCTGCGGATGCAGGGTAGCAAACCCAGAATTATTTTCGGCTGGCATTCTGAACTCCTAAGTTGACTCTCCTCACCCTCCCATTACATTTGCATCCATTCATTTAGCAGACTTTCCCTGAAGTGTCTTCCAGGTTAGATAGCAAAATTTCAAATTTGAGGAACTATTTGTGGCACATTTGAGGAAATGTGCCACGTGTAGCATAAATTTGCTACCTGTGGCACATTTCCAAAAACAACTTAATGAATGCAGACACAGACTTTAAAAAATGTAATGCAAGAACAATTACCCTCACCAAGTTGATGTAACATTTAAACCAAGAAGGAACAATCCCGGCTCTACACAAGGCAATACCTCACTGAGGGAGTGTTACCCTGTTTGCGGGGGCTACGGTTAGGGGTGACATCAAATATGGCCTATAAAGCCCTTTGCGACTGTTTCTTTGAAAAATTGCTAGCCAAATAAAATGGACTCGACTTGACTCCCCAGTACCCACAGAAACCAACTTGAAATAAAAAGTGTATTCAAGACTTGATTTGTTTCGTAACTCCCGACTCGTCCCTCTCTCAAGGCCTGGAGGAGGAGGCGGCGGTGGCGTTCCACGAGCACGTCTTCCTGGACCGCCACCTGGAGGAGGGCTTCCCGCGCCACGGCCCCGTGCGCCACTTCATGGAGCTGGTGGTGGCCGGCCTCTCCAGGAACCACCACCTGAGCGTGCGCCAGAAGACGGAGCACATCGACTGGTACCGCACCTACTTCCAGGAGAAGGAGGATGTGCTCAAGGAGGCCGCCGCGTTCCTCAACTAGTCCGTCTGTGAACCTTTATATTATAACACGCGCAGCGTCGGATGTGGGGACGCACCGCGGAGGTCCGCACTGAACTGACCCCCCCCCCCCCTGGAGAGTTTATTAGACTGAAAACGACTCGGTCAATCATTTGAGTAAACGTCATCACAAAGACTGCCGTTGTGAGAGGATGGAGTAAGAAGGCTCTAACCGTGTTTATGTTACGTATGCACTGGTATCCAATTCATGTTTGTATGTTATTGAAAGAAAATATCCTTATTTTCCGACCTTTTTGTTCTAAACACAGAAACCGAGATGGATCACACCCAAAAACACACAATCACCTTGTATTGTTTATTTAATGACTTCTCCCGTTTGTATGCTTATCCTCGTATTCCTTTATCATAATTCTACCATGACAGTTGCCAATACAGTTGGCCTGTCATTTCTCCTTATGTGTGATCCAGCGCTGACTGAAAGCTGACACGCACTTCACTTTGATATTCATGTTAATTTAACAAACAAAGTCTGTATGTACTGCATCGTATTTGTGTAGGTCTCAGTGGGCCCAACAGGCTGACCGTCCAGCCTAACTTTAAAATGTTAAAAAAGTGCCGTATTAATATGCCCACTAGTTGCCGCCATTTCACACGTGCAATCATAGAAATCGTCATGCAGTCTACAGTTGTAGATTAACTCAGTAAATTTGACTTAATACTCTGTTATGGTCTGTTTATTCACATTGTATTAACCCAATGACAACAGAAAGGATAATAAAAAATATATTTTGTCAGAGTACAAATTACAGTTAACCTTAAAATCTCAACTATCCGGTAACAAATATGTGCTATAGGCTATAATGTCTTTCATAAATCAAAAAAGATATCCAGTATCCTAGGCTGTATGCTTAAAAAGGTGGGCTATTTTAGAACAAATTCTATTACATTTAAACAACTTAAATGTGTTATTTCTTACATGTTTACTACGATAGGGAAACCCAGCCTACAGTGTGATGTTTAGCAGTCATTGGCCACAAGTTGTCACTCCAGGACACTCTGGGTGTCTACCGTGATAACAGAGCTGCCCTAACAGTCACAGATTAGGCGCTCCACGCAGGGTGGATGTGGACCAGAACAGCGTGTGTTCAGTTTGACGAGGCTGCAGGAGTATGCTGACACCGGGAGGCCGCGCTTCTAAAGAGTCTTATTGTGCGATGCCTGCTGCTCGAGTCCAATCCATGTCATCGTTGTTTTTTTTTATCGCAAACTATTTCTCACTCGCCGTTTAACAACACGAACAACAGACATGACTGAGATCCCGCGGCAACAATTGCTCGAAATCGACCCGGACTTTGAACCGCTCTCTCGTCCCCGGTCATGCACCTGGCCCCTGCCCCGTCCGGAGGTCATCGAACCTGGGGGATCCTCCATCACCTCTTCCCCGGATCCGTCGGTGAAACAAGAACCCGGGGGGAGGAACGCGGACTTCATCGGTAACCTCGCTCTGCTGGAGGAGACCGACGACTTTGAAGATGAGCAACAACCTCCCAACCAGAGTGTGTGCAGCGAGTTTCACACTCTTGAAAACTCGGCGGCGGCTCACGTGCACCCTGCAGGGCGGCAACATCAGACACATCAGAGTCACCGCGCGGGGCTCCAGCCGCCCCGTCCACAGGTGGCCGGGCTCGCGCCTCCCTCCTCAAGCTGTCCCTCCATCAGCTCCTCGTCTCTCGCGCAGCGGAAGAGCAGCTCGTCCCGCCGCAATGCTTGGGGGAACATGTCCTACGCCGACCTGATCACAAAGGCGATCGATAGCTCGCCCGACAAGCGCCTCACCCTGGCTCAGATTTACGACTGGATGGTCAAGAGTGTGCCCTATTTTAAGGATAAAGGAGACAGCAATAGCTCTGCAGGCTGGAAGGTGAGTGTCACTGAGTTTTGCGGAACCTTATGACTCCACGGAGGTGGTGGTCTTATTGACCCAGCATAGTTGTGTATAGTCGTCTGACTGGGATCTGTGTAGAGATGCTCATCTACCATTCAAACAACTCATCATACTACAAAGATATTAGGCTCTCGAAGGTACTGTAAGGTTTTAGACTCTTTCACTAAAGGAAATTATAGTTTTCATAATGGGGCTGCCTGCGTGCGCGTGTCTGCGTGTGTGTGTGTGTGTGTGTGTGTGTGTGTGTGTGTGTGTGTGTGTGTGTGTGTGTGTGTGTGTGTGTGTGTGTGCGTGCGTGCGTGCGTGCGTGCGTGCGTGCGTGTGTGTGTGTGTGTGTGTGAAAAAGGCCATTCATCACATTGACCCAGAGGCCCTCAAGCGACATCTGATGGTTTATGTACTAAACACAACAGTGTCTCCCCAGCCTCAGAACTGGCTGTTGCGTTATGACGTGTTGTCTTGTAGACTCTCCCAAGCTCAGCAGTCTCTTTAGGCTCTATGGAGGATAAGAAAAGAACGTCTTTAACCATCACAAATGTCCAGTCCTTTGTTGAGTTTATCAAACCTTTCGACGCAGAATGGAAACAGGTTGATTTCGGTGTGGATTGAAAGGAGGTGGGAACAATTGTAAAGTTTTCTTTTTGTTAGTAAGGATCTTAAACTAGGAGCTGGAAGATTCAACAATGAGTTTAATATTTAAAAAAAAGTGTTTAAAACATTTGTATTACTATATCTGTTACTTTATTTACTTAATTAATTATTTTCTGTTTTTGTCATATGCTTATTATCATAATCTTTTAGTTCGTTTATTAATGAATTCTTCTTTCTACTCATATGATCAGAGAATATAGTCCCCTATATATTTCCGAGCCTGATTATTTCTAATCGCCGTGCGGTGCGTCTAAAAGCAACATTGTGGTATCAAGGAACAGAGAGAGCCATGAGCTCCTAGCTAGGGTTAATAGGGTTCTGTGTCTATACTACATTTATATATATATATATATCCTATTTTCATAAATACACATGCAATAGTTATTTATGTTGAAAAGAATGTGACCCCCCCCCTCTTCTCACACTTTCCTCCCCCTCCGCCTCCTCCCCTCCTCCCCTCCTCCCCCTCCTCCTCCTCCCCTCCTCCCCCCCTCTCATACTTCTACAATCCACTGTGAATGGAACGTTCGCTGCTCCCATGACAATAACAGGAGGTGACATTAAATTCCTCCAATCAGTGTGTGTGTGTTTGGCAGCAGTGGTGGTGGGGAATGGAGGAGGAGGGGAGAGGGGTGGGGAGGAGGAGATGTGAAGGAGCAGGGGGGCAACACAGCCATGATGCTGAGGAACCACGTCACACATCCTCCATTCCCAAACCGTGCGTTGCTATCTCCCTGTTCCTGTCTTCTAGAATTTCCGCCCCGGATACCTCAGACTAGTATGTGTGTGTGTGTTGGGAAGGGGGGGGGGGCAGAAGGAGGAGGTGTTTCTTTTGGAGGTAGGGGCCGATGGGGGCGCTTCCCTTTATCCTCTGCAAACATTCCCTTTCATGCCGAATGGCTACCTTTATGTTTTGGGTTTCTTCTTTTCCCTCGTCTTTAAAGATTTGCTTCTGGGGTTTTGGGTCTATAGTCGCAATACCCTGTTCACCACCGGACAGCACATCATACATAACATTTTCTTAACTGGGAAGAACACTCCTTAAAGCGCTTATTAATGCAGTTCGACATACAGTACTTTTATTATTGACTATATTTTGTCATTTTTCTGATGTATTTTTCCTAAGCAACTTTTAGTTAAGCAACATGTCTACACATTAGGCAGCAGGTAGGGGTTAGGGCATCGTGCTCAAGGATGTGGATATTGGGGTTCGAACCATCAACCTTTTGGATGGGACTGGAACCCTCCATGATCACTAGACTATCCCTGTTCCAGTCAGTGGGATACTTAGCTTATATAAGAAATAAGAATAGCAGTTGGGGATTCCACATTTTGTGGCCTCTACGACAGCTAGACTATGAAGACTTAACAACCACACTCAATATACTCTTTCTGCACATAAAATGTGCTGAGCAAATCAAAATCGTCCTCAGTTCAAAACATATGGGGTTGCGGAGGCATCATGTCTACCAGTGGGTTCAAGTCAGGCGGTCGACTGTATCGACCTGCTCTGGTCGAATCGAACCCCTTGCTTTAGGATGTAACACACAAGACAAGGTATTAAAGAGAATAAACCTACAGTCCAGCAGTGTGTCAAACCTGGTGCCCATGAGGTTGACTCCCAGATCGGTGGGCCTTGGCACGGCTTGTTATTAAGTATTTTTACTCTTTCCTGTCCCCCTACAATGAGCTATGATGCATTTCCTGCCCGCTGGATGGAAACAGCGGCATGCGCTAACATTCCCGCCCGGAAAAACACCAAGGGGTCATGGCTGGAAAAATAAAATAAAATAAAGGAGGTCAAGAGGGTTCACCGCAGGGGGCTGGGGGGGGGGGTTGCCAGAAACCAGCTCCATTCTCCACCTCTGTCTGTCACCACGCCGTCACCACAACGTACACTGTGGCCAGCGTCGTGAGCCACCATCTCTTGGGTCTATACATGAAGTGACGAAAGTTGCTGATGGGTGTGTGTGTGTGTGTGTGTGTGTGTGTGTGTGTGTGTGTGTGTGCTTGTGTGTATGTTTGTGTTACTATGTTTGTGTGTGTGTGTGTGTGTATGTTTGTGTGTGTATATATGTGTGTGTCTGTGTGTCTATATGTATGTGTGCGTGGGTGTGTGTGTGTGTGGGTGTGCGCGTGTGTGTATGTTTGTATATGTGTTTGTGTGTGTATGTCTGTGTGTGTATATATGTGCGTGTCTGCGTGTCTATATATGGGTGTGGCTGTGCGTGTGTGTGTGCGTGTGTGTTTGTGTATATATGTGCGTGTCTGCGTATCTATATATGGGTGTGTGTGTGTGTGTGTGTGTGTGTGTGTGTGTGTGTGTGTGTGTGTGTGTGTGTGTGTGTGTGTGTGTGAATATATATGTGTGTGTGTGTGTGTGTGTGTGCGTGTGTTTTCTAAACTGTGATTACATTACTCCACCCTGAAGCTGGGGGTGAGGAGGTGCCGCAGGCGCCACACTCCCTCTCCTCCAGTCCGCCCGCACCCCTGTGCCCCGTGAACACCCCTGGGTCTACATTATGGCCTGCTACCAAAAATATGTGTTGCAGCAGCAGCAGCAGCAGCAGCAGCAGCAGCAGCTCTCAGTGTTTATAAAGCCGGGCCCTGCCCTGTGGGAAGCCCCGGGCCCCTGGGGGATAACTGCAGGGCCGCAGGGTTCGTTCAGACGCAGAACGCCTAACGCCTAACTGGAAAATAGTGTGTTGTTGTTGTCTTTCACTGGGCTGTGACCCCACACAGGAAGCACCGTCCCCTGGGATGTTTGTGTTTAAAACTGGGACCCAACCTGGCTATGGAGACATCTTACCACAAACTGAAAGAGATATATACTGTACACGTTAAGTGGAGGGTTAACGTGTTAGGGAAGATTGGTTTAGCAGGGACAGAACACATCAATCAGCTCCATTATACATATATATATACAGTGTATACATAAATATATATATATATATATATATATATATATATATATATATATATATACTGTATATATATCTATATATATATACTGTATATAGTTTTAACTAGAAAAAGAAATGAAAAAAGTGTCAGTGTGCAGCTTAGAAATACAGTAGGGTGCAGCAAAGGCGTAGGTCTTTATTTAATACCATATTGGTTCATTATGTTTGGCCTGTTGCTTGAGTAGAGAGGAGGTGTGGATGCCAGGGTGGGCCGGGTTCATCAGCTGACTGGTGTCGTGGCTGTAGAGGGGCCCCTGCAGAGAGGCCCCGGGGCCTACTGGCTGGCCCTCTCTCTCTTTCTCTGAGGTCAGTCCACTGTCGTCAGAGTATTGTCTGATTGTGAGTGGAATGTGGGCCATGTTATGTGAACCCTGGTGCTCTGGTCTGCACAGGTCACACAGTCTATCCCTCTATCGTGTCCACACGCACGCACACACACACACACACACATGCACACATGCACACACAGCCCTAGTTAGAGTTGTGTCAATTATTAGCAGCAAGGGAGCACTAAGAGAGAGAGCGGGGGAGATGTTACGTGATATGGGGAGAGAGAGAGAGAGGGAGAGAGAGAGGGAGAGAGAGAGGGAGAGAGAGAGAGAGAGAGAGAGAGAGAGAGAGAGAGAGAGAGAGAGAGAGAGAGAGAGAGAGAGAGACAGGTTGGTACGGCAAAGCAAAATGGACAGAATCCATGTTAATCCGAGTTTATCTTTCTTTTAACTGAATGAGTTGTGCAAAGAATTCTCCACATTTTCCCAGATTAGGCTCCGAATTACTACAGAGTCAGACCGAGGGTTAGGGTTCCCCTTGGAGCGTGCAGACTTTCTAGGTTTGGGACGTAGAGTGCAGGTGAAGGAAGGATACTCACATTCGATTTTTTTTATTTCAATTTACTGCACCGTGACATTTGTGAACAATATCATCAGTAAGCAGAGGTCTTTCCTCACAGTCACCAAACACACCTCATTTGTCTCTGCCAGCGTGCTTCCTGGGCCAGGGGTTCGAAGGATGTAGCCGTGCACAGGAAGAGACAACCAGGAAGTGGTTGTCACTCCCTTTGCTCTGTGTTCTCTGCAGCATGTTCCTGAAACTAGTGATGACTTCGAAAAACCAAATGTCACCCTTTACCTAAATGTAACCGTGGTTCCCCTGTCGGGTTATGTCACGTGGCACTCCCCCTGTCTATAAATGATGATGGCTGACCTAGCACGTCATTCCCATTCTGAAGGTTAACAGTACATTTTTCAAAGGGAATTTTCCATTATATTTATTCTTTTGGTTTTGACGCTTTTATCTGAAGCGACTTACCCTTCTGAAAGCTTCATCCGCCCGCACAAATTAGCTTTTCTTCAGAAGAATATCTGAGTAACGAAACAGGAAACAAGGCGCGACTCCGCTCTTTCTAGTTTATGGTGTACCACCCAGAGCTCTTTGCGGTCTCCCCCCAGAAGCTCTGCTGTAACACAGTAGGAATGCTGGCTCCCAGACTAACCTGATACTAATGTTGTAACCGTTGACAAAAGTACTTTTAGCCCTTGCAATCCTATGACTGAATAAATAACATCTGACATTTTATCTCCTCCCAACTTTGAAACATCCATTGTCATTCTTGGTTCATTCAAGATTACAGACCCCCACATCGAGTCCCCCCGGAGAGGCTCCTGCCTAAGTAGCCTCCGCTTCCAACTATGACCACAGCCCGCCCCAGTCTGGGGCCACGCCCCTCCCTGCTGCGCATCCACATGCAGTCAGCCGGTGATCACCGCGGCAACACCTGGCCCTGATACTGGACCTTGTTTGTTTACTCTTCCTGCGACCGTTAGAGCCTGCCTCAGGACCGTTACAGCCTGCCCCACGCTCCACTGAGCCAGCAACCACAGCTGTGTCAAGTAGTTTGTTTTGGTGCCTGGAGGAGCCAGGGAGCTGATGTCGGCAGTAGAACACTTTTTTATGACAGTTTTACTTTTGCTTTTATTTTAGCTTGAGCCTCCCCACTGGATCTGCATAGTGATTCCGACTCCTCTGCCGACAAACTGTTTAATTTATTCTTTATGCTCATAGGTAGTGTCACAAATCAGTCTTTGGATTCATTCAAAGTCTGATAGCCCATGAGCTCAAATCCGGGTGAACGAGGAGCTTCACTTTGATCTGCTTCAGATTTGTTTCGTCCAATTACGTCTTTGGAGGCAGGGATCTGTAGGTGCGTAACAGGCTAGTGTGTTCTCCCCCGAAAATAGGAGACTGCTGGATCCAAGAGGAGCTCAAAGGTGATCCCTGGATGCTGCAGGACAGAGTAGTGATAAGGAATATTGGACCCCTCGGCCGCAAGGTTTTGGGTTTGAAACCCCAATGGTTGCACGAGGCGTCTGCAGAACGACTGCACAGTGTGAGGGATTGGGTGTTATGGAAGGCAAAGACATGGAAGCATTTGTTAGCCTACCTTCACACTTGATTATCTGTGTGAAGCAGGTGGACTCGCAGCAGCAACAGGCCGCTTTAGAGACGGTCGACTTGCTTTCGGCTGCGTTGCATTTAAAGCATGCTGGCCACACACAGTGCGAGTGCATGCCAGAAATAGACCAGTGTTGGCGGTGAGGTGGGAGGGGTGGGGGGGCGGGTGGGGGGTGTGAAACCTTTGACACGTTGCCATCCTTGCACGTGAAGGGTGTTTGGTGCCGTTGCGGTGATAAAAGGCCCATATTTCGAAACAATAAATAAGTTATGCAACATTAAGGTTGTATTTGACTACCCTCCCGGGATTACACGTCGCCTCAGACAGAGCCGGAGAGACAGACAGAAAGGGAAGCCCTCTCTCCAACCCCCCTATTGTACTGGTTAATTAGGCAAATGGCTGAGGAGATTTACAATCCTTCTAGCCGGCGATGCCCGCTGTCCCAGACGATTCATAGGACTGTTGTTCCATCGACTGGACCTTTTTAGGGATTGTGTGACTGTGCGTCTGTCAGTGGGCATGTGCGTTTGTGAATGTCTGTGTGCGTGTGTGTGTGTGTGTGTGTGTGTGTGTGTGTGTGTGTGTGTGTGTGTGTGTGTGTGTGTGTGTGTGTGTGTGTGCGTGTGTGTGTGTGTGTGTGTGTGTGTGTGTGTGTGTGTGTGTGTCCGTGCGTGTGCATGTGCCTCAGTGTGTGTTTCCGGGGGTGTGTGCTAGTGAGGCTGCGTGCATGCAAGTGTACATGCATATGTCTCTGCCTCTATGTGTGTGTGTGTGTGTGTGTGTGTGTGTGAGCGTGCATGTGTGTGTCTGCCTTTATTTGTGTGTGTGTGTTTGTGTGAGTGCGTGTGTGTGCGTCGGCCCCTGCGTGTGAGGGTCCCCCCTGAGCCAGTGAAGCAGGGAGGCCTTTTGTGTGTCTGGGCCGAGGTGAGGCGCGTCTGGGCCGAGGATTACCCCAGACGCCCTCTCTCACGAGCCACTCATGCGTGGACCGCACTCTTTATAGGCTCCTTACCACGTATACTTTATATACCCTTCACGTAGCGTTTAGAATAGTTCATATATTGTTGTTATCTAACTGTATATTAGCTCTATAGATAGTAGGTCTATGGTTGATACATAGTTTACATCGTTTATTAAAGTTAATATATAGTTTATGTAGTTTGTCTATGGTATGTTTATTCTTTATAAATAGTTTATATAAAGTTTATAGTAATGAATATTTTTTTAGGTTGTTTATATATAGTATGTATATTGTTTATGTTTAGTTTATAATAGTTCATAATAGTTAATGCAGTTTATCTATAGTATGTACAGGTACATAGTTGATGTACATGTATAGTTTAAAATAGTTTATTAAATATGGTTTGTATATAGTTTGTATATAGTTTATATATACTTTTTATATTGTTTATATATAGTTTACTTACACTGGTGGGCGAAAAATGAGGGTGTGGTGCACTCGTATGTGGTTGGTTTCAGGTTGTGGGTTTTTTACAGTTTTGTGTAAGTATCAGCCCGCCCTACTAAAGCCTCATTACTTAATTCTGCATGTGGGTTCTAGCGAGCGAAGGAGCTGGTTGAGAGACTGTTGTCAGGTGGAGGGCTCACCATCTCCACACCAGGACAGAGTGTGTTCCTCTCACCTTACTAAGCAGTGCATTGTGTGGCCAGGAAGGGCTTTCTCTCTGCCTTTCTTAACCCTAACCCTATAAATGGGGTCAGTGGGATGAATGTGCCTTCAACTGTAGACACAGGGACGTGTTTTGGTGTGAGAGACGGTAGACAGTAGGGAGACCTGCGTGTCACTTCAGACAGACTGTTCTCCTCCTTCTCCTTCTTCTCCTCCTCCTCCTCCTCCTCCTCCTCCTCCTCCTCCTCCTCCTCCCTGTAGCCTCTCAGCAAGTCGCTGTGGCAGGCGGTGGTGGAGCTCATGTTCAGGGCTCTGAACTCATTGAACTCAGATTCCGAGAGCAGAAACATGCTCACTGCACTCTGTCACCTCCCCCCCAACACACACACACACACACACACACACACACCCATGCCCTGAACTCCATAACCCCCATCCCATACTCTCCTTCTCGTTTCTCTATTCTCTGAACACAAGAAGAGGGTCTTAATTATGCACAGACCCCCCCTCCCCCCCCCGTCTGAACTCTCTATATGTTCCTGCTCCACATATGTTGGAGTGAACTCTGACAGTGACCTTTGCATTGTGGAGCCCCAAATAAAACATTGTTGTTTTATTACACAAGCTCATGACAGACGGTAATTAGTGTTGCATTCGCTAAATGATGTAAAACTGTCATATTCCATTTAAATGTTAACGTAAGGGTGTGAACTTAAATGAACTTCACACAAACCCCTCCAACTCACCGACACACTCACTCATTTATATGTGAGTGTAGGAATGAATACCCAATTGTCTGCCGATTCCTTCCTTCTCCCATGCTCGGACTCACAAAATATCATCCAATGCGTTATCTATCTTACTTTTTTTTATTCTTTAACACAACTGCCTATAAGAGCATCCCACAGCCTGACTCACTATAAATCACAATGACGTCATTATTGAGCAGAGTGGCCGGCGGCCGCGAACAAACCTCCAGCAGACGCTCTCTGACGGTCCGGCGGACAGACCCTCTGTTGTTGGTCACTGTGTGTGTGGCTTCATCTCCGTGCCTTGTATACCCCTTGAAGAATTCTGTGGTTTGAGGACATCTGGCTCGGCTCACTCATGGGACTCGCCGCTGCGCTCACATGGGCATTCGGGGGGAAATTCCCCCCCCCCCCCAAAGTCTTTTTTTTCTGTCGTGCCTCGCAGCTCTGGGTGTTTCTGTTGATATTTTTGTGTTGGTTTGGTTTTCGGGACAAAGCGTATCCATCAGAACTGTGGGGGGGCGTATCGTCTGGATATCAGGAATGCGCATTTATTATTTATTATTATTATTTATTATTATTATTATTATTTATTATTATTATTTATTATTATTATTATTATTATTTATTATTATTTATTTATTATTATGCACAATTATTGTCCATCAGTCCCATGTCTGGGACTGATGGACAATAAAACTGGAGAATTATGCTAGCTTTCATGAGCGTTTGGTTATTAGACGCTGGTACATACTGAGGCAGTTTGATTTACACACACACACACACACAGACATGTGTGTTCATGTTGGGACACGTTTTCATGAAGGTTCTGCAACCAAAAAACCCTCTCATACCCGATGGGGTGAATGCGATTATCATTAACTGGGCTGAAGGTTCAGCCTCTCTGGACCTCAGACAGGGGGATTCCTTCTATGTATTCTATGCATCATGTTGATGTTAAGGAGGTGAAAGGATTTCTGTGAAAAGGGGATTTAATGCATGAATCTATGGATGAAACGACGTGTTGTTCATCATGGGAAAATCTGATAAGATGTGGTCTGAGACGACAATGATCCCTTTAATTAACCGCTCATGATCTCAAATGAATGGCTGACATTAATACAGAAACCAGATTACATAACAGTCTATTGACTTAAGGGCTGATTATGGTCCCACGTTCACGCAACGCAAAGGGGTTACGGACCCCTTACGTCCCTGTGGACCCTCCTTGCGTCAATCGTAAGGGCCTGACGTGCGCCTCTCAAAGATTGCTGCTCCGTCGAGGCGAAGCAGCAGCAAGGGCGGTGATTGGTCCGCTCACTAAAACCCGACGCAGAACCAAAACAGGTTCCCGACTGCGTCGAAGTGTCTGCGTGGTCCTTGCATAGCTTGCATTGAACTTTGAACCATAATCGGCCCTTTAGAGGGTCTTCTCTCTAGAGAGTTGGGTCCCTCCCTCTGGCCATCCGAAACTCCGATACACTCCTTTCGTTCAAGAGTCAACTTAAAACCCTTCTCTTCAGGATCACCGACAACATCTGCCAAATCCTCCCCGCCATCTTCCACCCTCTCTCTCTCTCTTAATGTGTTGTCTGTTGTTCTAGTGTTGTTTATTTGCCTTGTGTATTGTGAGTGTCTGTGTTTGAGCGTACTGCCTGTATGTCTTTCTTTTTGTAAAGCGTCTTTGAGTACTTCGAAAAGCTCTGTAGAAAACCGATCTATGATTATTAGTATTATTATTAGTATGAATATGAGTGAACAGCGGCGGTCCACACATAGACCCTTCATGCAGCCTCCCTCTATGTGTCCCGTCCAGAACTCCATCAGACACAACCTGTCGCTGCACAGCCGCTTCATGCGCATGCAGAACGAGGGCACGGGCAAGAGCTCCTGGTGGATGCTGAACCCCGAGGGCGGCAAGAGCGGCAAGTCGCCCCGCCGGAGAGCGGCTTCCATGGACAACAGCAGCAAGTTCACCAAGTGCCGGGGACGGGCCGCCAAGAAAAAGGTGGGGGGGATGGGTGTTGCGCTTCCTCATACCAAGGCCGAACCCGGCGGTATCTGAACACTATGGATGATGAGAGTGGACTCATTGACATTCAGTCATTTCTAAACACACACTTTTATTCAGGGTTAGGCTTAGGGTTAGGGTTAGGTGTGTCAGTGTGTAAGGCTGAGAAATGTTTTGCATGACAGAGAAACACCAGGCTTTAGGAATCAGGTTACAGCAGACAAAGTCCCTTTCAACAAAGTGAGTCGTGAGTGTCTTTGGTAGTGATCAACATGTTTGTGTGTCTGTCCGCAGGTGTTGCTGCAGGAGCACTCAGACGGGGGTGTGGCCAGTCCGGCGCCGCCCTACTCCCAGTGGATGGAGAGCCCCAACTCCCACAGCAACGATGACTTTGACACCTGGGGCGCCTTCAGGACGCGCACCAGCTCCGACGCCAGCACCCTGAGCGGCCGCCACTCCCCCTTCCTGGCCGAGCAGGACGACGCGGGCGACGTCGACATCCTCCACATCGGCTACCCCGGGGGCCCCGGGGGCGCCAAGCCCGCCGCCAGCCCCGCGCCCGAGCTGCCCGGACCCATGGGCCAACGGAGGTCCGAGGGGGGCATGGAGAACCTTTTGGACGACATGAACCTTTGTCTGTCCCCGACCATCCCTCAGCTGGCGCCCGACGTCCCCCGCGCCACAGCCGGGCCCCTGCTGCAGAAGGGCCCCTACGGCGCGCCCGCACCCATGCCCCCCCGGCTGCAGCAGGACTACCTCAAACGCGCGGCGTACGGCCAGCCGCAGATGACCTCGCTGTCCCCCGTCCTCGCGAGCGCCACTCCGGACGCCCAGCCCGGCTTCGGGCACTTCGACAACCGTTACAACGGCCGCGCCGGCCTGCTGAAGGACCTGCTGACCTCCAACGCCGAGCGCGGCCGGGGGCAGGCCGTGCCCCCGGCCGCGGACACGGGGCTCCACGGAGGCTGCCTGCTGCAGCCCGGCTACAGCCGGCAGGTGTACGTGGGGAACCATCCCGGTCTGAGTCGACACGCGCCTCCCACGCACCGGCAGAGCCCCTGTCGGCCCCAGGACCTGAATAGCTGCAACATGATCCCGCTGACGAGCATCAGCCTAACCAGGGTGCCTCCGCGAACGACCCAGCCCAGGACATGCATGCAGACACCCCTCGGCCACTCAGGACACGCCGGCACCGTTCCGGCCACCTATGGCAGTTGCAACGGGGGTTACGGGGGACCTGTCCCCGGACATCTCCGGGGGCAGTACCCCGAGTGGCTGCCCAGCGACCTGGACAACATGGCCTTGGAGAGGTTTGAGTGCGACATGGAGTCGGTCCTCTACGAGACCCTTATGGACGGGGGGGCACTGGACTTCAACTTGGTTTGACCCCACGGAGGCCCCCAGCCGTTAGCTCAGAGGGTGAGAGTGGCTCGCCCAGCTGGGGGTCCGGCTAGGGGCTCGGCATCCAGCAGGGATAGAGCGGGAAAAGGCTTTTGGTTTGGGTTGAGGAAAATTAATCTGGAGGTCAATTCAACTCAGCATTATGTATAAATGGTTACATATTCACAAATGGCTCCACAGAAAAACTGCTGAAACTGAAGTCTACGTATCCCACTTTTACCTGCCAGCAACTGGAACGTTGAGTTATATTTATATGAGCTCATCTTGTGTGTTTGGGTTTATCTTATTCCTTTAGTGTCAGATGTCCTCGTGAGCCATATGGTGGTCTTGATATGTTATTGATATGTTATTTCTATGATATGTCATAATTCATGACAAGAGAATGAAAACAAAAACTAATTGAAAAATCAGGAAAAATAAATCAAGAAACATTTGAGACATGTGGATGCTTTGTGCGATATGTATATTTGAAATACTATATTGATTGATGATCGTTTTCATTTCTGGAGTGTGATGGTGTCTTAGGGAATAGGGGAACAAATTTGTCACTGTGGATCGACAAAAGGGGACCCATCTTCAACAATGCAGCAATAAAAACGCTGCTAATAACATGACAGGAAAATCGTGCAACTCCCCCTGTTCCACAACATGTGTTTTCTAACCCTCACTTCAGCACTTAAAAATCATTACGTTTGATAAGTTTAAAAATGAAATGGTCAAATTACGTACATTTAAATCAAATCAATGGGTCACACAGGACACACCCTGTTGAGCCCTGGATTATGGAGAAAAGCTTAGCCGATATAAATGAAATATCAAGATGCTATCGCGAGTGGTTCTCAACCGACTGAAGTTGAGCTGACACAGGATTTGTGCTGACAACTCCACAGCCCTACTACGTACCAAAGAGTTATCGGCCAGACCTACAAGCAGTTTGAACTCCCAAAGCATTATATGAAGGTGTGTGTAGCCTACATAGCGAGAGTACTTCTGTACGTTTTAAAAACAGCAAACAACACACAAATAACTTCAAATGGACATTTGATTTGATACTGATGTTTAGACCAAATTGCTGTACATGAAGCAACGTTGCAAGTCATTTTTTATTCCACTTTAGTTCTTTACAAAGCTTAATGTATAATGCAGTAAACACTCTCATACCTCAAATGTATTACCTCTGGAGTGCTAAGGTGATTCTCAACATGTCTTAATTCTCCATAATGCATCAAATGTTAATATGTTTTCATGTTATAATGTAGATATATTTTGTTATTTTAAGTTTAAACGTTTTATCTTTGTGATTCCAGTTTATATCCTGGAAAACTATGTTCAAGCTTTCCCTTTGATTATGGTTTTGAAAATTGAAATCTCATGCAAGTGAAAATTATTTCAGAAATGTTGAAACAAATGTGTTATGATAATTTAAAAACAGAATATAGCATAACATTGGCAACATTTTCAAGTACAATTTGTAAAACCTCCCAGCACATGCAAGATGTTGATATTACTCAAATTTTCCAAATTTTCTCTTCCACTTATTATTTGAGCGAAAGTTAATGTTTCTTGTGAAATTTTGAAATAAATGAAGTTCCTGTATTCTCAATCAGTTGTCGATAATATTTAACTAACTGTGTCCGACGTCTCATTCCCAAATATAAGACAAAACACAACAGCTATGAAGCCACTCTCCATTCAAACAACATATCACCATGCAGGTTACACCACTTTTAGGTTGTCTTCCTTAAACCCACATTTCTCAGACAATTAGCTTGACGATTGTTCAGACACAAATCCTCATGAGTAAACCCTCCGGATCTTTCTTTAGACTACGCGTCTGGTGTTGTTAATCTGGTTTCAAAGTGAGTTATGGCGGGGACCATGGAGCGACTATGCGCAGCAGAAAGACATGTGGCTCATGTTGGAGATATAGGCAGCATCATGACCCACAACACATGGGCTCCACATGTCTCCCTGGCGTGAGCCATGGTGTGATCTCTACAGAGGTCAAGGCAGGAAATGCAGCCTGAAAGCAAAGGTTTGCAGAGGCTCAATGAAGGGCAGATAAGCACCCAACCTCACAGACAAGATACACAACTGTTGTGCGCTCGAATGTGGAGGAATTGGTCCATTCTACCCATCTGTTGTTAGCCCAGATGAACGTAGTGGCAATATTTTGAATGGATTGATTGTTTCATTGGCTATTCAAATTGTATGAGTGCAGACATTATAAATCACCCTGGACGAAAGTAGGCCTGTTGAATATCTGATATGTTATGTAGTTGTAGGCTA
Source organism: Gadus macrocephalus (assembly GCF_031168955.1). Lineage (NCBI taxonomy): Eukaryota > Metazoa > Chordata > Actinopteri > Gadiformes > Gadidae > Gadus > Gadus macrocephalus. The sequence continues at coordinate 10,687,375 of NC_082388.1, forward strand.
TATCATTTGATTTGCTTTCATCCAGTTCTCATCCATTCTCAGCACGGGGGGGCCCAAGTGGAATTTGAGTGGCCATTGGTTAGAAAAGCGCTGTATAAATTTGGTCCATTTACCAGGCCCTAGTTTTCTCTCCGATCAATGACTAATACATTTTACATGGAACATTGTTGTTTGGAAATATATGGGAAATAGGAGATAAAAACCCTTTTGATGTGGATTTCGCACAGGATGGCGAGATAAAACGACATGTTGATGTTAACAGGAAGCAAGCTGAAGCACATTGAACCATCCGAAAGTAAGAGGAAAGTGGAGAGAACTGATTGTTGTGTTGAGCATGGATCGAATGGGCCAAGCTGCCATAATTGAACCATCCATGGTTTAACTATAACTTCTAATATTTTGATGATCCGAAACAGAAGGCAAATGACAACGATTCTGAAAAAATGAACTTCTTGAGGACTCTTACATTTCCCTCCGTTGCATCACATCCTATGTAGAAGACCTAGGTGATGCCTAACATGTAGTCCTATGGTATTATGCCATGAGGATGCAAATCACATCACTTGAATGCAGAGGTGTTGATATGTCAGTAGCCTATTCTGATGCACTAAACAGGAATGCAATGTTGGGAGATGTACAATTTAGACTAGAGGATAAGTCAGTGATTAAGAGATTTTGTGTCTCCTTTTGTTTAGGCTACAAATGTGGAAAACGGTTTCACATACAAACATGAATACCATTGTCTATGAATCAGATGATAGAATGTAGATACAGAGAATGAGAAAAACATGTAAAGTGCAATTGGATGCCTGAGTTCTAAAACATAACGGCCTAAAGAGCTTTATTGTTGTCTTTTGGATTTCCCCCAATTCGATAAACGAGATAACGTGGTTTGAGGGTTAGCTCATATGAGAAACGAACGCCACAGATAGAGCTATAAAGTCCTCTTCCTGTGTGTGGCATGCAGCAGAATATGCTGCGATGTTCAGTCTCACGCATCTTTTAGAGAGACATTGACCTCTACTGGTTAATTATCCAAACAGCAAGGATCATACCGAATTATTTCCTTTGCCAAACGGAAACAGCGTCCATATAGTATCACTAATTTAAACGTGCATACAAAATATATTTAATAATTTATTGAAGAGATTGTTAAATACTGTATAAAGTTGTTGATGACAATGGTAAACGCAGTGGGGAAATGGTTTATTTATATAGCAGTATTATAAACACATCCCACGTACAGCCAAAGTAGTCCCTTATAAAAAAATTTCCCTTTTTCATTTTACAAGACATGGAAAATGTTTATTCTTTAATTTGTAATCAAGCTTATACAATGTGAGGAAGAAAAAGAGAAAACACTACATTATTGTCATAATATATTTTTTATTCATAACTACTTTTTTTGCTGCAGTGTTTTATTTAACTTTGGTGGAAGTAAAGTAATTAAACACTAGTAACCTACTCATCTTATGTTGGCATGTTTGCCACACAAACAAAAGGCTACTAGAGGATTCAAAATGAACACGACACAGAGCTTGACTTTGGATTGTGAGAGTGTGGACATTGTGTCTGTCTACAGTGAGTCAGTACCCATGCATACTATGAAAGAAAGGGCTGTAAATTACTGCTAAAGTGCTGTATCTTATCTCCCTCACTACAACTTGCTACCTACAATACCGATGTGTGAAAGAATATAATGACAGTTCTTTGAAACATAATTTCATGTTTTTTTTGCTTGGACGACAGCAATACAGATACTTGTGTAACTTAGTATACTGAGCAGTCTTGGGACATTCCTATAATTCAGCAAGCAAAGTAGCATCACCATAAAACTTAACATTAGCACCAAGACATTTGAAATGAAGTTCACTTGGTTGAAGGAATGTTTTGGGTTCCTTCCTCCCTTTTCCTCAAGTAGTACTGAAAATTCTTCAATGTAATGTTACTGTCTCCTTAATTGGCAAAAAATATATAAGTGGAGCAGCTTTGATGGACTAAAGGGCTCGTTAGGGCTCGTTAAACCTTGAGAGGAGAGGGGTTCGTGCAAGAACATAATCCGAGCTGGGATTTGATTTTGAAAATAGACTTTGGTTGAGGCCCCTGGATGCCAATACAATCACATATGAAAAAGTAGACACTGATACAGTTTCACTCAATACATGTGTGAAAAAAAGGTATCTGATTAAATGACAAATTCCACGTTATTTGAAGAAGCGAATAACTATTTGCAAGGCAATGCCCAAAAGTTAGAATAATTATCTAATTGTAATGACCCAATAGTATACATGTTATTTCCCAGTTGCTGAGTATTTAGTGTATTGTGTATAATAGGGGATTATTAATGCGTCACAATCACAACAGGATAACAACCAAATAATAATACAGATTTGCTAAATAATAATGTTAATTAAAAATTATAATGGTAATTTATTTTGTTGACTGATTCATTTCCAACAATGTGACAAACTTGGTCTGCATTGTCTTCATTGAAAAATACAATGTTAGCACATTTATTTTAGTGTTAAATAAAAGTATGAAATTAAATAAAAGTTCATACTTCCTGTAGGCATTTTGGTAGTCTATACATGAGGTATGAACATATATCACAAAATAAAATACCATTATATCTATTACCTTTTTATATACAGATATTGTGGCAATTATTATTATTTTGTCAAAGAAATCCAAAAAAAGGATATAGAATCATTAATCACACATTAGTAATGCTTGTCACAGATAGACCAAAAGAACAACAACCAACAACTCAACATTGATGTTATAGAACACCAGAAAAAGTGCAATTTGAAAGTGCAATGGCAAAAATTATTGCCTTATCAATATATTTATTTTATCGACTACTGTTTACATAAATTTGCCACTGACTCAGATAACCAGATATAATTCAATATCAGTTTCAATGATTAATGTCTGAAAGCAGCATTCTTGCCAATGTTTGAGGTTACCATAGCCAAATCTGTTATGCTATCGTGTTTTCCCTGCATATGCATTTTAATACTTTTTAGGAAGTGTAATTGAAGCCCAGAAATTAAACCAATATCCTTTTCTTCAACCTGCAGTCAGAATCTGGCCGAAGTGTTAAAGATATGTTTCCCAGCTTGAAAATGTGTAATGTCCGTTTTTTCTATCTAGCCATGAAGGAAAGTTGCCACTTTACTCAGATATAAAAAGAGATTGAATTGTCCAACGCCATTTAACTAACGGGCCAATTCTTAGTTGGGAGAGTGTTTAAAAATAGTTAGTTTGTTTTTCTTCCATGTGTTGGGGTGTGGATGTGGGGTTGGTCACGGCCCCAATGGGCCCAGGATCATGTGTAAGGACAGCGCCAGCAGCAGGAGCCATGGTCCACACCTCACGCTGAAGGCTGAGCAGATAGGAAGGAGCCCTGAGGGGGAAGAGAGGCGGGAACGACGGTTTCTTCAAGGTTACCTTGGCGAAACACGATGATCAAAGTTAAAGGCGCTGTAGGTAAGATAAGATGGAAACTACTCGGGGATAAAGAGGCCAACCCCCTTAAAATCTGTGCAAAATGTTGACTCACATAGGGTCAAATTTAATAAATGCTAAGCTTATTCTCTAAATCGATCACAAGTCCACTTTACAAGGAAGCAGGAACTCGAAACTTGTCAGGCAGACAGAGGACACCCCTCTTAATATGTGTATAAATTATGGTAATTAATTATTATATCTCATTCCATGACGTCACAGGGTCAATTACTGTATATCACTGTTGTTATTAATGTTGGATTCGTAGCACATTGATTCGGAACTGATTAACAATGCTTGCACACCATTGGAACATTATTGCCCAATCAGGATCAAGTACTTAGCAATGCTTTGCTGTAATCTTAAACAACAGCTCTCAAATCGTATCCAGCACACTGACCAGAGTCGACACGACTAAACGACTCTCTACATGAGGATCCTCCTTACTCATGTATACATTACATGCAGAACCAGGGCCCTTACGTTGGTGAATGGCCAGGCTGTTCTCCTTCCAGGCCAGGCCCTGGTACACGCGGCAGGTGAAGGTGTAGGGCTTCTCGTCCGCCATCGGGGCCCAGGTGAGGCGGCACAGGGTGGGGCTGACCAGGCTGACGTTGGAGCGCCGGCGGTTATCCACGGACACCAGGTTGACCATGTTGGGGTAGGTGCTGCCCACCAGCCTGCTGTCCTGGCGGTACTCGCAGTAGGGGCCCGGGAGCTGCTCGGTGGGGGGGAACTCACAGTCCACCCGGAGGTTCCTCTCCAGGTAGGTGAGGCAGGGGTACATCTGGGGCCCGCGCGGCTCGAACAGGAAGCCCACGGCGGAGCTCACTGGAGGACACACACATGTTTACCACACTGCTGGGATTTGTTATGAGGGGTTTCAGGTCAGGCTTGAGTGGAATTCGTTTACAATGTTAATCAAAATCGGAATGATTAGCTAAATAATTAATTTCACTGACCATCTGTGAACCTTACAGAACAAGGAGTTGTTCGTGTTGCTTGGGTCTCTTCCCAAATCTCATCCCAACAACAATTCTTTAAATACCTTACATTTACATTATTGTTGATAGTGTAGGCGGGCCTAGTTAAAGTCTGGGTACATTTTTGATGTAAACTATTCCTCTGTCACGTTATGTTCCGTTATGTTTCATATGATGCAAGTCCTTCCGGATACAGTTTGTTTGTAGCTTATACACCTTGTTGTTTGGGTTGTTGAGAACTCCCTGGGAATATTATAGAAATATTCTACAGCTGCCCCCCACAAGGCAGCAGATTCGACACTAGTCGTCCATTAAAGACATCCCATCGTAGACAGCAATGAATCAGTCCTCAATACAATGTAACCTCATTCTGAGGTCTATATAACATTTGCAATCAAACATTTTTCACGGTTAGTATTATAAATTCAGACAAATAAAGCCCATGGATCTTTTTTGAATTGTTGTCTTTTATTGAGTTAAATGCATACTTAAATGCATCACATTGAAGTTATGTAAGAAACATCTTCAATGATCGACTACATTCTCAAGTTGAATAGATCCGAGATAAAAGCTTCACTGACCTTCTGCAGGTCATGAAGGAGCCTTTGCGATGTTTAAGACGTAAGCAATTATTTACTACTAATATAGGCATATCAGTTCCTTAGCATGTTCAACCTAGATTACAATTGAAGAAAAATGCTCAGAATCATTGATGCGTCACATAATTGTACATCTTTTCCATCGATTAATTGTCGATGGAAAAGATGAGTCATACCAAAGAGTAGGAGCGCCGTGGCGGACAGCTGCAGCTCCATGGCGAATACAGGAGGTCCTCCTCACTCTGCTCAGTGCGGGTTCCTGGCCGTGACACCAGACAAAGTTGAACACGGGACACCATTACTTCCAACCATAACTCCCACTATAATGTACAAGTCCACATCTGAGAACTGAATCATAGCATCTGACTGGAATAGGACAGCTTACCTAGAACCATGGAAATATATTTATAAAAGAATGAAAAATCTAAATGATGATGATGATGACGACGCATGTGGCAGGGCTGCAGCGGAGGAAGGCAGAGCGCGGGAGCAGGCAACGCCCAATGCGGCGCACACACTGCGACAGGCGGCGTGCACGCGGTCTGTCGGAGCCGGCGGAGAGGAACGAAAGGCGAGCTGCCCAACTAATGCACTGTCTCCACTGAAATTCCCCCCTCACGTGTAATCGACGTATACTTTAGGCTAGCCGATAAAAGGTCTCGGAAATGACCTATTGAAAATAAACGATTGATGGCTTATGCGAATCGTTTTTTCCGGAATCCGGAGTGCTCCGGGAGAAACGGAGCAATATCAACGGAAATCGAGGCGGCAGTATAGAGTCAGAAGTCCAACCATTCCCTTTTTTATTTTGGATGACACAAAGCAAAATCATCTCCTCTAGATGCCATGTTTACGATTGTCGATGCCGGTCATTTGTGACACGACAGTCACTGCCCTCTAGAGGATGTATTGCGTAACATCCATAACAACGCTGAAACCGGACAGAGGTGTGAAGGGTATCCCGGTCCCGGGGGAAACGTTTGGTACGGACGGACGAATTTCGTCCGGATCCGGAGGTATGAATCGGCCTTACTGCTGTGAAATCTGTTTGATCACGTTGGTGCAATATTAAGAAAGATTGTTAAAGCACCGTGCACCTTCATCATGGGTGTGTCTTGTAAAACAGATGTCTCCCATTTCTCCCGGGCAGCATTAGAATACAAGCTTGAGAGGAGAAACAGCCGAATCATCCAAAATGAGGACGGGGTTGGAGATGGGTACCTTGTGTTCTCAGACTACCAGCGAAACGTCGAGAAAGGTAGCCCACCGATTGCTACATCAATCACACAAGCAAAGTGACATCAATTTTGATGGGTTGAAATTACATGAAGACTGTTTCGATGGAAACACTGAGAGGATATGACGGCATGTGTTTGTGTTTGTGTGTGTGAGACTGCACGGGCGTTTCTCTCTGACTGTCTATCTCTGTTTGTGTGTGTGTGTGTGTGTGTGTGTGTGTGTGTGTGTGTGTGTGTGTGTGTGTGTGTGTGTGTGTGTGTGTGTCTCTCTCTCTCTCTCTCTCTCTCTCTCTCTCTCTCTCTCTCTCTCTCTCTCTCTCTCTCTCTCTCTCTCTCTCTCTCTCTCTCTCTCTCCTCTCCCTCTCCCTCTCCCTCTCTCTCATATAACTTCTAGAAGTCAACCCTGATCCAACACTGGGATCTTAGTGTTCAGCGCTGAGCATATATCCACCTGCATGGAAACGGGTGAGTTTTTTTAGCAGTATGCTACTGTACAAGAACTGTACAATCGAACAAGGAATTGTAATAAATGTTGTCATTGTGTTAATGTCGTGCAACTTATTCAGAATAGAATGGTTACTTTGTAAACTAGGTAAGTAGGTATATGGTCATCTATTTTTAAAAGGGGAACATCTTACAACTTAAATTTGTTATATTTTACTCTTGCCTTTTAGTCTGCTTAAACAAATGACTAACCGACTCAAATATTGTAGTTAGGCTGTAGCTGCTTCAATGTGTTATGTTGTAATCAAAGTGACTATGCATACATTACAATGACTCAGTAGTTTTGCTAGACGCTGAACCTGAACCCACCACTGTCTCTTGCAATCAGCCGACAATGGCTTGTTTTGATGTTATTCGATTTCCTCTGGATAATAAATATATATTATGATAAATACCAAATGTTTTTTTTATTGCAGTGGTTTTCCTTCAAGACAGTTGAGAGGATGTTGCTCCTGGCTACAGTTCTCCTTTTCGGTAAGGAGATGCAGCTCATCTAGTTCCCAAATAAACAGACAGTTCCTAACCTAATATAAAGCTGAGTGCGTGTGTGTGATGCTAAATGACGTCTCTCTTCGTTGCATGCGGCACCCCACGCAGGCCTCGCCTCTGCCCAGAAGGTGACCAACATGACCTCCTGCTCGACGGACACGAACCAGCTCCGGATTGATTGCAAATACGAGCCGGCAGAGGAAGGCACGGTGTGCAAGTACACGCAAGGTGACCGGGAACTGGGCGCCACCAACGTGCCCAAGGACGCCGCCAACAAGAACCGCGTCACGGTCAGCCTCGTCGACAAGAACAACTGTCAGCTCATCCTCAACAACCTGCCCGATGGCAAAAACAACTTCACCTGCAGCATCGAACAGAAAGAGACGGCGTCCATGACGACCATGGTCGAGAAGAGTGAGTTGACGGGGGAAAAGGACAACGGAAATTGGAGGGTTCATTGCATTAATGCAGAGCAGTGTTCAGGGATGTCTCTGATCTGTGTTCTCGGCCCGACTGATAACATGGCTTAAGAAAAACCAAAGTGCTTAGATGACGACTGGCTCTGGGTTTGACCCGGTAGCCTACTGAGGTGAGGCGACAGGGTGAGGCTTCGTGAGGCTCCAAGAGGCCCCGCCTCCCGCTCATTAATCACAGCTCATCAAACTCACTCAGGAGGAAAGCATCCGCTCGATAATGTCCGAATGAATAATCAAATAGCAAGCAGGCTAATAGCCGTCGATAATGACTTCCACACCAAACCCCATTTCAACCGAACGAGCACTAATCTATCCCTCAGTTCCCTGCCTCCAGTCTCTGTCGCTAAACACACACCTTCTCTCCCCTCTGCAGAGTCTCTGCCTCCTTGCTCGGCAGCGTGGAGCCCCTCGCTGACGAGGTGGACAGGAGCGCTGCTGGGGGTCTCCGCCCTGCCCCTAGCGCTGCAGGTCAGCGGGCTGATGTGAGCCGCCGCCTCCGCCCCCGCCCCCGCCCCCCCGCCACGCTGCGTCCCCTCAACATCACAGCCTCATTAGTTTGACGATGTCCGACGTATAAATGACCTCTCTGCGTGCGGCGCTTCATGTGAGATGTGAAGGCACGCGGGAGTAGGGTCGCAGGGCTGTGGACGTGTTGCTGCATTGTGTAGGCCCACAGCCCGCTACGCACATAGTCATTGTACTTGTATGCTTTGTGTTGGCTAGTACGTGGCGCTTGTGTAATCTGCCTTTTATTATTTTGATAGAACAAGAAATAGAGGTGTTGGTGGTGAGTGGTTGGAGGGGTTCACTCCCAGCAGAAAGGTTCAGGGTTCGATCCGATTTATGATTTGGATAAAAGGACTTGATATAAAGTAAGGGCCTTTAGGTGTTTATGTTAATTTAAGTTGTCTTCAAACACAATAGACAAATCTGGCTCCCCTATAGCCGAACTTCCCCTTCTAAGAGCTTTGTGTGAATAGAAACAAAATACAGTGCGCAATGCACATTGGCAGAATAAATGTAAGCAGAAGATATGAAGATAAGCAACCCTCTGTATCAAAACAATATTGAAATATCATGAAATAGCTCATGACAAAGTGTGTACATTCCAAACCTGTTTATATTGCTATGAAACCAATAATAATGTATATTAGGTTATACAATGCATGTATAATGTTTTATACAGCTTTGTTTAGAATTCCTTGGTTTGGGAAGATAATAGCTGTCTATTGAAACGTTTTCATGCAAGTCAAAGTTGAGTAAAACCAGATTCTAGTACAATAAAATGTTTAACGCATTTACAGTGAAAGAAAAACATTTATTTTAGTAAACTTGGCCATCAATAATTTGAAGATACCCTTAGACACAAAGTAATATTTCACTGTGTGGTAAAGTACAATGCTATACTCTGTGTAAAGTATTTTAGTCAAATTGCAAGTTGATTCAAGGATACCGAAATAGGCCTACTGAATAAACCAAAATACATATAGGTGTTTCCATTAAAACGATGTTTCCAACAGTAGGCTATTTCATGTTGTGCAGCTCTCACTTTAAACAGATTTTGGGTTCAATTATAATTGCTTTACTTTTTTTTGCTTTACTTTAGTTCTTGTCGTTGTGAACAACACATGTGATGTATGACCTGCCCAGTGCTGTGTTTTTCTAAATGAACAGCAGCGGGTGCCATGTCAGGAATTGACAATATCATGACAGCAGTAAAACCATGGAAAGCCTGAATTCCATTTAATAGTAATACGCCTGATTCGTAGGCCTACCAGGTGACGTTTAACAAGTTCACACTGATTACTATTGGATGTTGCTCAAGACAAGGGACCTACCTCACTCACTGGTCACCATGATCCAACATACCACATATAGTCACATACAATTTAGCATTAGCGATTTTGCCAAAAAAAACAACAACAATACAAACTGTCACCAAATCGCTTCATTAACAGTAGGTCAACCGTCCTAAGGTATGCAACCAGACGAGTTAAACCAGTTCTCCGAAAGGTAAGCTGACGTCATCCAGGTAGTCTACCTCTGGCAGTGTTGCCAGATTGATAGACTACCAGGCAACCCTGGCTTCAGCGCGCTACAGCCAGGGTTGCCAGATTGGCAGGAAAATCTGTCCCAATCTGGCAACAATGCCATGCCTCGGTCGGATCGTATTACAGGGAAGCTCGCTCACACATTCAGCAGCAGGTGAGGGCGTAGTAGATACTCTTCAATGGTTGCGATATCGTCATTTTGGGTGTATTTAAAATCACCTTTAATTTCAATCGAATTCTTCGTTCTATTAACTCACAAGGACGACGTTGAGTTAGTATTCTTTTAAAACTTTAAAGTGTCGACCTGTGTGTGTTTAGCTGAACGCAACAGGTTGTTGGAGAAACCGAAAGATCTAATTGACGAGGCCGATATGCTGGTTTCGGTCTACCTTCTCGCTGTGTTGGCGTCAACAGGTGAGCAATACTCATGTGAATCACTATGTGTTCACTCATACCCACCATACACCTGTTGAAAACTATAGACTAATTGGGGATGAACTCCCATACCAGAAACCAACCAGAATGAAGAATGCTAAAGAAAACAAGTTGTTTGTGGACTAGGACTGAAACGTAAGGCCTAATATGCAAACTTGTATAGAGTTTCTAGAGAATATTCTACCCATTTATTATTATGTAGGCCTGCTTTCCAACGCATTCAGAGTTTCAGTCAGGTTAGTTTATCATTGCATGTATTATTTATATGTATTGAAATGTTGTCCTGGTTGTTTGACCGACTGTTTATATCTATTATACATTTGTATTTCGGTTTTTATTTGTTTGATGTAGGCTAATCAGTCGTCATTGAAAAAAGGAGCCTGCTCTCAATAGCCTTCCCTGAATAAATACATATGAAGTAAAACAATTGAAATGCCCCGACACACACTCTAGAGTGGTATAAAGATGGTAGATAGGCCTACTATAAAAGATGGTCAGTGATATCTAGTAGGGTTCTCTAGTAGGCTACACTAGCATTTTGCTTCATGTATTCAGACAGTAGCCTACATCAGAAGGATTCAGTCTTGAGATTTTACTTGATTCAAGTCATTTATGATGATAAAGTGAACTAGAACTGCAAGCAGTTATCCAGGGGTCCAAGCGATGTGCATTTCGCCGGCACAACGCAAAGCATGTATTCAAAACGCTACCGTGAACCTGTGGATATAAAGGTTTTGACTGTGAGAGGTTCGGTGTGGGAGTTATAGCCCCAAACGCGTTTTCCTTGGTATAGCGCCACCATAGTGACCGGCGTTTCTGGATTTTGTCGTCTGCGGACCTGGATCTAGTCATGCTATTACGTGTCTGCACCATTTACGGTTTGGGCTGTGGACCCACTTTTAGGGAAGGAAGTATAAAGATAGGCCTACACAATGTCGTCGTTTTTGGCAATTATTGTGAGGCAATAACGACACAGCAGAGTGCTTGTCTGGTTTGAAATTCACACAATTTTTGTGTCTCGTTTTGCCTTTTTTGTCTTACAACAGACAATTGTGCAGTATAGCTCAAACGCAGGATTCGGCCGAAGTTATTTTAGTTTAGGTTACGGCTGTACCTTTTTGAGTGGCATATTCACTGGAGACTGCCTGCGTAGTTAATGGCTTACCTTATCTTACCCTTTCAAAACCTTTCTCCCCCCCCTGAAACTCGCAGCTACCCACGCAAACAAGGCACACACTCAGTTATCAGTTTTTTTATTGACGCTGACTCGCGAAGGCCTTTTTTCCGACCTCAAACTCCACTGTTTTCCTTTGGTCAGACCGGTGACCTGGAACACTGCCTGTCCACCAGTCCGTCTGAACGGACCGCTGACGGGCTCTCCTCTTATGTCCTATTGTGTTCTCTGGTGTATTCTAAACTATGCTGAAGTATTAAGGACATCTTTCTGCTACTACTGCTCGCTGTAACACTCATCCGCCATTGGTAAGATCATAGGTGGTTTCACCAGTGATCCTGTGCACCTTTTTATTATAGGTCATTATTATGATAAATATTATAGTGCTTTATTTATCCAGAGGCCGGGTATTTAAGGTGTGACAGCAGCTCACATCAAAAAATAACATAGTAATACTAAGTAAGTGACAATAAATGCATTTAAATATGCCATTTGATGGAAGCCTTTATCCAAAGACACCATTATTACAACACTGAGTACATTGATCCTTTCTTGGGTGGAACCCTACCCCTTACCTTGGCAGTGGCCATGTCGTGCTATACCAGTTAAGCTAGAAGTGACCACAAGTAGAATAGGAAGTACGTCGGTCAGGGTTTTTTCAGGGCTGTAATTTCAGTTCCCTTTGCACAACAGTGGGCCTGACTGGAAATTGTCATGTATCTGTTCATGGGTGAAGAATGAAAGACATGTTGATGGATCAGTTCCCTGAAGGCGCAAGCTTGCTGATCGGCTCAGAGTGTCTGAAGGCTGCACAGAGTGGTTGGGCAGGTGAATGAAAGGCCTTTTATGATGTTGTAGCCTCAGTACAAACTGTGGGGGGCATGGAGACAACCTCTCTTGTGCGGCAAAATAATAGCAAAAGAGCTCTATAGGATATTATGAAAAGGATGTTATCTTCTCTCTGGTGTTGCCTTACGTGTGTGTGTGTGTGTGTGTGTGTGTGTGTGTGTGTGTGTGTGTGTGTGTGTGTGTGTGTGTGTGTGTGTGTGTGTGTGTGTGTGTGTGTGTGTGTGTGTGTGTGTGTGTGTGTGTGTGTGTGTGTGTGTGTGTGTGTGTGTTGCTTCCAACACTTCATTTACAGCCTATATGTGAGCATTGCCTGATCAGTCTGTTGTTTACACTGGTTTCCCTTTGAAGATTGTATATTGGAAAATTAATCCAAAAGTTGAAATATCTTTGAAAGTATCAAGTATTACTTTCATATGAGTTATAAGCTCATTATGCTGAACGTTTTGAAGTATAATATGTGTGTGTAGTGCAAATAATGAGAGAATTCAGTTTATGTTTTCCTTGGTATCAATGTTTTGATTTGATCACTCGCACACAAAAAAAGTGAGTGGCGGAGAGGAAATAATACTAAAGTATGCGAGAGAAAATTAGTGCCCTGCTTGCAGCAGTACAAGTTATTAGCGATTACCCAGGTTGGAAAGCTGAGGGTCAGATTTCTTACATCAAATACGATTTAAAAAATCGTCTGTGTGTCAAACAATCTTTTTTTTATTCTTACAATATCCTTCTTAAATGCATGTCCTTGATCATTTTTTATCCTTTCCTCTCCAGGTGTAGAAGGTGCCTTTACTGTCGGGACCGATAACTCAAATGTGAAGGTTAGAGAGAATGAAGGTGAGCACTAAAATGCATTTATAAAAGTATACAATCTAAATAAATAAATAATAAGCATAAATACATTTCTTTTTACGATATTATGCAGGTAGCATGCATAAACTTGCTATAAAAAATGCATAATCGATAAAAATGGTTGATTGCATAATAACACTGCTATTGATGCTCATTATGCGGTTGACATGTGAACAGTGTTTTGTATTGTGGGGTTGAAGGCGTGCTTTAACTGGTTTCAGGGGCTGACCTCACCTGCAAACCCTCAGCCGACTTCGGGTCGACACCCCGGGTGGAATGGAAGTTTAATGTCTTGAATGCCCAACGTTTCGTGGTTTTCGACGGGAAACCCACAGGTAAATGACTTTTGACATCAAGTGAACTTGATGATGTAGTAGCTAGAATGTCCCAACTATTAAATGATCCGTCTCTGAATTAACTGAATGTCTCTTTTGCATTAAACTAACTCGATCATTAATCATCAGAATTTGATTTCTTTGAACTTTTAATGTAAAAGTTTAAATATTTTACTTTTTAAATTAACACAAAATAGCTTCAGACAGACCACCATTAATATTCAATATTGTACAATATGGTGGCTGTTGCTCCTTTTTTTGTAGTAGTAGTAAAAATACATTCAATGACACTAGGGACCCAATTCAAACTCGGACTGCTGAGTGTTGTAAGTGTAAGGAGCTTTAAGCCTTTTTTCCCACTTCCTGGGATGGACTTTAGGGACATATAGCTCGATTATTTCCTGGGAATGATGGCAATTAAATGTTTTGTATTATCTTGTTCAGGGTCGGGTTGCAATGAGGAAGCCCCACTTGTAATTTGACTCAATATTCACTTTCATTTATAGTCACCAAAATGCCCTGACATTTTGACACTGGAAGCAAAGGGTTGCCCACTGCCCATCACCACGGCGACGTAATGCCATGGACGTGTGGGAACTGTCCACCCACTTCCAGAACGGTGCATCATGGCGACTTTAATTTCTGCCTAAATTTCTCTCTCTCTCTCTCTCTCTCTCTCTCTCTCTCTCTCTCTCTCTCTCTCTCTCTCTCTCTCTCTCTCTCTCTCTCATATACTTACAGAATCATATGCCAACAGAGTCGAGTTACTCAATAATGGTGTGCGCTTCAACAAGGTCACCCGCGGCGACAACGGAGAGTACGAGTGTGAGGTTTCTGGCAACAACAATTTCGGAAAAGTCATCGTGAAGTTGACCGTTCTGGGTGAGGCTTCGTTCAAGTGACTGTTGAACATCCGATTTAACCCACTGTATGTTTCCATTCAGACTGGTCAGCTAGGCCTGTTGTGAAGTAATTGAGATATTATTTTCATTGCAGACCATTTATGCCACTGATATCATAAGATAAAGCATAATAATGCAAGGGCACCCTGATAAAGAGCAATTACATTTGAAATCTTAGGAATATTCATATATTGGAATGGGAATGTCAAATCTTATATTTTTGGCAGCAATTGAAACGTATTGGTATTATGCTGTCTTGGTGAAAAACGCCTATTAAAGTGCCTATAAGGCACAAGTAACATGTCGACCTTACCTCTGGCTGTCTGCTCTGTGTGGGGGGAGGGGCTGCCTCCGACACAGAGAGCAGACCAGAGAACAGATGTAGCGTGATTGGCTGAAACGTTGTCGGTTGTCTTAAGGAACTTTTTTATATGAGGCACGTAATAATAGATAAACGACATTATGAGATCAGGCAAACAAAATGCGTCAACTATTATCATAACAATAACAAACAACATAACATCAACCAAATGAAAGCGCCTCGCTCCATTATTTAGAATAGTTTTATGTCATGGGAATAAATCGTAACAAACAATTACATTCAATGTCAAATAACCTTTGCGTTAACAGCAACGCATTTAGCACCGAAATGCGCCCAGGGGCCAAATCTAATATTGTGTGCATGTTTGTATGTCCCCAGTCCCCGTAGAGGCCCCAGTGTGCAACATCCCGACCTCGGTGACCACCAACGGAAAGGCCGTCCTCCGATGCTCCGACAAGGTCGGCTCCCCGCCGCCCAACTACAAGTGGTACAAAGGCGATACCCTCCTTCCGGAGGACCCCAAAAAGTTCCCAAACTTCAAAAACTCCACCTACAGGATCAACCCCATCAACGGCAACCTGGTGAGACATGCCCTCCCTGGGCTCTAATAAAGGGCCTGTCGATGAGAAGAATCCATCCTCAAATCCGTATGCTGTCCCCCCCCCGTAGGAGTTCTCTCCCGTGACCAAAGCTGACTCAGGGGCTTATTACTGTGAGGCTGTGAACTCAGCGGGCCCAGCAAAGAGATGCAAGGCTGTGAGGATGGAAGTCGGTAAGTGGTGCACCCTGATCCATTTCATTCAAATATATTGTAACAATTTTTTTATCTTTAAATGCTTGAAAAGGTTTGGAATGCAAGCACAAGTAGGGATTTAGTTTAACAATTCCAAGCCCCCTTTCTTTAGAAGCAAGTCCTTTGTCAATGAGGCTTTCTTAAATGGTTCCGTCGGTGATGCGTACCACAAATTGGATGCGATGAGGCAAATCACAGCTTTCTGTTTCTAACGTCCATGTTCTCTTATTAGCAGATTCAACTGCAGGTTATTGTACATATTACCGCATGCACTGGGAAACTTTTTATAGCTGTCTAAACTGCAGCAATTGTGGTTTGGTTTTTGGCTTCAGACCTGATTAATGAACAAAAGTTTAAACCTTTTCAGTTCTACTTAGTAAAATTTTAATTGATTTTTATGCCACATGTGATGCACTAAATCAACATTCTACACATGTTTTACATCATTTTTTTAAACAGAGGATGTGAATACTGGCGGTATTGTTGCTGCGGTGATAGTGTCTCTTCTGCTGGTCGCCTTGCTAATAGGTGGTCTTTGGTACGCTAACAAGAAGGGATACCTACCCAGTAAGTGTGAAACTCGTCTTTCATTCACACATTGACAAATAATACTTGTAATTGGAAGTGCTTTTGCATATTCTAACCAGGGAAAATTTTTCCTCCTTCAAATTTCTCCTCAAAATAATACCGTAACAAACAAGAAATCTTTATTTATTTGGTCAGCTATTATCTGGTTTCTGTCGCCCTCAAATGTTCAACTCGGTCGCTGCACTTTCTACTTGTTATAGTGAACAACATGCCAGGCAGGGGCTTAAGTTAACCATTAATGTATTTCTTGAAAGAAAATATGAGTCTTATCTTTTTGTTCCCCCCCCCTCCCCAAAACGTCATCTGCACAGCACGGAGCGAAAGGTGAGCAATTTTATTAGGGTCACAACTGCCATTCTAATCCATTCATTCATCCATGCTTGCATATTAACTTGGCTGCTACATGTGTAGAATATGGGTCATGTCATCTTCTTTCCAGTCCACTATTTCATTAATGTATTTATTTATTTGCCCCAGCAAGCCTAAACCATCTGTCATCTACCAACCCCCATCCTCACGAGGCGGTGAGGAGGAGGAAGATGTAAGTATTCATCTTTGCTTGCTGTCAGTTCCCTTTTTCCATAACCCTGACGATTCCATTCTTTCATTTCATTGAAAAAATTCTAAACAAAGGGAAACCCAACATTATTTTGTTGTATTGGTCCTAAATGTTGGATGTCTTTTGCAGGGAGAATTCCGACAGAAGTCCTCTTTTGTGGTGTAGTCTGGCATCAGGTCGGTTCTTTGGAACATTGTCACCAACGAGCAAGGATCCCCGTTTTTATTCTCACCTCCACATTATGGGAATGGTTGCTCGTATTCGTCCTGCTCTAAACATCTGGAAAAATCGGGCGGGCAATTCAAACCCCTTTTCTTAATGTGAAAGCGTGTGTGTGCGTGCGTGTGCGTGCGTGTGCGTGTGTGCGTGTGCGTGCGTGTGCGTGTGTGTGTGTGTGTGTGTGTGGGGGGGCTATTTAGCTGTTGGTTTTGAAGTGCCTGTCGTGTAACTTTGAGACGGAGTTGTAGTTCTAGAAGGATCCATGATGCAATGCTCTTCATTCAGGTCATTTGAGATTAATCAAGAGTCCTTCTTGAGACTTGTTTCTTATACATACTAGCTTCTATTGCAATTTAATCTTTGATGTTTTTTCTGATCGTCTTTTTTATGCTTTGTTTTATTTCTTTTTTTTATTATGTGTCCATTCAATGTGATGAACTATTTTATCAATTCGTTTTACTTAAGGTTGATTGATTAAAAACATTTGAAAGTGGTATAAACCATACTTTTTCATCAGCTCAATTAAAATTTGAGTAGTAGTGATGTCACACATGAGATAATGCAGAAAATGTTGTGCTCAGGAACCAAAGGAAATACAACGGCCCTGTTAAGTGTGTGTGTGTGTGTGTGTGTGTGTGTGTGTGTGTGTGTGTGTGTGTGTGTGTGTGTGTGTGTGTGTGTGTGTGTGTGTGTGTGTGTGTGTGTCTGAAGTAAGCCAGAATGTACAGAGGTATGCTATAGTCTTTAGGATAACGATTATGTTGTTTTTAAGTGAGAAATATGAATTTATTACAAATGTATGTCCCATTTACCAACACCTACCAAAAATGTAGTTTTCCATAGACCGGGTATGAGGTGGTTTTAAGTGTAATCGATGCAATTAATAATCATGAGTTTTCCATGTGTGGATTAAATACTTAATACTGAATTTGACTGGTTGTGATGCTTTCGCCTTGTAAGTTTTTAAGGGACAACGCTCTGGGATTAGTTTTAGTTTGCACTGCTCTGAATCCAGATTTATGTGAAAGCATGGGTGAGATCTCGTCTGCTTTGAAATAATTGTATAGACTCAGACTGGGAATGCAATGAAACTGGTGTTGATCTTGATTTGATACCATAAACATCCAAAACAATATTTTAGATTTTTGGACATTTGATATTCATGACAAATCTTTTTTCTTATTTAGAAAAACAGAATTTGCTTGTGATAATCAGCTGTTCTGTCTTTTATAAAGTTTGCTGCCTTATAATAATTCTGATTCTTGAAGCAATTTCATGTAGTGCGTTCGAAATGTTCACTCAATTTGTCACATTTTCACTATTTTATTGTATCTTTAATTGCTTTCATCTGTTAGATTTATAAAAACGCGTGTCTTCGCCTACCTGTGTCAAAGAAGAACACAGAACATAATTAAAAATTAAACTTGATCAAAAAGCATTATATACTCATGGTAGGCTGTCAGTTTGGTTGCTATGGTAAGCATTGCAGCCCTCTGATTGGCTCATTGGTACGGCGCATGCGGGGAAAGATCACGCCCACATTGAACATCCAAACAGGAAGTTATGGCTCTTAATATCCAGTCAGTAACGCTGCAGTGAGGTAGTCGGTAAGACAGTCAGGGGGTCTAATGTTTATATATTCAGAATCATGGATATAAGGATCTTGGAACTTTTAATATACACTTTTGCCTTGAAATAGTGGCTGACACCGGACACTGTGTCTTTAAAGGAAGGGGTAAGGCGATTGGAGCGGCCACCTTCCATGGGCTGAATCTCCTCTCACTCAAATTCCATTCATAAATAAGATATTGTGGAGAAAGGAAGTAAAGTCAGATCCAGAACTGACCATCCAGACCAGTTAACCGGATGTCATGAGCTCGGAGTAGCCCAACTTGTTCACCTCGCTACTCGGGAGAGGAGAAAAACGATTCGTAGCTTGTGATGGAGCAAAAGTGAGCTTGTGAGAGGCAGCTTGTTTTTGGGGTTCAGAGCATTTCACCAAAAATGTTCCAGCCCTCGTTCAGGGCTTTACGTTGTTGTGTGTGTATGTTCGGGTTAACCAAAACCGCCCTGGTCTAAAAAACAACATCCCAGCGTTCATCTCTCCGATCTGACCAGAGATAGGACTGAGTGAGCTATGGCAGCGAAAGACGACATCTACACCAAAGTGACCCCGCGGAGGCAGCGGCTGACCCGCCCGGGCACTGTGAAGCAAGGGGCGTCCACCCTGGACGTCCTGCTCTCCATGGGCTTTCCAAAGACCAGGGCGTGAGTATACACAACGTTTGTACACAGTTATTAGTGAGACGAATAGGAACCGACTAATCACACTGTTGCCGTTATTCTTCCCCTTATGTGTCTGTTATTTGCCTAGTGGTATACGTGGTGATCATAATTTTAGATCATAAGCGATTCAACACCATCCATACTATGTATGGGCACTGCCTGAGCATGTGCCACATGGCCTGGTGTTGACCTTGTTGGTTTTCCCCCCACCTGCCAAGCTTATGGCATTTGTTTAACATGAGTTTCACAGTTGTTGCTGTAAGTGCTAATGGGGTTTCCTGATTAGAAACTCGTGTTACAGTTCAGAAGGGGATGCACTTACCAGATTAATAGAAAATGGATCAACTATTCATTATTACTAAGTGTCTATCACTGAGCGAACGTGCAAGCTCACACGACATTTTATTTTGATATCATAGGCTATGTTTAGAAAATCAGTTGGGAAAGGGCCCAACTGTTGCCCTTTCCACTGTCAATGTCAGAAATGATCAAACGTTACTTGTGTTAAAGTAAAACAAAAACGTCTAATTCAGTCATTCAGTCATTAATCATGTTAATTTCGATGGAGGCAAAAAAGCATTAATGCTGGAGGGAAATCTTTCACGAAACTGAAATCTTTCACGAAAACTACATATTGAACATGCATCATTGATCATACTGATGCAGCCAAAGGTTGCATGGAAACAAGTTCATGTTTGGGTCAAGAAAGCCATCGCCTAGGTTCCCAAAAGGACTACGCTTTAATAAACACAAATGCAACTGTGTACGCTAATCAAATACAACTTAAATGTTGTTAAAATCATGTGTTTTGGAGGTGGGGTGTCCTATTGCATATAGCCTATAGCTGGTCCATGTCTCAACCACTTTACTAGGGTTTACTATTGCCTATTATACTATAACTTATTATTAGTCATTTCTTTTAAGCATACACTTTTATCCAAAGTCATCTACAGTCAATTCAAATATGATGTTATTAAGGAACAGATAACGGTGACGACATCTTGCTTAATGATGACTATAGGTTGACTGTGGATGGCGAAACTAAAACCTTCGTCTTGGAGTGGAACACCCTGCCCATTATGCTATCCTCAGACAAGACTATCCTGCTCAGACCAGATTGTCGTGACACCAGTAAAACCCCTCCTTAGTCAGTCCTATAGTCAGTGCTGAATAAGTTTCCAGTGTGGAATGTATGACCATTTACAGTAGCATTGTTTTCTAGGTGTGTGTGTGTGTGTGTGTGTGTGTGTGTGTGTGTGTGTGTGTGTGTGTGTGTGTGTGTGTGTGTGTGTGTGTGTGTGTGTGTGTGTGTGTGTGTGTGTGTGTGTGTGTGTGTGTGTGTGTGTGTGTGTGTGTGTGTGTGTGTGTGTGTGTTGGGGTTGACGACGGTAGCCCCATGCCTGTCATTCTGGCTCCATGCTGAGGTTGCTCATATAGGCCACGCGAACACCTGATGCACGTACACACAAACCCCAAATGCTCCCCAAACATATTTTCATGAAGCCAACGTGATTGGCCTTGTTGCGTAGAAGTACGTTCAGACAGGGCATAGGCAGATAACTCTGCACTGCATGTTTTATGTAGTGTTAATATATATTAAGGCCTGTTGATGTTGGTTTTATATTTGTAAGGTGACTATAGGCTATATAAAGGTTAAAAATGTGTATATTTATAAAGGTAGGTACTTTATATAAAGGTTTGTTGACTCAGCCTCTTCTTGCCACTATACCTTATCCAAACTTATTATCGCCCTCAGAAAAGCTATCCCCATTCTATTTTGTATGCAAGACCCCCTTAGTTTGCACGGCAGGGTTTGCATCGGTAATATATGGTGGAATATTCCAGAAGAGAGATTCCTACTATTCTTCCATTGGGCTATTATACTACGGTTAACCAACAAATTGACTATTTTCTTGTTTTGTTTTCTCTTACTGCATATTTCTTTCCATTGAGATGGTCATTTGTATGTTATTTTATTGTTAGGTGCTGGAAGCGAAACGTTTATGTCATAGCATAAGGGAACAAGGGGTTGGATTGTGAAAAAAAATAGGGGGTTGACTGTTCCAATGGGGAGAGTGAGTCACACCATCCACACACAATCAGGGTTTCTGTTTTTGGGAAGGGAATTCGGTTGGGTTTAGTATTTCATGCTGAGTCATTCATGATTCCGATCGGGTAATCAATTGGCTGGTGGGCAGATGGCACTCTCCTTATGCTCAGAAAGTATGTTGTCATCCAAAGAGGTCAAACTCACCTGAATCATAACGATGCTATTTAGATGTTTTCATAACAAGACAGTCAATGGGGTTTTAATATTCACACAAGTTAATGGAATGAATAGCCTATATTCATTATATATATATATATATATATATATATAAAAAAATATGGATGGAGATCTTTCAATCATTTTTGCTAAGAAATCTCTATGCTGCTTCTTAATAACCATCCTTGAACTATTGACAATTTTTTTTTTCTCTTTCTGTGTTTACCATACTGTAGGTATTAAATCGCTACGGATACGCCAAGAAACTCTGTCTGTACACACGTATGTGTGAAGTCACACAGCCTCTTTCAGAAACCATATCGGTTAGCTTGTATTTGTAAGGGGCAGGAGGAAATGGCTTATTTCAGGAAATGGTTTGTGACCTTTACACAGTGATTGTGCTGGAACTTTAGTTGCCGAAATGGTGAGTGTGTGAGTGAGTGAGCTCAAGAGATTTCATACAGGTAGACAAAACATTTGCTGTGATGATTAAACCAAATGCAACACTATAATGCAGGACAGGATATGCTGTGGCACTCAAAAGAAGGCTTTTCTGGACTTCATGCAGTCGATGACTTGCTAGCCACACTTCTAACTTCTTTGTTAGAGGTGTTCCTCTCTAACAAAGTTAGAGGCGTTCACCCCTAAACAAATCATGTCGCAGCAACTGATTGGTTGGAGGGCAGCAACATGTATTTTTTCTCGACGGCTGTCCCCTTGCTGTCTGGTAAATATTTCTGCTTGGGATTTCTACAAAATGCTCCAACGTTCCTTTAGCTAAGAGCTCGAGTTTTGGTTAGCTGAACGTATTTTGTTATTCCTGATGTCCCCAAGGAAACGACCAAAAGCTAGACACAAGTCATGTATTTGAAGCAAAAGGAACATTTGCTTCTCAAAGGAAGTCTTTGGTTTTTTCTGCATAATCAAGCTCTAATTATTAATTTGTCTATGCTACCCTTCTGGAAAACAACTGTTAACAGTCAGTCAGTCAGTCAGTAAAGTTACAAGAGGAAGCAAACGCTTGCCCATTAACCCGTAATGACACGTAAAGCACACTTTACGTGTCATTGTAGCGAAAGGTAAGGGTTCAATTGGGTGGACAATAATCTCTCACACAATGCTTACATTCACCTGTTGAAGCTGAGGCGCTGTGAGTAGGTCCATCCTCTGGTACTTCAACTGTTTAAGACATAACTAAATCAATTTTCAACCGTTTATCTTCATTCAAACCATTTGACAAATCTACACACTTGTATCTTCAATAATATCCAAACGTAATTTCGATATGATTTAAACTTTCTTCAGAATCACAGTTTTAGTTTCATACCGGCTTTGTTTTCAGCTGTTTTCATTGAAGACGTCTGCCCATTCGGACACTTAAACTTTATTCAGAATCACATACCGGCTTTGTTTTCAGTTGGTCTCATTGATTTACTTGACGCTCCTCTTAAACACACACACACACACACACCGCACACACACCGCACACGCACACGCACACGCACACGCGCACACACGTGCAGGGCAATAAATTTGACCTTTCAGATTCTTCAGTTCAATTAATTTTACATTTCTGCATTTTTAGCACAGCTTTGCGCTTTTCATTCAGCTATCACTTTATTTGTTTCAAACCATTTATATTTCTTAAATGGTGTGCATGTTTACATTGTTTACTCCATTTAGACTTTTGAACTAGTTTCTTTGTGTCTTTAATCTATGTGGCTTTATTAAAAAATATTTTCAACCTCACTGTACAACAGCACTCACCGCATTTTCTTCAGGAAATGCATTTTCTAGTTTGATCTAATATTTACAAATCGAATATAGGACTTCAATGCAGTTGAGTTGTATTCTAAAAGGTTAGATTAAACACGGCAGAAGTGTTTGCATTGAAATGAATCTGGTATCGTAGATCAACTCAACGTAAGATTTTCTTGTCCAACTAGGATCTGTTGGCTGAGGTCTTCTTACGTTCCCTAACCATTTTGAGAAATTCCCTGTCAGGGGAGGGGCTTTGTGTGAGTGGGCCTTATCAAGGAAGATGGAGAGGTGGACAATTCACATATTTGTTAGAGTGACCTTTAACAAAATACCTTGAAAAAAGGAAATACCGTGATAGGAACCACAAAATAAGAACTTCCATTTAGAGAGCTCCCTGTCACTCCTCTCCCGGTAATCCACTGGTTTAGCTCCAGAGTGCCATGAATATGAGCATGATGAATACACAGCACTTCATCTCCAGAGGCCACACAGGAACGAATCAACCAATATTGTCAATTTAAATGTTCTCAGTCTGTGTGTGTTGACAAGGTAGGGCCTCACAGCCCCCCCCCCCCCAAGCTTATATCTGTCGTTATAAGGCGGGTCTCCTCATAGTGTGTGTGTGTGTGTGTGTGTGTGTGTGTGTGTGTGTGTGTGTGTGTGTGTGTGTGTGTGTGTGTGTGTGTGTGTGTGTGTGTGTGTGTGTGTGTGTGTGTGTGTGTGTGTGTGTGTGTGTGTGTGTGTGTGTGTGTGTTCATTCAGAGTGGAGTCCATCTGGTGTTTGAGGAGAACATGTTCCACGGGGCTCCCCCAAGAATACGGCGTTGACTGCGGTCCTGATTCGTGCACGAGCACACTGCTGTTGCTGTGATACGTGTGCACGCCGCTGGCCCGTAAACAGGAAATGTTGATTTCCACAGAGAGAGCGAGAGGGAGCTGGACCTGGGAGGGGCGGCTGGCAACACAGGGCTCTTGGAGTTTTAACACGCAAACTTTGTGTCTATGTAAGAATTGAGACGTGACAGGATTTGTCAGTTCCGGTTCATATGCTACTACTACGTTAACTAAACGCTAAACTTCCGTTGGATTCGTGAACACGCAATTATGCACTTCTGCATCAGCTCTTCCAATGCAACTTCCTGTTAATGTTGCTAAGATTCATGTATAGCAGAAGAGCCGAACCATAGACCTCAGCGTTCAAACATCTTGGTTGCTCAATGCTCAGTGTATAGAATAAACTTAAACCTGGTCAAACCACAAATTAACCAGTTAGAAAAAGGAGATGTTTGTGAACTTCCAGTGTTGATCAAAAACGTTAATGATCACGTACTCACTGCACTGAGGCTATGATCGGGTTACGGCTGATATTAACATTTGCCGTTTTTAATTCAAAGAGGCCCATGTGATTCGGCCCCCAACGAATCACACCTTTTGCCACGCTCGAAAGCATTGGCATAAACGGAGGACCGTGATCTGTTTCTCCTCCATCGCTCCCTCGCCCAACCTTCACATCCTCGAGTTACACCGAACAGGAAATGCAGTTTATAAATAAATCACTCAGTTCCTGCTCGGAGCCAAGTGGGGACTTTACGTGTTAGCCCCACACTTATTATTTAGGGGAAAAAACTGTTTTACTCCGAACTTGTGCAATCAACCCTCTGCTGCATTGTTGCCTTTTTCTGGCTCTGACATCCTTATCAGTATCAGAGGATGAACAGTGGCCTGTCATGGGGTTGATTTGTAAATAGCTCAATGGTTGACTCTAAAAATTGCTGAGCCATTGACCTCTTTTAGAAGATGCGGTACGATGCACTAAATGTTAAGACTACAAACGTCAATGGAAATAAAAGTAACACAAAGTACAAAGTAACAGCGCTAATGTGATGCATTACAAAATACAGCTTTTAGTCTTCTTTTGTGACATAAGGACACGTGACGGAGAACAACGGATCAGAGCAGAGCACCGTGTGTCGTCTTCTCCATCCCCCCCTTTTAGACGGGGTGGCGATGGGGGTGGGGGGGGGGGTATAAGTCCCAGCTGCAGCCCTGTAATCCCGTCCAGCCCCGTCCCCGCTCCGCACCGCCCTCAGCGACGTGACGCCGTATCCTTCCGCTCACTTATTTAATCTTTTCTTCTTCGAGCTCTCGAGCCCCGCTGTGGCCGTCCACATCCTGTAGCAACACTCTTGAGTCTCTCTCCACACGTGCTGAGACAAAAGCCCCCCCGCGAGGACGCGTTTATTTGAATGTCTCTGCGAGTCTTCCACATGTTGGTAGACGCGGTCTGCTGCAAGACTACTGTAGCAGACCGCGTCTACCAGCATGTGGAAGATGAATCTGGGTGACCCATCTGGCGGGGGCGGGATTGAACCCACGCTCTGCCAGCGTCCAGCATGTGTTGCTGTGTTGGGGGGGGGGGGTTCATGGCCCCGGGGTGGAGGCCACTGTGCTGTATCTAGGGCCCTCTCACTGGGCCAGATCTAAAAATAGCTCTGTGGCAGCAGTGGATGTGCATGACACTCGTCTATCTATCTTGATAGAAAGAGGGTTCAACCATCGGTAACGTGCGCCACGCCCAGACGGGCAAAGGTACAGGTTCTGATCTCCAATGTCCGCAACCTATCCGCAGGAATCCCTGAGCGAGATGCTGCCCTACCCACTCCCTGCTCAGGAAGCACACGCATCTGCAGGAATGCACTGAATGTCACTTTGGATGAAAGGTTCGACTAGGGCTAGAAGTGGAAGTATGGCCCAGAGACGTGTTCGCAACGCCCACCGCTTGTCAATGATTTCTGTCTCACGGTGGGCCTGTGGGGAACACTGCGACCACTTCCTGCTATTTGTTCGACTCGTAGATCATTACCATGTGCTCGC
Organism: Gadus macrocephalus; assembly: GCF_031168955.1. Classification (NCBI taxonomy): domain Eukaryota; kingdom Metazoa; phylum Chordata; class Actinopteri; order Gadiformes; family Gadidae; genus Gadus; species Gadus macrocephalus. Next base: position 10,713,434 of record NC_082388.1, read on the forward strand.
TCGTCGTGGTTTGAGCTGCGGCGTGAACACGGCGGCTTTTGTTTGCAGGCCGCGTGGGCGTTGAGCCCGTGACTTACCTTTTGTGATTGGCTGGGTCAGACAGAGCCCCTCCGCTGTTGCGCTAACCTCATTACACGTTTCCAAACTGGGTTTCGTTGTGTGAGTGAGATCCTGCTCCCTTTTCGGCAGCTGTACTCGCTCTGTATGCACCCTGAAGCCTTTCACACAGGGCTGAAATCAAACTCTTGATGAATCCCATGCAGTCGTCTTTTTGCGAATAGTAAAATGAACTGTAGCCCACAGAAATTCAATTTAAACGCGTTGAGACCCTGCTTGGCGGGCCCCTCTCCTGCACCTCCCTACACAGCTCTATACCGACAGGTGTTGAGACACCTTCTCCAGGCTGTGAGCATCTCTCCCCCTGGGTGTCTGTACCCATCCCAGGGAGAGACAGGTCGGACAGCCTATCATAACACGGCTCGTATAAAAAGGATCTAATTGGATTCAGAGCTCTCATTAGGAGAAATGCAATCAGCACGGGGAAGGGAACTTCAGTAGACAAGTGAACAGGAGGTATCGATGTCTTTGGTGGTTATTATCAGGAGGGTTTCATTCCTCTGGAGAATACAGGGCGCAAAACAGAACAAGCCAAGCCCTGGTCCATCTCCAATGTAAAGACGGTATTAGCATTTATTGATTTGTCGTCTAATATTTTTGACAGTGCTATTTTTTGCTATAATCCTATTTTACGTGGCCAATGTAAGCAGAGAATAGACTTACTGTCTGGTATAGTTGGCTAGTGTTTGTGATGCTCTCTTCAACCCACCTTACCTACTGGGTGATGACCTGGATGATCTCAGGTCCTCTGATGCTGGCTGGTTGGAGGGTACCATGAAGAAAGTCGGTCATGCATGTTATTAATCATGCCTGTAAACCAGTTGTTCTCAAACATTTTAAACCGCGTACCACCTCAGAAAATGTTTGTCTCCCCAAGTACCATCATTATGACAGATGTTATAAAATACAGAACACAGTAGCGTAGGCCTGCAGCCCTAGCCAGCTACACACTGCTCACACAGGAGGAACATTTATTCTTAAAAATAATATTATTTATTGTTAACTGTGGTCTGCCGTACAAAGTGTTAGCACTAGAACAGACACGCACACAAGTGAGAACATTAAGAATAACAACTGCGTACCAACAACCTGTTTGAAAATTGTAGGCTAAATACAACTGATATTAAAAGTTGGCCTGCCCGTCCATAACTGCACTTCCATTAGCCTCATGAGGCGGCTGCGGCTGCCTCTGCGAACACAGTCCTGCGATGTCTGGATAAATTGAGGTCAGCTTCACTCTCAAGTGTGACGCAGCATCAAGGTGCTGAATAAATCAGACCCTTATTATCTATGCTGCTATGCTATTATTCAATGGTAACTATGGCAAGCACACCATTTCTGTATTTCAGGTGCCAATCGTTGTTTGCCTGTTGAGACTTCACACACCTGCCTTCGGTCTTTCAATAAACATGCTGTAGTTTGATTATAAATGTCAACATTGACTGGTGTGTCTCTCTGTGCAGGCTGAAAGCTCTGGTCTCCACTGGGAGCCGCAACGTCCAGGCAGCGTGTGATTGGTGAGAAGACACACACACACATGCACACGCACTTGCATGCAAGCAAGCCACATGAGTCAATCACGCTAAAGTGCCTTTTGTATTGTAGTCAATGTGCATGCTCACCTGTCTTGTAATTTGTATGTTTTGAATACAATATGCATAGTGACATTTTAATCATCTCACTTTGTGATGGATGGTAATGGCAGTAGCTCTGTCCTATTTTAACACACATAATATTTGGGGGTTACTGTGACAAAAAAACCTCCATGGGTGGGTCCGTTTGGGCGAACCCTCTGTGACGACCCGGTGTGTTGCCCCCTCGACCCAGGCTCTTCTCCCACGTGGACGACCCCTTCCTGGACGACCCGCTGCCCAGGGAGTATGTGTTGTACCTGCGGCCCACCGGGCCTCTGCTGCACCAGCTCACCCAGTACTGGCAGCAGTCTCGCCTCACCTGCGGCAAGAACAAGGCTCACAACATCTTCCCCCACATTACCCTCTGCCAGTTCTTCATGGTCAGTCGTGTGTGTGTGTGTGTGTGTGTGTGTGTGTGTGTGTGTGTGTGTGTGTGTGTGTGTGTGTGTGTGTGTGTGTGTGTGTGTGTCTTTGTCTTTGTCTTTGTCTTTGTCTTTGTCTTTGTCTTTGTCTTTGTCTTTGTCTTTGTCTTTGTCTTTGTCTTTGTTTGCGTGCCGTTAATAAAATCATAAGGCGGACACCATCTGATTCTATTGATTAGCACACACCCAAGCAGAGAGTCCCAGATGGTGTGATGATTGGCAGGAATATGCATGATTTTGACTTGTGCATGGATGCATGCTTCACAGCACATGACCACACAGATGTCTTATATCTTGGTGCAGTGAATTGAAATATTGGTATAGGGCACAATATTTATTGAGTGGTAAAACTTCAAAAGTCGGTATTTATTTGATTGCATTTGATCAAGCAAATAAACTACCACCGTAAACTAAATCCTATCAAGCAGCAAACCATGCATCACTCCTTTGCTAATCACAAGACGGGCTCAGTTATAATTATAGACTAGCTTTAGTTTAGTTTCCTCTAACCCTGTTTGCTCGAACAAAGAGACACTTACAGTGACATGTTACGAGTTCATCGTCTCTCGACGTATAGTATAAACATCCCTCCAAAGAAGTTAAAAAAAAGTCTGTACAAAATGGCACCATACGGTAAACCACTTACAAAATGTCCTAAAATTAATCCTTGATAAAGGCTTTATTTTTTCGAAAATGTCCAAGACAAGATGTCTTTAGATGACCACTTCATCGTTTAGTCCATGACACCCTTTTTTTTTTTTTTTTTTTAACATTTCACTTCCTTCATTTACATCACACCTACTGGTAAATGCTGCTTGTGTGTTTCCCTCGATCAAGCTCCAATAAATCAACACTTTGACACAGAAGTGCCCCTTTAAGAAATACTTTTTCATCAATAACTAATCTAGAGGCCACCAATCCTGTCGCTCAACCGCTATGCAGTGAAACGGAGTGAAAGGCCCCGTTCACCCAGATCAAACCGCAGACTGTCTGGCTCGTGGGTCCGTTCTTTAACGAGCGTTGGTTTCACTTCTGTCCGGTTCTTGTCCCACCGTGGTGCTCAGTGTGCGGACGGGAAGGTGGAGGCGCTCACGGAGGCGCTGCAGGCCACCATGGCCTCCTGGCGGGGCCGCTTCCCCGCGACCCTCAACCTAAAGCTCTACACCTCCTCCAACTTCATCGGCCTGTTCGTGGACGAGCATGTGGCCGAGGTGCTGAAGAGCTTTGCCGCCGAGTTTGCCACGGAGGCCGCCTCCAAAGCAGGTGCGCTCCGTTATTAGATATGAGATAAATTTGTCTATTCGATTTTGGATTAATCACCCAATCAGCTGAAATAAATATATTCTTCTGCCCTTTGAGGATATTGTTTCTGCGTTATCAGGACACATATCAATAGTTGTATTTGACGGTTGTTGGTGTTTCATTTGAAACCCAATTATTCAGGGTGTGCAGATAATGCACACCCTTGAAATGTTATTGACCAATCAGGATCCAGCATTTAAAAATGCTGTAGTATAAGGAGACAGTCGAGGTTCTTCGTTGTGAATGCTCAGAGTTAGACATTGGGGAGACCTGGGAATGAGCCCAGAAACTTCGGCTGGGATTCAAACCCCCTAGTCACCACACTATCCTGCCCCCGTCTAGTTCTCCTAGGGACACTTGTTGTAACACATTTTACATCCGTTTTCTTCATTGTCTGTAATCAATTGGAGTAGAGCTATTGAACAGCGTTTTAAAACCTGGCTTAAGGTTTATAGTTTAATATTGTTCGTTTTATATTTTTTTCCCAGACGTCCACATCGAACCGCACAAGAAGCAGCTCCACGTCACCTTGGCCTACCAGTTCCAGGCCAATCACCTGTCTGTTCTGGAGAAGCTCGCCAAGAGCATGGACGTGTCCGTGGGCTGTGACTGGCTGGCTGTCATGTTCTCGCGGGACATCCGATTCGCCAATCACGAGGTGAGGACCTGCCCCGGGCCCACTCTGACTCTGATGGGTTTTCCCTGTGCTCACCGAGAAGGGGTTCTGGTTATCCGATGGCTTTCTAACCTCTTATGACATACGAAAGTAGACCGTACGTGACCAGTGACTGTACTGGGTCTGCACACAGAGGCCACATTCAAAGTGTGGGGGAAGTGTCACTATGATACAATGCATGCAGGGTGATCTTGCAAAACCTGAGCATTCTTTAAACTCAAAGGTCTCTCAGCAGTGGGCGGCTTCACGCCCCACCGCGCTTGTGCGATAACCACGGAGCTAGTAGGCCTTGTAACGACACCGCTTTCGATCCAACCACAGCCTGTCTCTCTTCACTGTCAAAAAAAACAAGAAAACCATGCACAAAATTAGAGTTTTGCAGCGACATCTCATCAGCCGAACTCCTGCTAACAAACATGCGTGTGTCTGGTGGACCCCCCAGACGCTGCAGGTCATGTACCCGTACACGCCCCAGAACGAGGACGAGCTGGAGCTGGTGCCGGGTGACTTTGTGTTCATGTCCGCCGTGGAGCAGGCCAGCGCCAGCGAGGGCTGGGTCTACGGGAGCTCCCAGGGCACGGGGCTGTCGGGCCTACTGCCCGAGAACTACGTCACCCGGGCCGACGAGTGCGAGACCTGGGTGGTCCACGGGTGAGGGCGGTCGAGCACCGCACAGCTGGTTTAGTCGCCTCTCGGTCTCCCTGCCTGTGTCTGTCTCTGTCTCTCTATCTCTCTGTCTGTTTATCCATGGCTCTGTCCATGTCCCCGTCTCTCACTCTCTCTCTGTCTGTCCATGTCTCTTTCTCTCACTCTCTCTGTTTATTTCTCTCTCTGTCTCTGTCTCTCATGCTCTCTCTGTCTGTTTGTCCATGTCTCTGTCTCTTTCTCTCCCTCTCCCTCTGTTTATCTCTCTCTGTCTTCGTCTCTCATGCTCTCTGTCTGTTTGTCCATGTCTCTGTCTCTCAATCTCTGTCTGTTTTTCGCTCTCTCTGTCTGTTTATCTCTCTCTGACTTCGTCTCTCTCGGTCTGTCTCTCACATCTCTTTCATTCTCTGTCTTTGTCTCTTTCTCTCTGTCTCACTCCTTCTCTGTCTGTTTGTTGCTCTCTCTGTCTGTCTCTCTCTCTGTCTCTCACTCCTTCTGTCTGTTTGTTGCTCTCTCTGTCTATGTCTCTCTCTCTGTCTCTCACTCTCTCTCTGTCTGTTTGTTGCTCTCTCTGTCTATGTCTCTCTCTCTCTCTCTCACTCCTTCTCTGTCCGTTTGTTGCTCTCTCTGTCTATGTCTCTCTGTCTCTCACTCTCTCTCTGTCTGTTTGTTGCTCTCTCTGTCTATGTCTCTCTCTCTGTCTCTCACTCTCTCTCTGTCTGTTTGTTGCTCTCTCTGTCTATGTCTCTCTCTCTGTCTCCGTCTCTCACTACTTCCCTGCCTGTTTGTTGCTCACTCTGTCTATGTTTATCTCTCTCGGTGTCTGTCTGTCTGTATTTCCCTTGTTGTGTTGACTTCCCTTTCTCTCATATGATATTTTTTTCAAAGATGGATAACTTTGAACATAATCAGGCAGGTCATATTTTATAAAGGTTAGGCAAAGCTTTGCTGCCACATTCATTAGTTCTCAATTTTGCAAAACCACTGCAAATTACCCAAAACATTACTGCTACATTGCTCAGTCATGGAAGCCATTAAGGCAAAAAGTCAGCATGGCAAGAGCAGTAATTTCGCTGGAAAACATTGAAAGAAACACTAGAGCAGTTATTAAGCGGCATTAAAATTCTCCCTGGAGTTATGTGAGCCATGTTCAAGACCATGAGGTTGATCACCTCTCTTTGGTGTGATGTTCATCAGGTCTCATTCGTTCCTCAACGGAGCCCCCCCACCAGACCCAGGCGGTCGGGCTGACAGCCTGCTGTTAGACGGACAACTGCTCGACAGCCTGGGAGACCTGGCTGGCCTCAGCGTCCTCACTACACCCATGCAGGTATCACTTCCCTGCACTTTGGGGCTGTTTGCTGTTAGCAAGAGCTAGCATGTCGTTTTATGGGCCTTTTTAGCTGTTAGCCTGAGGCAGCGTGTTATGTTATCGTACTGTGGGCCTTTTAGCTGTTAGCCTGAGGCAGCGTGTTATGTTATAGTACTGTGGGCCTTTTAGCTGTTAGCCTGAGGCAGCGTGTTATGTTATCGTACTGTGGGTCTTTTAGCTGTTAGCCTGAGGCAGCGTGTTATGTTATCGTACTGTGGGTCTTTTAGCTGTGAGCCTGAGGCAGCGTGCTATGTTATAGTACTATTGGCCTTTTAGCTGTCAGCAATACATGTGTGTTTATGAAAACCCTTTTTAAATGTGTTAAGGTGTTGTCCTTTTTACAACGAAAATAAAATTGATTTCTGCATCGACTGCTCATTTGGTCTCAGCCGTGTTGTAAAGCTTTTATGACACTGTGTTAATGCATACCTACATAGTGTTCCAACCGCACATTATATTGATTCTGACGCGGGCTAATCAATACTTTTTCCTTGACGTTTCACCTCCCATGTCTATTCACAAACCTAGTATCCTGTTGCATTCAGAAGCAACACTCATCCTTTCACTCCCACTTGTCCTTAAAAATTATAGAAATACAATACACAAATATAACGTGTTGGGTATGTTTCTGTGCCTCCACTGGATCCTCGGTGGTCGCCATGGCAACCGGCCCATAGGTACTAGTCTCGCCGAGTTTTTTTTTTTTATCTACCGGTAATGTCGACGTACCAGTGCCTCGGGGACTTGACGAGGCTGATTGCTGCCATGTCTCTGATGTACAGCTGGCTGCTGTCAGTGTGGGTGATGAGCGTCTTGTGCCCTCTGGTAGCTGCCGAGGGCCGGCGGCGAGCAGTCCAGTCTGCCCAAGAGGAGCCTGTTTGTGTGTCGCCATGGCGAGCGGATGGACGTGGTGTTCGGCAAACACTGGATCACTCAGTGCTTCGACACCAAAGGTCAGTCGGAGGGGCGTGGTGTGCATGCGACGGCAGTTAACTTAAAGATCTCCTATTAAACTGCTTTTCTGGTCTTCATTTCTTATGAATGACTCCTATAGAGCAACCTGACACGAATCACAGCACAAAAAACGATCTTGATTTTCGGGAGAACTCTTCCTCTCATCTGGGCGCTTTCAGCATTCTCTGTCAACACTCGGCTTCGTCCTTTTCCGCCCCCTCGCCCCCCCTCCTTCCAACCCCACTCCGTTGTGATTGGCTACCTTCCGGAAGAGCATGTTGCAGCATTACCATACATGGAAACTCCGGATTGTTCTACGTAGATAAATCCCGGAAATTTGAAGTGTATGGCGACCGGCGTCCCTAGTGTTTAGCGCTCTGCACAGCCAACCCAGACGGTCAGCAGGGAATACGTCTAAATGCATGTACGTCCTAATTTGACACTTTAGGATGCTTAAAACTGGACTATAAATCATTGTAACAATGTTTATAGGTCATAAAAGTCGAAAAAGCAACGTTTACATTGTTGTGCTCCCAAGAGGTTATTTTCAACAATATACACAAAATATCACCTTTTAAGATTTGGATCTTTGTCGCTCTATTGCAGTGAAAACCGATGTGATAAACATAAAATAAAGGACTTCAGAGCATTAAACAGTATGCAGACTTACTCTACACTTTAATGTTTGTTATTAATTGCACTTGTCCAGCACCTGCAGGGAAAGCTAGATGTGTGTGAATTTCTTTACATTTCTTTATCATTTCTGAATGTCCATGTACTGCTTGTGAGGTTGTGAAGTCATCACATCTACCATTCTTAAGTCTTCATACCAGACATTTATTTTTCACGTTTTTTTTTAATAGGTCGATACGTTCGCTGTAATCTGAACATGCCGCCCAGCCTGCCAATCAGAAGCGGTGGACACCGAGACTACGATAAAGATTGTCCAATCACTGTGTTCGGTGGGACACAGGCCCGCCTCGTAGGTATGTAGCATCACAATGCTATTCAACTTTTATTTCAAGTAACAAAAGGTCTTTCATTTTACAGGAATGTAAAATAACCCCTACAAGCCAGAATGGTTGTAATTATCATTATCATAATATTTTGCCAATACGATATTGGGATATATATCAACATACTTGTGTGTATGATGTGTCTCTGAGCATGTTTATTTCTGGTGACCAGGCGAGGCCCTTTTGGAGAGCCACACGACATTGAACTTTATCTACTGCTCTCCCTCACTGCGCTGCGTCCAGACGGCCCAGAACATTCTCCAAGGTGGGCACCAGTTCTCACACACATTTCTATCTTAAGGTTGACTTGGTTCTCTTTTTTTAATCCAGCAATATATGCCAACATTATCCTTAAGCCTCTTTCACACATAATTACCTGTCAACTGCTTTAGTAATAGTATAACCTTTCAGGCATCGCTATTGATGCTCAATATTCACACACACACACACACAGAGGTTCTGGAACATAGCAATGCTGGAATAGATGGGCAAGGGGACTGTCCAGCAGAAGGTGGTGATGCAACACTTATGGACGCCCACCGCCGTGAAACCCACAGAATGAGAGTTCCCTTGTTTCGGAGTCCATCCAGTTTCCAGCCATTGAGAAAATGAACTTTCGGGGAAAATCATTTGAGTCTTGTGATTGGTTCGCTTGCTCAACGTGAGAGCGTCTTATGTCAGATGGACATAGCTGTCTCTCATGGAAATGTTACTGCTTTTTATACAACTACCAACAGTGTTCCGGAAATGTCACCAGGACTTGATGGGGGGGGGGAAATTCGCGGTACTGATTTTCGTGATTCTGTTCCCATTCGCGAATGACCCCATGTAGGAAATGTCCCGGAACACGACTGTGGTAGACAGCATGTGTGAAAGTGGCTTTGCTCCTATAAAATCATCAGCATCTTACTGTTCTGTCTCAGTAAGTTCTGTTTCTGATTGGCTCAAAGTAGTGCCAAAAGAGTTTAAAAGTTTTGCGATGAAGTCTGTGGTGAAGTGTTTTTTGCGGATCTAGCATGCAGACTGACTTACCAACCTACGTCCCCCACGCCCCACCCACACAGGTCTACAACTGGATGGAAAAACAAGGATCCGTGTAGAGCCAGGCTTGTTCGAATGGACCAAGTGGGTGTCTGGCACAACCCTCCCCGTCTGGATCCCCCCTGTGGAGCTGGCCGCCGCCAACCTGAATGTGGACACAACATACAGGTACTGGCTCAACCCTGTGGTCCACTGGGTCCTTCCCTAATGGCTGCAGTCCCACTGCAGCCATTGATGAGATGGTCCTAACGCTTAGATATGCTGTAGGTCTGTGATGTGTTCCAAATGCCATAGGCATCCGTCAATCTTTCTGTTGCGGTTGACCGGGCGCCTGCCTCTGTATGAGACCATTAATTTCAGACCGCGCCCGGCTTATTAGTTTAACACCACCCCTGCACCTCTGCATCTTAGTAAGGGAAATCCATTTAGTCTGTTCTCATGCCCCCCCCCTCTCCCCATAGACCTCATATCCCCATCAGTAAGCTGGTGGTGTCGGAGTCCTACGACGCCTACATCAGCAGGAGCTTCCAGGTGACCCGGGAGATCCTGTCCGAGTGCAACAACCTGGGTACGGAAACGCACTACAAACCCGCAGCCATTTACTTTTTCCCTTGTCAGTGTGGATGACCCCCCTGAGCGTTTCAACGCTGCAGTCTCTGTTATTACCATTCTTCCACACTATGTTGACGCTTTCGCCACTGAAAACTGAAAACTGAGCCCTTATGACAACGGTCGGCAGTGTATGAACCTGAAAACCGAAAACTGAGCCTCGTGACAACGGTCGGCAGGGTATGAAACTCCAAAAAAACCAGTGACATTGTGTGACCTTCTAATGGGGGGATCTCAGTTCCGCCCCTTGCGTGCGTTTGGTTCACCGCGATGGTGTCCTTGTGTCCTGCTCTTCAGATACGTGTTCTTCCTCGAATCTTTGGTCGCTAGTCGCTCGATCACAAAAAACATGAAGATATAGTTGAACCGCCTTCATAAACAGACGTACCACCTTGGTTCCGGTATTTAAGTCCTGTCTCCATTGTGCATAAAGGAGAAGTTAGGTAGAAGGGTAAAAGTGAGAGTGCTTTGTGAAGCCACGCCTCTGTCTGACAGGAGATACGGTGCTGATCGTGGCTCACGCCTCGTCCCTGGAGGCCTGCACTCGCCAGATGCAAGGTCTGAGTCCCCAGAACGCCAAGGACTTTGTCCAGGTCGTCCGAAAGGTCGGTGTGAGAGCCTGCTCCTTCCACTGTTTTCTTACCATTTGTTTTGTCATACTTTCTAATTTTGTCGGTCTCTCTCTCTCTCTCTCTCTCTCTCTCTCTCTCTCTCTCTCTCTCTCTCTCTCTCTCTCTCTCTCTCTCTCTCTCTCTCTCTCTCTCTCTCTCTCTCTCTCTCTCTCTCTCTCTCTCTCTCTCTCTCTCTCTCTCTCTCTCTCTCTCTCTCTCTCTCTCTCTCTCTCTCTCTCTCTCTCTCTCTCTCTCCAGATTCCCTACCTGGGCTTCTGTGCCTGCGAGGAGCTGGGGGAGACGGGGGTTTGGCAACTGGTTGACCCACCCATCTTGCCGCTGACACACGGACCCAACCACAGCTTCAACTGGAGGGAAATGCTTCTGCAGGACTGAGAGGAAGAGGGCGACAGAGAGGTGCTGTGTGGACGCCTGTTGTCCGGGTGCTCGTCTGAAATGAATATTTATTATTAGCCCTCCAAACGCTTTATCCGCTCACCCATCCAGCCACCCGTTTCGCTGAACTTAATGAACTGCTCGTGAATGAGAAGAAGGTACTGTATTTATGAGGAAACGGCAAGAACAAATTGGACTACGTTACAGTCCCTATGGCCATTCAAGCACTGAGCAAAAGAGGGAGAGAAAAGTGAGTGGGAGCTTCTAGGAAAAAGGCGAACGAGCGTTATTACTGGTGGCTCGCCAACGGTTTGATGGACTGTCCGATTCGCTTTCCGCGGGGTTCTCGTTGAACACTTGTGTGTGCAGGCTCGCAGTGAGCGTTAAGAACGTTCCCGAACAAGAGTTCCTGGTGACAACTGCCTCTTTTTTTATAAACACTGTGACAAGCAAAACAAAGCAGAGTCAAGAAGAAGACAGAATATATTTAATTGAAATAGTAAGAGGTATGTTCAGTATCCTTAGATTTTAAGAAAAGCAACTGTTCCTGTTGGAATGAAGCACAGTGGAAACGCGGTCTATCTGACAATCAGACGGCAGCAGAACTGGCATCGGTGTTTGGGTCATAACACATCAGGACTCTTCCTGCGAGTCCTACTCCATGAAGGGTTTTTGTGTTCGTATTTACACAGATTTACCAAAACGTAACAGCTTTTTGTAGCCTTTTTCCGCTAAGGCCCTCGTACACAAGCAATATTTCCATATTGTATACAGTGGATTAGGGCCCGACCGATTCATCGGCCTGCCGATTTAATCGGCCGATTATAGCCTTTTTGAAAATAATCGACATCTGTCAAAAAGACGCAGATTACAACAGTTTATTTTATTGTATTTTATTTTTTTTTAGAAATGTTATTGCGCTTAGTATCCTGCAGATTGCGCTCCTACTCGCCTAGCTAACTAACAACTTTAGCTGGAGTAAAAAAGAGGAGATTAAATTTTACCGTACAACATGAAAGCACGCTCGCTCAGGCAGGTGCGCGCTCACCTCACCAATGTACACAAGACGCGTTGTTTGAGCATGTTGTGCCTGTTTTTCTTTAGGTCCCAGGCCATGTTAATTTGTTGTACTGTAGACTCTAACGGTGAGACCATACTGCTCAGCACGCACGTGTTAGTCACTGCTCACGAGCGCAGCACATTGGGAGTTAGTTATTTATTTTACATTTTAAATTACATACATTTTTGACTGTAAATGTATTCTAAAACACTCAAAGGTTCTGCATTCAATTCACATATTCGTCAAAAGTGTTTAAAGTATATTTAAGGTATCAAAAACTATGTTTTATATGCTTTTTTTTTTTTTTTTTTTTCGGCCGATTAAATCGTTATCGTAATTTTTCTCTGAAAATAATCGGCATCGGCATCGGCACTCTAAAATCAATATCGGTCGGGCCCTACAGTGGATGCTAAATGTAGGCAGTGGAGCTACGACTTTGTTCTCCAGCTTTAGTTGGTGCTTTCGTTGACTAAATGGCTTACCTTCGTCGACGTCGTGTCTCTTCTGCATCACAACCTCAGTGCGATTTCCCTCCCTGTGCTTTGTCCTGGTCAGTTTGAACCGTTCTCCCTTAATGTTTGGTGCATTTTATTTCTATGAACAGAGCGGATGATGACAGTAAGTGTTGCGCTGCCTGTTGTGTGTTATGTTGTATGCCACAGAATAATCCTATTTATATGATTTGGTTAGAGCCGTCGTGAAGGATAAGTATGTAGTGACTGGATGGACGAGATCGAAGATGTGACTGATTGAACATGTGTCTTCGGCATTTCTACCTGTGCCATCGGCTCCTTGGCAAGAATACAGAATCATTCGTTTTAATTTGTCTTTGAAGAAATCCCTATATCTGGCAAAGATTTGTTTTTAAGTAATGTTGGTTTTGTTGAAAAGAAAACAATTATTATTTTTTTGTTTGCTGTCCTTTACATCTGAGTTTGACATTCAACCCTGTGTGAGTTTGTCCGTTTCCCTTCGTCAGTCGGTCAGTCATGTTGACCGGAAACTCTTTAAGTCACCAGGACGACGGAAGATGACACCCATCATGGGAACACCGCTCCCAGTGGGGATGAGGTACCATGGCCTCCACCTATAGCAATAATTGTTGAATAGAGGTGTATTTATTCATTGTTATTGGAGGTATTTTGGAACTGCATGTAGCTAGATAGGGCTAGCTATGAACAAGAGCATCACCAAAATACCTACTGTGAGGAAGGGTCTCTCCATGCTATTGATATTAAGTTCAGTGGTGCAGAAAGAAAGTATATCTATATTTTCAGAAACTACAGCCTTAAAACAAAATGGTACAGGGAAAATGATCAAATTAAAAGAAGCCCTTACTGTCCAGTCAAACGTTTCAATGAGTAGGCTGTCCCTTAGTTTGGTTTTATTTGTATTTCTCCATAAAGATGGGGATTGTTAAGTAGCCTATTAATCTTCTGAACATTCCTACACACGTTCTGCCCGTAGAGGCTTAAAGTCAGAACATTGCTGTGTAGATTTACTTAAAATTCTGATTTATCGCTTGCTGATTTGGCTTTTAACATAGGTTCTAGCTATGAATGTATAGCTCATAAAATATTTGTATTTTTTACTGGTTGTGTAAAATGACACATCGTTTTTTGGTGTTACTATCATTGTTACAGCGGAGCATATAGTGTACTTACTTTCAAAAAGAGAAACAATATCAATTTCATAAAAGACATGAACATTTGTGCTTCTGACATGCCTGCAATGTGATAGTATACAAAGTGTTAAACAAAAATGAAAGAAAATATACACGATGAAAAGCGTGCTTCCCTTGCACCTACTCTCGAACAGAGCATGCACTTTTTTCTCTTTTTAAGTCAATTTGCTTGGTTATTTTAGATGCCGACAAAATAAATAAAATAAAAATACATGTTTGTGCATTAATGTGTGGTCCAAAATCTGTTCTTGTGATTTGTGATGAGGCAATAAGCTGGATGGTATGTAATAGTTTTTATCTAATTTGTTTGATTGGCCATAAAAAGTCTGCAACTCTCAATGCTTTAGATATTTTATAATATGAATAGACAACAATAGATACGGGCTGCTATGTCGACTGTGAACCATAACTGCCGGCCAACACTTGTATAGGCCACTAGGTGGCCCCACAACGCTGCAATTATATTTTATCCAAGTTTTTTGACGTTCATTTGGAATCCCATGTTTATCTTTTTATTAACGAAGACGTAACACTCGACCGACGATTTTCAGTAAGGACCCATACAGCGTTTTCTGTCCCGGGAAGGTCCAAACTGACGTGAGCTTTGATTTATAATTGTACTATCCATGGTTAGGAGTTGAGCGATATGTCTTCTTTAAAAGTCTTCTTTTAAAATATGGATGTTGGGAGTTTGCACTAGCCTTGCCTATGAAAATTGTAGGATGACTAATAATTTATAATTTTCAATGTTGTGATAAACATGGCAAATGAAAGATTGACGGGGCTATTTGGCTACTTTAGGACATTTTTGTCAGCTTGCCAAAATTTTGCTTTGTTGATTATTAATATGCGACTTCGAGGCCTAAAGTGTGTCACCGGTATCACCTAATCCTACACCCGATGGAGTGTACCGGCGCTGGGCTTCAGCCCGATAGGAGGGGGAGCCGCTAACTGTCAATATCATGTGAGATAAAACTTCGTGCACGAGAGGTGATGATGAAGATGTGATGATCCGAATCGAGATGTAAGATCACGTGTGCAGCGTTGTGCATACTGTACTTTCTGACTTGATAGGAAACAGGTGAAGAATTGTTTGAATTAGACATTATTAGTGCCATATAACTACGACTTGATTCATTTATGTGAGGACTTTTTTTTATTGTGCCAGTTTTGGGTAGAATTCAACCGAATTTGAACTGAATAATTTCAATGAAAGTGCTTCACAAGGAAAAAAACAGAAGCATCTGTCAAATACAATAGTATAGCCTATGTATGAGCAAATATATTGAAATGATACATGAAATACATTAGGTGAAGCGTGTGAGCGGAATGTTATGTTTTGGTATTTCAATTATTATTTATTAAGCATACCCATATCCCCCAAAAATGCATGCATGCAAAATTGAAAGAACATTTTGGGGCGAGACAGAGAGAGTGCAACAACCTCTCTCAAGATAGGTTAAATGGGGCAGAGCGAGAGAGAGGGAGAGAGGAACAGAGAGAGAGAGAGTTAGAGAGGGCCACCACCTAGTCTCATGATAGTTTACAAAGTAAATGATCCTGGAAGAGAGAGGCATAGATAGAGGGACAGAGTGGGGGAGAGAGGGCTATTACCTAGTCTCAAGATAGCCTCAATTAGTCTAGGAGACGAGACAGAAGGGGAGAGAGAGCCGGTGAGAGAGTGAGGACAAGGGAACCAGTTGAAGGCTCACACCTATCCACACGAACGGTTGAATTGGCCAGGGAGGGCGACAGGGTGCGAGCGAGAACAAGGGTGTGTGTGTTGTAGGACCACAGCACATGTCTCCTTACCTGTATGGACGGATGGCTGTTTACGACATACCCCTAGCCACTGTTTGTGTAATGGGCTGCTTTCTTTAATGTGACATTTGTGACAGGAGTCACAGTGAAATGACGGCAGGCCCTTTGCAGAACCGTGGGGATCTTCACAGCATGTGTTCACTTCACAATGTTTACATATTTGATTGTACATTTCGTACGGGTGGGCCCATACTGGTTTATTTTCATCCCAAACACACTCCTGGAAAGACCCTGAGTGGTAGTAGTTCCACTTGATTTATGGATGCTGCGTTTAAATGGGTTTTGATCTGTTGAGTGTAAGGAGCACAAAATAAAGCAAACGGAACAAAAATATATTCTTGAATCCTTCTGAATATATTTAGAATATATTCCAAACCAATGGTATTAAGGCACTTTTGCTGCCAACCGACACATAGATATTGCAGCAAAAGTTATTTAAGACTACGTTTATGTCTGGAATGTTTCCTTTCAGTAAAGTTTATTCTTGTTGTCTTCCTGTCACCAATCTCAGCATTGATTGAGCGTGGATAACTATACAACCTGTTTATGTTATTTCTTGTTATCCTCTGTGGAAAGGGCTTCTGAAGTTTTCTTTGGATTTCAAGTTCATGTTTTAGATCTCATTATAGTTGAGTAATCAAGTTTTCTGAAGGGGTTGCACTCACCTGGTATAACATTGATCTGACAGTGGTATTGAAGAAAGAAATGTTGGATGTTGGTATCCAGCTGAATAAAATTAAACACATTTGCAAATCCAAGATATCAAAATGTAATTGTCATCATAATTTCAATTAGATCTGGTTGATGTTATTTATGTAGAAACAATGATCGTATGCCCATTTTACAAACAAATGCTATTTCAAATCAAAACCAAAGTCCAATAGTAGGCAACCAAAAAGTAAGAAATTCAACTAAAATCTAGAACTGCCGCCAAGAATTTATGCATCTTCATTCAATCAAATACACAATGAATGTCTAATGAAGTAAAATAATGATTTAAAAGATCTTCAGTTTAACAGGAGCATTGAGTGTTAACAAAGTCATGAATGCTCTGTTGGATTCTTGAAAGGGGGAAGTCCTTTCAAAAGAAAGACTTCCTTCTTAACCCTTCATAAGATTTTATTTTAAAGAAGAGTGTGGATAAAGCATCACAATATGCAGCTTATAATTAAGCTCTCTGAGAAAATGTCACAGCCAAGACATTCTTTTTATGATTTCATTATCAAGGTAATGTATTATAATGTGAGAATAGTGTGGAAACTGTGTGATTCTTTCGGTTGGACAATGGACCTGTAGCACATGTCCCAGCACACATCTCAGGAGCAACGTGAAGAAGGAAGCGGGAAAGTTTTTGAGTTGTGCTTTTCTTTGTGAGTATGCTTGCGAGCTTCTCTTCAGTTTCAGCACTTGAAAGAGAGGGAGGGAGGAAGGGAGGGAGGGAGGGAGGGAGGGAGGGAGAGAGGGCGGGAGGGAGGGAGGGAGGAAAGGAGAGAGAGCGGTGGACGGACACGGGGAGCAGCAGGAGGAGGAGGAGGAGGAGGAGGAGGGAGGTGCAGTGAGTTTGGAGTCCCTGCTAAGCGCGGGCCAGTAGAAAACAGACAGCGTCGGTTTCATACAGGGCTGCAGTCTGTCTAAGGCATGCTCTGTGTGTCGACCACTCATTCTTTATTTGCAAAAAAGCCAGCGTGCACCTGCGTGTTGGAGCTCTCTCTCTCTCTCTCTCTCTCTCTCTCTCTCTCTCTCTCTCTCTCTCTCTCTCTCTCTCTCCCTCGCTCTGTCTACTCCCTTTCTCCCTTACTCTATATGTTTCCCTCTCCCTTCTCTCCCTACCTCTGTCTTACTGCTCTCTTTCCCTCTCCCTTCTCTCCCATTCTCTGTCTAAGTTTATCTCCCCTCTCTCTCTCTCTCTCTCTCTCTTCTCTCTCTCTCTCTCTCTCTCTCTCTCTCTCTCTCTCTCTCTCTCTCTCTCTGTCTCTCTCTCTCTCTCTGTCTCACTTTATCGCTCTATCTCTTACTTACTTATTTCTCCCTGTCTTTCTCTCTCTTTCCCTCTCTCTGTCTTCCCCTTTCTCTCCCTCTCTCTCTCTCTCTCTCTCTCTCTCTCTCTCTCTCTCTCTCTCTCTCTCTCCTTACTTTATGTCTCTCTCCCTCTCTGGGTTCTCCTTCATTGTTTACAAGTGCTGTCACGTTAGGAACTCCTGCAGCAAGCAGTGGAACCGAGGCTGTTCTGCATCGAGACGGACGACTAGCAATAACAAATGCCCGCGCAGAGAAACTGTGTGTGTGTGTGTTTGTGTGTGTGTGTGTATGTAAACTGCACGCGTGCAAAAAAAAGTTTAGCTTGTGTCTCCGTGGGAGGATTTGTAGAGCTGAAAGAAGAGAGTGGAGTGGTCAGAAACAGAGGGGAGTTGGAAGGAGTTGCAGCAACTCCGACACACAAAGGAAGGTGAGTCCCTCCGCTGAACAGCTGAAGTTACTGAGTAACAAACCCTGAGCTGCCCGTCTCACCGCCGACGGCGCAAGAGGTCTGCTTATGGCACCGTTGATAGGCGCTCTGGACATGCTGTGCTACATATCTACCACTCGGTACTTGTGTTGCTGTTGTGCTTTCTCGTGTGTGTGTGTGTGTGTGTGAGTGTGTACTGTGTATGCTTGTATTAGTGCATATTTGGTAGTGTGTGTTTGTGTGTATGCATTTATGTGTTTGCTGTGGTGCTTGTGTGTAAACTAGTGATCCTGATTTTGTGTGTGTGTATGCGTGTGTGTGTGTGTATGCACAATGGTATTGTTTTATATTTGGTTGTGTGTGTGTGTGTGTGTGTGTGTGTGTGTGTGTGTGTGTGTGTGTGTGTGTGTTGGTTCGTCTGATAGGTTGACTGGTCTAAATCCTTTTCGGAGGAGATTCGGCTGGTTTGGTTTTGTCATGGTACGTCTTTTAGTACAGATGTTGACGTGTCTCAAGTGTCTACAAACAGACAAACACGCTTGCATCAAAATATACAAACTTATATACAAACACACACACACACACACACACACACACACACACACACACACACACACACACACACACACACACACAAAAGTACGAAAGGACAAAAGGGTACATTTTATCCATTGCATAATCCCTTTGCCTAATTCCAGTGGAAGGTGATTTTGTAACTAACGTTAACTTGTAATTGACCAAATTATAAGTTACACACTGACCCTCTGAATAAGGATAATTACAAAAAAATTGATGAAAAGACCGCAGTATAGTTTCAGATATTGTATTGAAACCACTTGTTGAAATAGCTTGAGCGACATTGCATTGTGCATGTTGTCCAATTACTCTACTCTATGTTGACCACTTACTCTAAGCCCCTCCCTTAATCATAAGAGGACCGATCTACATTAGCACTGAAGGACAAAAAGTGATGGTTAAATTGTAATATGCCCAAACATAAACAGTGAATCATCATCTAATTAGTGTACCAAAGTAGTCCAAATTCCAAACAGTCCACCCCAGTCTTCCCTTCATGGACTCTTTTGACTTTTGTTTTAATCCAGACTGACACACATTACAGCAGGAAATAGTGCCATGCAATCTCACTCAGTAATCAAATGCCGTCACACAGCTATTTGTTTTTCAGTGAGACCAGACTGTAAACTAATCCTCTTTCCTCAACTCACACCTTCATCTTGGGCAATTTCAGCGAATCGATGGGACACGTTTTGGATAGTCCAAGTGATGGTCATCCGGTGGCCGTTTAGTGAGTTGCGTGCCACCCACGCAAAAAACAAGTTCATCTAACCATAGAGAGAGTTCACTTATCAGTGGTAAGGAGTTTGAGGTGGGGACTGAAGTTTTGAGGGTATGGGGAAGGGGGAACCCTGTGTGTTTTCAGAGCACATCCTGCAGGGAAACCGACAGAAATAGAGGCCCTGTTTGTTGTCCCTTCGCAAAAGCTGCTACAAAGATAGTCTTGTTTAAAAATGTTGGCCAATGTTTGTTTCACGTAGCAATTAACCCTTATCACAATATTAGGACCCAACAAATGCTTAATGAAAGGATAGAGCAAGGATTCAGGCAACAAAAAACAACACTTATAGGACATGAGCCACAACGGGACTTAAATGGCCTTAAAGTGACCAGATCTTAAACTGAAACTGAACCAAAACCAAAACGTAAAAATAACACATTTCTGAAATTCAGGGTTGTGTTAAGTTACATTTTCCAGATAACTTGGAACCAATTGGAGGACTGTGCTGAAATTATGAACAAAGAAGCACAGCACAGGTAAGCATTTCAACATCGCAGGAGTAAAAAAGTATGGGGGTTATGGCGTTGAGAACGCCAGGTTCCCAGCTTCGAATGCCTCACATTCTTAGCTGCTGACCTCTGTGGAAAATTAGAACATGCCTGTTTGAAGGTCACTCTTCCCTGAAGCCAGGAGCTCTGACATACAGGTCGCTGCCGCCATGGAATATAATGTGGAGTAATCCTCCACTATACATGCCCTTTCACTTACCGATGATTAACCTGACTGGGTCGTTATCATCGCTGTTGTCCGGGATGTGTTATCGACACTAGGTAACTTCCGAAGTGACAGGTGAAGTGGCTGAGGTTCGAGGTATGCAGACAATGGTACGCATTTCAGCAGCAGAAGAGGGGGGTAGGGGGGAAGAAGAGTTGACCAGTGTTGGTTCCTTGCCAGGTTTTTGGCTGTCTCCATGATTCAATGGTTTGCCAACATATCTTATCCCAAGGCTGTGTTTTTAGTTAACATATTTTAACATTCTGAAGGGATGTCAGATAGCTGTAACTGATACTGAGATTACGTTTATTAACAGAGCATTATTAACATCATAAATCGGAACATGCCGCCATGAATACAGAATCCAATGAAAGGACTTGGTGTGTTGTTCCTGGTGGTACACTGTCCATACCAAGATAATGGCTATTTATTCACAAAACAGACACTGTTTTGCTTTCTACAATGTTGATGTATAGCCTTGATGGGAACAGTTTGCTGGAACAATTGGGTCAAAACACCAGTGCTTGAATAACAGCCATGTTACTAAGATAATAACAATGTTTTGTGCGTACTGGCCCCCAACAGTGGTTTTGCAGAGGGGTAATTACCCCTGAAAGCAGCCAGGGTCCGAGGCAGCAATAGCCGCCATGAATCCAATGCCCATACGGATATATAATAATAATAATAATACATTTAATTTAGAGGCGCCTTTCAAGACACCCAAGGTATGAAAGGCTTTGATTTGTTCTTTAACCGAATAGCGTTTGCACAAACTGCCTCATGCATCTTTCTGCATTTTTTTTTTATTATTTTTATTATTGTGTGTGTTTGAACGTTACTGTAAGCTAGTAGGTAGGGAACATAGTTCATTTGTAGATAAATATGTGTAATACATTGTTCCACATTCCCACTTACCCGCACATGTGCAGAGCCAAACCCAGCTATGTCACCAGAAATATTATCTTAAGCACACACACTCATACCTCGTCATGGCACAACATACAATACATATATGGGAGGAGGAAAATACAGCCAAATCTTGTGCATAAGCTAAGCAGAGGCCTGCACTCAATCACCCAAACAACCACGCAAAAGCTGCGGAAAACGACAGTGTTTCAGAGAGGTGTCATCAGATCTGATTGGTGGTCCGAGGCACTTCTTAGTCTAAGAAGGGGGGGCCCAACTGTAAATGTCAGTATCGCCTTTAAGCATCTGACAGCAACGAAGAACAGAGCCGGTTCTTATCTGATGACCTTGTGATCCCGGAAGGGGGGTGGGGGGTGGGTGGGTTCACGGGTATGAGCGGTAGCGAGCCAGGCTGCAGCAACGCCGCAGGCTTCTCCCCATTGTGGAAGAGAGACGTTGTGTGCCTTATATTTTATCGGTTGTTACGATAGTCCAAAACAAAAAGCCTTTTCACAAGCGATCTGCAATTGTGAAAAAGTGATCTGCTGAGAAAATATAACTTTTTAGTTTTTGAAAATCTATACTCTGCCTCAGGAGATGGTATATATTGCTCTATCTAATTTTTGTATGCTTGTGCACCCCAATAAACTCTAATGCTTGGGAGTACACTACCAGCATTATTTCTGGAATACTGAGAGCCATCGCTCAGGCCTCATGAGAGGCTCCTGAACAAACCTATCTATGTATCTCTATCTCTATTCTCAACCACTTACATCACAGCTGAAGTATGTACTCGCAAAGGTGGTAGCACAACACAGGAAAAATAGTCTGACGTTTTTCTGTCTTAAAGTTAGCCCGTTACAATCAACGCAAAGGTTTTTTTATCTATCCACGTTTAAGTTTAAACAGCTTTCATTTGTCCCGGTCAAACTCTTTTTGACCCGGCCAACTCTTTCCTTTCCCGCTCTGTGGCCATTCATTGTGTCAGACCTATCCGCCACATTGCACGTGCCCCTCTCTTGTCCCAATGTCGATCAGCCCTGCTTTGGGAAGCGACACTTGGGGAGGAAGCAAGTTCTGTGTTGTCCTTGTATGGAGCATTGTGCCGGTGGTGTCTGGACCTGTGTGGAGGGAGGGATTGACCCTCGTAAAAAAAGAAAGTCCTTTAAACTCTTTGCCCGCCTGTCAGACCACACGCTCGCTGTCAGCTGTGAAATATGACTATCCCACTTCTCTCTGGGCCCCTGTCACCTCTCGACCTCTCGCCGTTCCTTCTTCCTCTTAACTATGCCCTTCTTTTCTTTTCTTTTTATTCTTTTACCAATTTCCTCTCCTTCGTTGTCTTGCCAACCTAATCCTTCTTGATCCTGTACTTCAGGTGGTTTTGGTTCCACCTAAACATAATATGAGGTTGTTTCTTTCAATTAAAACGGATAATTATACAAATGAATGCAGGATTATTGCGACGTGACACATTTTGAGTTCATAGGTCGCCAAGGACTTGTAGTTCTCAGATCATATTGGGCTCTCTTGTTTTAGGGAGTGTAGAGTGATATGAATGTATATTACTGTGTATACAATGATATTATGATACCTGTAAGTTATGGCAGAATCGTATTTGTTCACACTCTCTTTTGAGGCACAAAAATACATTTATATCACCTTGGCAGTTGGACAATCATGTAATTCTTGGCTTTTTTCACCAAATATCATTCTAGAAAGATCTTCCATCATTAAATCATGAAGGGCAGCATTAATTCATAACTTCTGTCAATCTTTTGGTTGCATCAAATTCAGGCTTTAAATTTGTGTTGTATTGTATACATGCTTAGAAAGCCTGCTCAGAAACAGAAATATTGAGTTTCAACATAACTAACTAGGTCAAACCTTTTAAATTGTGTCCGCTACCAGCGGTTCATCTTCAAATTTAACCAAATGGCTCTCTTGTCTAATGGCGTCTGGTCTCTGATCTCGTAAACTGTTGCCTACTGGTCTCTAGCGTCTGGTCTTTACTCCGAAAAAAAAATGGCTCTCTTGTCCACTGGTGTCTACTCTCTGCTATACTGCTCTCTGGTCTACTAGTCCCTGGTCTCTGATCTTTGTACCGTGTGAGGTGGATGGCCCTCCACCCTGCCAAAGGGCCTCACGCGTCGGCCTGGGTTACCTGGTTGGCTCTGCTGAGGAGCCGGGTTATTGACCGAGGAGGGAGAGCAAAATAAACACAGCGCTTAAAGGGGGATTAAAAGTGTCAGAGAGCCTCTAGGATTACACCCCTCAGAACGTATCCAGATGTTCTCCCTCTTCAGGTAGTGCACGTGAGCCGTCTTCAGGTAGCACATGTGACAAGGCTTTGGTACGGACCACCCTCCGCCCCCCCCTGTGGAGTGAACAGATAATGTGAAGGGAAAGAGAGAAAGGGGAGGGAGAGGGAGAGGGAGAAAGAGAACAAAGGGGTGTGAACTTAGTGATAGAAGGGAGAGATAAGGAGAGAGAGACTGGAGGAGAGCCAGGGTGGGAAAGAGAGAAGAGAGAATGAGAGAGATGGAACGGACAGAGGCAGTGGAGGGGAGTGCGGAGGGATGGGTTAAGGAAGGGAGGAATAGAACAAGGAGGCGGGGAAAGAAAGAAAGAGGGAATGCAGAATGGAGGGCAAAGGAGAGAAAGAAGTAGAGAAGGGAGAGGAGGAAGGGAGGGAGTGTGAGAGAGAGAAAGAGAAAAAGGAGGGAAAGAGAGTGAGAGTGCTGCTGAACAGGTCTTCTGTATTTGATCTGGTTTTCTCCAGAGGCCAAAGCACTTTGGTGGGGCCTATTGCCAGGGGCTCGAGCCGGTTCCCTGCACAGGGCGAGTTTGGAGGCAAAGAGGCCATGGTACCGCAAATAATCTCCAAATCCGCCGTCATCAAGAGGGTCCGTGAGGAAAGGAACCGGATATTGTTCAGCGCTTTGAACACAGAGAAGTGAAGACTCATGTCCTCGCTTCTTTTTAATTCATATTATTTACACTGCTTTAAAGGCACCCAGTGCAACTTTATGTAAACATTCAATGAAAAATAAACATTCAATTTCTCGTCTTTTTTACACGTAGTAAGTTTCAATAACTCCATACCATTACATATCGACATTCAAGGAGCAAAGATGAGACGTCGTTGTGTGGTGAGAACTGATAGAAAATCGTAAACAACAACAATCGCCGGTGGGGAGAAGCCATTTTTCCATTGACTGGAAGCCTGCTTTATTTATTGTAGGTTACAAAAAATAAAGAAAATGGCGGCATTGTTGTTGTTATCGATTTTGTATCAGTTCTCACCACACAACGACGTCTCATCTTTGCTGCTTAAATGTCGGTATGTAATGGTATGGAGTTATTGAAACTTACTACGTGTAAAAAAGACTAGAAATTGAATGTTTATTTTTAAGCCTCGAAAGTTGCACTGGGTGCCTTTAAAGGCCCACTATGCAACTTCGGGCATTTCTTCGCTGTTTTCTTGGTTTTGGCACGCACATTTCTCTACACAGCGACCCCTACAGCTTCGTAGTAGATATTTCACAACACTGTCGTAACAACTCGTTGACGACCCTTCCCCATGCACTTCTACGCGAGCCATGTGCATTTGTTTTCAAAGAAGCCGGCGAATGCGTGGAGCCATGTCCGAAGTAGATGTTCATAAAGTGTAGGCAAGGTTATACATTTTTAAAAGGTTGTATTTGTATTGCAATAAACATAAATCCATCCTTTTTTATAGTTGACGGGGAGAATTTATATCCTAGATTATAATTGTTTTATCTTAGGTTGAACAGAACAATCAGTGTAAGAGGTTTGGCCAACATAATAATCTAAATAAACAAGAACCTGGATTCGGGGATTCAGTCTGTATCTGGGGGATGAGACAGACGAACAGCAAAACACCCATGGAAACAAAGGTGTTTATATGGTTGCAACCAAGCAAGCTAGAAACATACAGGGCTCACAACAAAACGGTCGAGAAAACAATTTTTACAGGGCTCACAACAAAATGGTTGAGCAAACACATTTGTACAGAGACTATCAACATCAAGAATACCACGAAGACAAAGCTAGGCCACCCAAGGGTACTTTCAATTTCAAAAGCAACACGGCCGAGTCGGCGTCTGATTTGCAGTCTTCTTTTTCTTTCAGTTCACGCTATTCCTGAAAAGCTTGCCCAACGTTTACTCGTGTCTGGCCTCTCTGCCGGTCAGTCTCCCTTTTCTCTTCTTCTGTTCCTCCGACATTGGGTTTCTCTGTCTCTTTTTAGTCAGCAGTGCCCTACACCACGAAGCTCGCTGAACATACCCAGGCTTTCTTCGGAAAACCTGGCTCGACAGACCCGCAACTCGCAATCAGAGTTAAATGGTACCACGAAGCTCACTTTAGATTCAATTAGTAGAACCAGGTTTTCCGCTTTAGGTTCAGTGCGCGTTCACGTGAAAGGGGCGTTTTTTGCGTCATTTTTCTCACCTTTACGATAGATCAAGCAGTCTATACGAGTATAAGTGAAAAGATTCTGCATATTGTCTGTAAAATAACTATGCCAAATGCAGAATTGTTCGCCATTAATCCAAATAGAATGATGATGATTTAAAAATGCATAAGCAACGTCCATCCTGCCTTATTCTATCATTTAGGGAATTCACTTTAAATACACCCTATTTAAGAAATGTATCGCATGTTTTCGACCGCTGAGAGGTAGCGACTGTAGCGTAGTGGATTAGTATAAGACCCGAACGCCAGCGACCGGGGTTCAAATTTGCCGGTCTATCATCATGCATTTTACCCCCATAGATGTGGTGCCATCACGGCCTTGAAAATATGGGTTCAAGTTCGAAATAAGCACAAAAACATAATTCCACAAGCTTTAGTGAATAAGTATTCCATATGCATGAGAATTAGAACTTTTAATGCTTCACATAAATTTGCATCACTTGGGAGTCGAACCCCCCGCGCAGAAATTCAAGACTGACGCGCTACCTCCACTCTAGCTCACTGTCACGGAGACACAATGCGCAACAGTAATCATTGTCTACATAAGGTCCAAAAGGACGATCAAATAACGAACACCCTCTGATGAGAATCTGTATCTCTCATGAAGAACCCCAATTTCGTTGTTTGCACAATGACAATAAAGTCTGAAATCTGAATATCGTCAGACAATGCCAAGGGATCGGTTCTGTCCCGTAAAACCCTCTGTCTCCGGAGAGACGCCTGTACGAGAAGTGCGCCGGGGTCCACGGGAACACCCACAAATGGTGACGCCATTGTCAGAGGAGGGGCTAGGAAGCTGCGCACGCCGATTTAAGTAGCCGATCTCCGGCTAGACGCCGAAAAACTGCTCCCGACCAGGTTTGGTTGCGAGCATAGGTCACCATGGTGATACAGCGACGCTAAAAGAGATCGACTTTCGTGGTACAACTAACCCAGGCTTGGAGCTCAACATACCTCGCTAACCCTCTAAGCGAGCTTCGTGGTACAGGGCCTTGATCTATGATGAATATAACAATCCCTTAGGGTGTGTTCGAAACCGCGTACTTGCTTACTACTCCTACTAACTATGACGTCAAATTGAGTAAGCGAGAACTTAGTAAGCGAGTTTAGGTAAGCGAGTAGTATCCGAATGTCTTCTACTTCCGGAAAGATTTTGAGTAAGCATCGCTAGCTTACTAGACGTACTAAACTGCCCCAGAATGCACTGCGTCTATTCAAAAGAACAGTGGAAGCAATGGCGCTAAACGGGGAGCCGCAGCAGCAGTGCTTTTAATAATTGTTTAACAATTGTTTTAACATATCACCGCAAATCCTTAGGTTGAAGGTGTACTGTGGCGTTAAATGTGACGTTTATATATTTATTTATAATGTTTATTAACGGCGCCCGGTCGGTAGGTTATTGACACGTCATTTGATTCACGTCATCTGAGGTGGTTAAGTAAGGACGGTCTTCTGAACGTCGATTACTCAAATGGATTACTCAATCATTATTTAAGGATTCGAGAAGTAAGCCAAATATTTAGTAGGTAGTAAGCAGTAAGCAAGTAGGCGGTTTCGAACACACCCAGTGACTTGTGTTTATATCGAGCCGGTACCTTGTTTGGGGGTCTGTGCCGTAAAGCAATTCGTTACTTCGCGAGACCCGAGACTCCCGCGAGAGTGGGCGGCGGGTCGCCGGCAGAAACATATTCCTTTTCACCCACCAATCGACCCAGAAATGGATGCAGAACCATCAGCATAACTCTCAACCTGCATGCTTAATGTAATTTTGGCTAAAAAAGTTGCATTGTGGGCCTTTAAGTGGCATCTGTAACGGTGTCCTTTGCACCAGGAAAAACAAGTTCTCTGCGTGACAATACGTGGGAACGTCATGGTTTCCAAGGTCGAAATGCACCCTTTTCTTATTTTTTATGAATGGGGATTGTCAGTGCTTCGTGTTAAAGTCCTTGGTAGAAGCGCCAATCCAAATATTAATCTAAAAAACAAAACAAACAAAGCTATTCGTGATAAATGATTGCTCTGCCACTGTGTTTTTTCTAGGAGAGCTTCTCTCGGCATGTCGTTCATCTGCCAATGCCCCGAGTGTAGTTCAGCCCAACACACTCACACCTGGGAACGGCATACCACACGCCACTCTTTCTACTACCCCAGAGCAGCCACAGCTCACGTGTGTGTGTGCGTGTGCGTGCGTGTGTGTGTGTGCGCGTGCGCTGCTCCACTCTCTTTCCATGGCTTTTATTCTGGGTTTTGCATGATTGTGCTTTCTTCACCCTTCTCGGTGGGTTGCGAGCACTTATCTGACAAATCTTTGTGCTCTTGAACCGAATATTGGAGATGCAAAAAATAAGTCTCAATAAAAAAAAATGTTTTCGGTTGGAGTGATTGGAATAGATAGAACACTTTATTAAAAAATCGCGTCCTATCCGTTTGTTAACAACTGTCAGCCAATTTTGCATTTTTGAGTCAGGCGGCTGGTTTCTGTTGTAGTCGCTGCCCTTTGCCGGTTGTCAGCGGCCTTCCCTTCAAGGATTCTGTTTTGGCCTCCATTTTAGACAGCTGAGCCGAGGCAGGGAGGGGTCAGGGAGGGGTCAGGGAGGGGTCAGGGAGGCTGCACTTGAGGGGAGGACGTGGATCTGTAAACGTCGGGTAGAACTTCACGAATGACCAGGATTCTTTTTCTACCAATCGAGCTAGCGATGTTTGTCTGCCCGATGTAGAATTTGTTGATGGGTGATATTATGATATTACTGTAATAATTTGACCATTTGAGCTATAATAAAATGTGCTCTAGTCTATAGGAGCTGGAATAGTTATTTTGATCAAATCAAGTTTTCATTAAAAACATTAAGGAAGATGAAGAGGGTGAATGAAATCCTCTTGATTTTTTATTTACCACATTTTATGCTGAACAATGCAGTCAAACCATCGTAAGAGAAGGGTTGTTATTCTGCATGTTACTTAGCAATTTGGTAGTCTTTGATACAACTAAGACAATTCCTTGTAAAACTGTTGCTAGAAGGTTCAGGATGATAGTGTACTCATTTAGAGGTACCATTTAACCATTCATGTAGTCTCATTAATATTAGAGGCTTCATTATGGGAATGCTGCTAAACAGAGCAAAGCTGCTACCATTTGTGGATACTGTAGTAGAGCCTAAACTGAAATCTTTAACCCAGACACACAATATTACAGTTGGTTCTTGTTTGTTTGGCTTTTAAATACTTCAATAATTATGCTTCTTGAGCGTCGGTTGTTAGAATGTGACGACCAGCATTTATTTTAGAATGAACCGATTCACGACTAGAAGACGAGAGAACAGTCTTATCTTCAACACCCTTTGACACTCACAAATAAACTCAAATACTTAAAGGGAAATACAAATGTTGGATATCCACACGTGCATCTACTTCTACTGAGCATTTTATAGTTTACAGTATTCAGATTTTTTTTATACTTTTTGAGAACGAGCCTATGGTTAAAAGTTTTTATTTCACATCATGCTATCGATACAAATGATAAAGCATATGAAAGCTGAGAATCCACAGATTTCAGCAGTATCAGCCATATCATCCTGTGACCTATGCTCCACCTAGCCGTTAAAGAATAGAAACAACACCCTTTACCTTATCTCAAGTTACAAACACAAATGATGTCATACCTTTGCTATTATAATAGTACTATGTATCATACTGATACGACACATATACTCCTGCTACTAATCATACTATTAGGCCTATCATACTACTCGTACTACTTCTCGTACTCCTTCTACTGCTGGTACTTATAATAAGTAAACGTATACTACCTATCATGCTTATATTTGTTATACTACTTACTACTAATACTTATCATACTCTTAAGCCTAGGTTCAATATATCACTTTAGTTAAGCTATTTGTTTAAAGCTAGGGTAGGCAGTTTGGAGAAACCACGCAGGGAAATGTAGATTGTAGAACCGACTAAATCCAAACCCCTCCCTTCAGATCTCCCTTCAAAGCCACTCCCAGTTGTATGACATATGCCTTAGCAAAAGGTCTGCAGAGCCTTCTTGAAGACTGCAATGAGTTCAAGGGCAGAGTATGTGCAGATAACCAGGTAGGTAGGTAGGCAGACAGACATTCAGGCCATTCCTATCATCCTATTTAGGCCGAATAGATTCTAGAATGTATTCTATCAGGATTTGATTCTTCTAAAATAAATTGCCTAGCCTGGCCTGAAAACTAACTTTTTTCAGCAGTTGGGAATAATTCTTATGTTTTGTTTGTTTGTACTCTTACTCCAGTCAGACTTTATCTTTTGAGCAATGTTAAAATATTTCACTTGAGTTCAGCCATTTTATTCGTCTAGTTTTATAAACATAAATTGATGTTTTTTCGGTACAGAACTCACCCATTAAGAAATGCTTTATCTATTTTTCACCTATTCTAATCACAAATGCAAGGAAGGAAGGCTGTACATTTTAAGCTGCAACTACCGCTATGGGATAACCATTTGCTTTAGGCCTAAATATCACTCTTGTGCATTATAAATACAATTTATTATTATTATTATTATATACATTAGCCTATGTTTTCTGTGAAGTCAGAGATAACGCGTGTGATCCTAGAAAGATAGCCTTTCAAGTGGGTTTGTGTTTGTTTGCATTTAAGATATTCTTCTGATCATCCTGTAAGCCTGAGGGGTTATATTAAGAGTGATAGCGGGTTAGTGAAGGTGACTTTTGCATATGTTCTATCAGTGGTACATTCGTTTTATATGTAGGCTACACAGTAACAGGTGTATGTTTACATACGATCCAAGATGCGCATGTCTGGGGATTTGTGTGTGTTAATCAATCGACAGGTATGTCCTGTATCCTCGGACACATGAATTTTGATAATTACTATGAGGTAATTACTATTTTTATTATTGTTATTTTAAGCTGAACAAAAATAGTCATACCTGTATGGATGCATGGGGTTGGATATTCTGTTATTAGCAGTGGCGTTGAGCATGAGTTAGAGGGTATTTATTCAGTCCACTTAGTTTTTTTTGAACGACCATCGCCTCGACACCTATCCGAGGGCCTCCTAATGGCTCGTACTATTTGACACATCTGCCAAGGTCACCACAGTGTCTACTCGGCACCGGTGAATGCTCAATGCGCCATTGTCAACAACAATTTGTTGGAGTCGTTTTTTTTAAAACGGCTGTTTTGTTCATTCTCTGCCAGCCCCCGAAATACTTGGATGCAAAATACATCGTTGGTATTTGTCCGGTGTTTCTAGCAGCAGGAGAACGGAGGCCGTCCGGCAGCACTACCCCTCTCTGATCAATGTGTTCCGCGCAGCTTAACTATGAAATAAGATTTGATCCATTTCAAAAAGTCAAACATTTTCAATGTACGCGATGCAATATTGATGAACTTGGGGGCCGGCATGGGCCACTTGTCTCAGTACCACATTGTTGTCAACTACAAGAGATTTGGTCTTACCTGGATACTTTCATGCGTTTCGCTTTTTTGGGGGGGTAAAGGGGATACGTTGACCTGCGACCTCGACAAATGTAACTTCAATTATCTTGATTAAAACTATTGAGTTTGAATTTTGTTGGGCAAATTAGAATAATGCAAGTATACCGTTCAACATATTTAACATATAGGTCTATTTAAGATTTTAGATATTTGAATGCAGAAATTTTGCATACTGTACCTTTAAGAGTGAAGGCAGGTTAGGGAGGGTGAGGTTTACATATGTATTACCAGTGGAAAACCAGTTTAATGTTATGTGCATAGAGTGTAGTATACTTTGTGTTTGCTTTCGTTCCATGAATGTGCATGTCTCTGGATTTCTGGGTGTGTATTTGAACATGTCCTTATTTTCATGGACTTGAATGAATTCATTACCTGCAATTTGATCCTATCTTGCCATCAACGTATCCTATGACCCCATTCGGCAGGTGTCAATTGTATATTGGCCAAGTTGTACTGTAAACTTACAACATGGATTTGATGTAAACCAATGCCGCAGCAATCATTTTGAATAGCTCTTAATAAAGTTGCTGTTTGAATTAGAAATTCTTTAAAGGAATAAATAAGAATTATCCTCACTATTATTATCCAGAAATAAATATGCATTCCTGTAAAAAGTATATATTTTTGTTATCAGCATTCAGTCGGAAGGAATACCAGGGAATAAAATAAGGCCAGAGTCTATTTTCATTATTTTTTTTACCACCATCGACTCAACACCTATCCGAAGGCCTCCTAATTGTTCGTAATATTTGACACATCTGCCAAGGTCACCACAGTTTCTCCTCGGCACTGGTGACCGGCTCAATGCGCCATTGTCAACTGTTAGGAATTTGTTGGAGTCGTTTCTAAAACGGCCATTTTGTCCATTCTCTGCAAGCTTGCGCGATACCTTCAAGCAAAGGTGCCAACGTCCCAAAGTGATGCAGTATATTTAGGTTATATATTTTGGAGAGACTTCTACGATTTTCTTTATTTGGAATAGAACAAAAGACCAATATAAACAGTTGTCGTGGCATTATGCACTTGAAGGAAGGCACTCACTGTACTATTCTTGCTTCTAGTAATTCAGGTCAAATGGAAACCCTGGAGAATGTCTCAAATATCACCAAGAGATCTTTCCCTCAGGGAAATGTGACGCACATCCAACTTCACACATTCAACATTTTCTGTCCACTTCACCACGTGCACTTTCATACCGTGACATACTTTTCATCAATCGTTAGTATTTGCTTTGTTATCATTGCTATTTGTAGATTGTTATTGTTATCTGAACACTTTAATAGGTGAAGCACATTTTGCAAAAAGAGAAGTAATATTATCATTATTATTTGTGTTTTCAATGTTCCGTTTAAAGACTTTTTGGTCGCACGGACAGAATAACCTTGATTGGGGGGGGAGCACAGTTATGTGTTTCTTCTCACGTCGGGAACCCAACGGATCGTCTTGTGAAAGAAACACGAGTGGCGCCGTGGCGCTGCAACAAACCAGTTCTGCAGCCCGGCTGAACCCGCTGACACGGTCTCATCATTTACACTACTTTGCATTTAATTGTCTGCAGCTGTTTCCCCCCTTTGCTGCAAAGCAGAGGTGCCTCTGGGTTCCACAGTCCCGTTCTCCGCACGAGGGTCAGTGAGGTGATACAGCATGCGCCGGCAGTGGGCATTCCCCCCAAAACATTTCCGTAGCCGTTTTTTTTTTTCATTTGGGTATTTTTC